>NC_047672.1:14869595-15171331 GCF_011762505.2 Arvicanthis niloticus | reverse complement strand
TCGTACCGTGAAAGCTAAAGTTAGCATCAGGAAATAACTAAACACTGTAGAGAGGCATACGGATCGAACGGTTCTTACCTATAGATAGAACTCAGTGAAACACTTGGTGGAAAAGCCTTCCAGGGCGATGAACTTCATTCCTCCCTGCCCCAGGAGGCCGTGTGCAGGCAGTCCTGACCAGCGACTCACCTGCCCTGCTGGGATCCAACATCACCTTTGTGGTGAACCTGGTGTTCCCCAGATGCCAGAAGGAAGATGCCGACGGCAGCATCGTCTATGAGAGGAACTGCAGAAACGGTGAGGAGGCTCGGCTCTGCTGCTGGAGCTCCAGCCCTTATCCTCCTCCTCCTTCAGGTCACATCCTTTTTAATGAGCCTGTAGTCACCATACAAAACACTTTTCCTACTCTACACCATGGACTTCGATCACATCTACCTCTAACTCCCCATCCTGTCGCTCCTGTCACTGGTTCTAGCTCTTCCCAGGTAACCCCTGGGAGCTACACTATGGGGATGGGATGAACTCGGTGAATGAACACTTGCCTAGAGAGTGTAGGGCTTGGGTTCCATTCACACACACACACACACACACACACACACACACACACAAAAACCCAACCTACATCTCCATTGTCACACCCAGCTTGTACTGTGTCTACTGGACAAAGAATGTATTGTTGTCCATGCTCAGGTTCTCATATTACCTGAAACTATTTTGGCCACAAAACAAATAAACAAACACAAAAACACACACAAAAAAACCATGCAAGGCCCATCTGAGTGTGTGCTGACTGGTTCATTTCTGTCAGTGAGTGTTTTACGTAAACGGTGTCCTGCTGGTGCGCTGATGATCTGTGGCTCTGATTCTGGTTTCCTCTTGAAGAGATGCATTTGTTACCCATGTTAAAAGAGCACAAACACACCAAGGGACGTTATTTTGTGAGAATTGTACATTCTCAAGAACTCAGATAATCATTGAGATTACAGACAACGGTGAGCTGGCTGCTCTGTTCAGGCTTTTGTAAATCTGTCGATGTGTTCATTCCTTCTTATTTTTTTATCTCCCGTTGAGGAAAACACTAAATTCTGCATGGACTGGGGTTAATAGTAATCTAGTATTTAATATTCTCTCTCCCCTCCCATCTTCCTGTAGGTTGTTTGAGGTTAACCTGGTATTCAGGCTAGCCTCAAATACATGATCCTCCTGCCTCCGTCTCCACAATGCTGGGATTACAGATGTGTGTTATTATGCCCAACTTCTTACTTTAAAAAAAATATTCTGACCAGAGGGATGACATATACTGGTAATTCCAATATTTGGAATTAATATTGGAGGAAATGGGAGTGGTGAGAGAGAGTTTCTCTATGTTGTCCTGGCTGTCCTGGAATTTGCTTTATTGACCAGTCTGGCCTTGAACTCAGAGATCTGCTTGTGTCTGTCTCCTGGTGCTGGGATTAAAGGTATGTGTCACCACATCTTAACTATAAGAGAAAACAAGAAAGAACTCAAAGGCCTATGGAGTTGTGTCATAAGGATACAAGAGTCAGCTCCAAAGGCTCTTAGCTATATTGGGGAAATTTTGAGAATAAAACAGAATAAAGACTAGCAGCCAGATAAAGAAGCTCTTCCGTGACACAGGTCAAGGGAGTGTTATGCACGACAACGAGGCAGAAAATACCACACATCTGGAGAGTTTAGTGCTGTCCCCTAGATTCCAAACTACACATTTTTCTATGTTTGTTTCTCTTGGGTTTTCTCTGTATCTATCTAGATCTGTTAAACTATGCGTAGACAGAGATCCTCTTTTTAGGACTTATTTTTACTGTTTACTTATGTGTAAATGTGTGTTTGTGTGTGCAAGTGCCCTCCGAGGCCAGCAGAGGGTGACAAGGTCCTGGGAGGTGAAGAGCAGTCTGTAGGGCTGGGAGACAATTCTTTTTATCTGGCAGAGACACACAACCACTGTCGGTGAGCCAAAGCTCTGCTGGGGTGGGCGTGGGCGTGGCGGTGGGCGTGGCGGTGGGCGTGGCGCTGCGGTGAGCTAAGGGAATATTCTACTGAGGGCAGTTCTCTGCTGAAGGATTTAAGACTTGGCTGTGATGCCAGTGAGCAAGGGAAAGAAGCCGAGTGCCACACTAGAAGATGGCGCATCCTGGAGGGCGTGGTCTGAATAGCACTGCGATTCAGAGACTTAAAAGGAAGATACATGTGTTTTAAGTTAAATCTCCAGATCCAAGTTTCCTGGAAACTGATAATATTTTATTGACATACAGCAAATACACGGGAAAGCGTCCGTATGCGATGGGTGGAGTCTGAACTTTAAGATGTTAGCCGGTGGTTCTGGGAAACTGAAGCGTTTGGGTGCTGAGCGTTGGTCATTTGGAGGCCAGAAAACTAACTTGACCTATTTGTTCTTGGTTAGATTTGGGGCTGACTTCTGACTTGTATGTCTACAACTGGACCGCAGGGACAGATGATGGGGACTGGGAAGACGGCAGCAGCCAAAGCCAGAACCTCAGGTTCCCTGACAGGAAGCCCTTCCCTCGCCCCCACGGACGGAAGAAATGGAACTTCATCTATGTCTTTCACACACTTGGTTTGGTTTTTTACATTCCTTTCACATTTGACCTTGTCCTTTCTTATTCTCTAATTGAAATCGTAACACCCATCCCTCTGTTGCTTCTCCTACTCGGTGAACAATGAGGGGAAATGAAATCCTGATTAACCTCACCGTGTCCTCGGGACACCACAGACATAAAATGAGAACGAAAAGGAAGAGAAATTTGGTTCTCTCTTCGACAACAAACGAAGACTAGTCTAACATAGTCCTATGGAAAAAAGTGTATTTGAACATCACAAGGTTGTTTATTTATTAATTTGTTAGTATTCTTAAATGAATTAGTTAAAGAAGTGTATTCTCTGTGGGAAATTTAGAAACATAGAAGAGCACAAACAAAATTTAAAAATCATTCACAAATATCAATCATGATTGCTATTGAATGGTATTAATATTTCTTAACTTTTTAAAGATTTATTTATTTTATATATGTGAGTATATTGTCACTGTCTTCAGACACACAAGACGAGGGCATCTGATCCTATTACAGATGGTTATGAGCCACCATGTGGTTGCTGGGAATTGAACTCAGCACCTCTGGAAGAGCAGTCAGTGCTCTTAACCACTGAGCCATCTCTCCAGCCCTAATATTTCTTGTTTAAGATAATAATGGGCACACATTTTTATTTTGTTATCATAGCATTTGTCTATATTATTTTAAATTCTTTACATTGTTTTAATGACTGCATAATACATCAATGTGTAGATCTAGAACAGTATAGATACTGTTCTTCTCTGTCATGGTCTACCCTCTGTTTTCTAAAAAAACATAAAAGGTTTTATTTTGCTGTATTATTGGAGAAGTGTTATTTTAAGAGGAACAAAATTAGGTCATTATTAACAAGGCTGCTGAATTCTTGGTATATTACCAAAGGGCCACATTTATGGATGAGTGGGAGAATGCATGCCCAGCATGTACACAGTCAGAAATACATACACCACACACACACACATCATACACACACCACACACACCACAGGTACCACCCCCACACACACACACATACACAAGACACACAACACACACACATTATACACACACACATCAAACACACACCACACATACACACACACATTATACACACACACATCAAACACACACCACACATACACACACACCACACATACACACACACCACAGATACCACACCCCACATACACATCACACAACACACACAACACAGATACCACCCCCCACATACACATCACACACCACACACAACACACACACATCATACACATATTACACACACACACATCATACACACACCACACACACACCACAGATACCACCCCCCACATACACATCACACACCACACCACACACACATCAAACACACACCACACACACCACAGATACCACACACCCCCACATACACATCACATACCACACATACACCACACATACACACACACACATCATACACACACCACACACACACCACAGATACCACCCCCCACACATACACATCACACACTACCCATACACAATCATACACACAACACAGATACCACACCCCCCACATGCACATCACACAACACACACTCGTACACACTACACACACACACACACATCATACACACAGCACAGATACCACACCCCCCACATACACATCACATACCACACCACACACACACACACACACACACATACACACACAAAACCACCACCACTTGCCAACTGAGGCTGAAATTTTCAGAATCTGCTCCAACTGAGCAACTCCTGGATTTCTAAAGGTGTTGTCCTTTCTTGGAGAGCGCCCTGTACTTCAGCATTAACAAATCATGCCCACTGAACAAAGCTCAGAACAGGCCGGGTATCATGCCTGCCTGAAATCAGCTGTCCTGGTGCCATGGTGACTCTGGTGGTCAGTTTTCCAAGTGTATTACTCATTGATCTGCCATGGCTGTGGCCAGCACCTATGAGTTTTAGGGATGGCTGCAGAGGGAAGCGGAATGACTCAAATGTGTTCCTGTGGGCCATCCATCCCCTTCGTATCTGTGATTCCTATCTGTGATCCGTATCTGTGATCCGCTGCTGCTCTTTCATGTCTTGCTGGGTTTTGGTACAAGTCCTTCTAGAAAGTGGAATTCCAGTTTCCCAGAACAACCTAACCAGAGCCATGTCCATGGACATATACCAATTGCTTTTAATTTGTTACAAAAATAAGGCACATTGGTAAATACAGAACCTAGCAAAACTTTCCGGGATACCTCACCACGACACTAAATGACTCCTAAGGGAAGATTATGTGTTTCCTGTGCAATTCCTTTAAACCTAATAGTGTTCATTAATAAATTAGGAACTGGCTGGACTGTCCCTCTATAGAGTTCTTTCTCTTTAACCAGCTGTGTGCAGTTGTTACCTGAGTGCAACCGTAAAGTTGCTTCATCGGGTTTTGCACAGAGGCAGGCACCAGCTTCCTTTCTGGAGCTTCCAACCTGTTCTGTCCACAGAGCAGCCTTTTAACTAACCTTTCAGAAGCAACTTCATCTAAAGATCGTAAGACGTTACCAGTGACTCCAAATGTCCATCCTTCCACAGGTCAGTATTTCCAAAAACTGGGCCGGTGTTCAGCACGAGTTTCTGTAAACACCGTCAACTTGACAGCTGGCCCTCAGGTCATGGAAGTGACTGTCTTTCGAAGATATGGCCGGACATACATTCCCATCACAAAAGTGAAAGACGTGTACGTGATAACAGGTGCGTGGTGTGAACTCCACAGCAGTGGAGGACGGCATTTAGCCCTTTGACACCAGCAGATCAGGAAAGCATCGGCACCCAGTGCTCTGGGTTAGAGGAAGACTCATTTGGACTTCGGCAGAGCTTAACTATTTAATTCTGTGCTGCCCCACCTGTTGCCAGCTGGGAAACTCTAAAGCTTACCTATGAGAAGGTCTACTTTTAGTCTTCAGGCAGAAAGCATCTCTGCAGCGCTCCCTCACAGGCAAGCCATGTGTTTTCTTTGTTTCTTCTGTTGTATCTTCTAGATCACATCCCTATATTCGTGACCATGTCCCAGAAGAATGACCGGAACTCGTCCGATGAAACCTTCCTCAGAGACCTCCCCATTGTCTTCGATGTCCTCATTCATGATCCCAGCCACTTCCTCAACGACTCTGCCATTTCCTACAAGTGGAACTTTGGGGACAACACTGGCCTGGTTTTCTCCAACAATCACACTTTGAATCACACATATGTGCTCAATGGAACCTTCAACCTTAACCTCACCGTGCAAACTGCAGTGCCTGGACCATGCCCTTCGCCCTCGCCCTCGCCCACGCCCTCGCCTTCGCCTTCGCCTTCGTCTTCGCCTTTGCCTTCGCCTTCACCCACGCCTTCGCCCTCATCTTCGCCCTTGCCCTCGTCTTCGCCCTCGCCCTCGTCTTCGCCCACGTTGTCAACACCTAGCCCTTCTTTGGGTGAGTTTTCCTGAGCAGTGTGATGGTGGTGGTGGTGGCAGCCTAGGTGGTGGCCTTCATTAGTTACTTAGTTATTCAGTAATTTAGTCAATCAGCTTGAGATACTATGTTACCTGCTGGCTCTGAACTTGATATGTAAGCTAGGGTAGCCTCGAACTTGTAATGACTTCCCTGGTGCTGTTAGGTTTACATTGCCCAATTTTATTCCTCTTTAGAATGCTTTTAATTGTAAAATAATTAATTCACATTTCTTCCTAAAAATTCAAACTAACCACGAAGAAGCCTAACATAGAAGGAAAAGTCCCCATGTGTTCTCTTTCCCGAGTTCATCCTGACATTGCTGGCTGTGTTTCTGGCCAGATCATTTTCTGTGCATTTACAAACATCCTATGTGTTTTGTCATTTTGGATTTTATGTAAATAGCTTCACATCATATGCTTTGTTCTGTGATTTGCCCCTCTTTGCTAAATAACCACAGAGAACTTTCAGTTACTGTGCATGGAAGTCTATCACATTGGGTGTCAGCACAGTGTCAAAGGGTCACTAAAAACACCCACAAGCTTGTTGTTGAGCAACTAAGGGTCCCAAGTCCAGTTACAAATGTAGCAGTACTGGGCTAGTCAAGACAGACAGCTTAGTATGACTCTAAACCCCCCCAACTCCCCTCCCTCCTCCCTCCTCCCTCCTCCCTCCTCCCTCCTCCCTCCTCCCTCCTCCCTCCTCCCTCCTCCTGCATTTCTCTTCCCCCAGCCTCTTATGTAGCCCAAACTAGCTTCAAACTCAGTATTAGCATCTGGTGGCCCTCTAGCCCCTCGCCTTCCGATTGCTGGGATACAGGTACACAGCACCACACTTGGGAACCAAACACAGGGCTTTTCAAGTGATGGGCAGGCACTTTCCCAACTGAGCTACACCTCTAAGAACCGACTCCTTTATCTACCAGAATGGATAATCTTCCTTATAAATAGAAAGAGCCCCTGTCAATTCTAAATAAATTATAGATGCCTTTAGTGTCTTTTTAAAAAATCTGGTTAATTTACTTAATTTGGGCTTTTGAAATCACATTTTTATCAAACCAGCTGTTTTTCTTAGAAGCTGTGTCATGTCATACGTCAAACACATTTCCAAAGCCAATTTCAAAAGGTGTTGTAATTTGCTGCTATTGTTTTTCCTAAGTCAAACTGTGAAACAAAAGCTGGTGTCCTCTATGTCCTCTATGCATTCAGCTTTACTGAGAGGAGCCCTGTCTTCCTGTGAAGGTGCTTGGCTCAACCCGTAATTCAAAACACCTGAAAGCAACTGGGGTGGGGGAGAGCTAAGCAATGGGGCCTGTAGTGATTACAGAAGTTAGCTATGACTTTTTACATGTATATGCCTGTATTTGTGTATGTGTTTATGTATCTGTATGTGTGGTGTGTGTATGTGTGGTATATACTACTTATAAATAGAATCCACACCTGTCTGTTTGTGGGTGTAGGTTGATGGCAGGAGTCTTCCACTGTGGCTTTTAACCTTACATTTTGAGACAGGGTCCCTTGCTGAACCTGCAGTTTGCTTTCTGGCTAGGCTGCCTGGCCAGAGAGCCACCCGAGATCTATCTCCACCCTAGGGTTATAGATATGTGCTGTCAGGTGGCTAACCATGGCTTTTAAAAAGATTTTTCCCAACTAGAGAATATTTCCAGCTATGTAGGCCATATAAATGGGCTTGTATTTTTTATTTTTTATATAAAATTTTTATTATTATTATTATTATTATTATTATTATTATTATTATTATTATTGGTGGTGGTGGTGATGGAGTGTGTGTGTGTGTGTGTGTGTGTGTGTGTGTGGTATAGGGAATTGCTTCTTTTCTTCTGTATGTGATCCAGGCTTACCTGGCTCACAAAACAAACTTCTTTTCCCACTGATCCATCTCACTGGCCCAACTTGTATTGTTGAACATTACCTGACTAACAAGTATGTGCCTTCGGTTCTGGCAAGTAGCTTCAGGATAAGGTTCAGCTAAACTCAGAAGTCAAGGGCACCAGGAATGTAGCTGAGAAGTGGAGCGCAGGCCCGGGTTCCATTCCCAGCACTGCAGGAAGTCAGTAAGTGGCAGCTTGAAACCCTGGCTCAAAAACCAAATAAATAACCAAGTGCAACTTCAGGCCTGAAAATCCGTAGCCAGGCTGAAGAGTGCACTGGGTAGCTGACTGAGTCATGAGACTGGGAATTTTGTCCTACTTTTCCATTAATGGAGTTGTTTTTTTTTTTTTTTGTTTTTTTTTTTTTCTTTATCTGGTCACATTTGTTCATTTTCAGACTTTTGTGAACAAACTTGAGAAACAGGACAGCTTTTGTGAGGCAGACGCTGATCAGTGTGATGTCGTATTAAACATCATCACAGGCACACACAAACACACACATGCACACATGAACCAGCACACATGAGCCAGTACATGGGCACACATACACACACACACACACATACACACCCTATCATGTGATATGGTCTCATACTGTATAGAGCATTCCTTCATTCATAGTGAACACTTTTCCCACCATTCTCTGGGGAACGGGAAATTAAGTACTGAGTTTTATTCACCTGCAGTTTGAGGTCTTTGTTTCTCTCCATTGGTCCTTTGACAAATCTCGACATTACAGATCTGACAACTACAAAATCTCATACATGTTTCTATAGTATTCAACCTAAAGCAGGGCAACTGACTCTCATTGCCTTCTTCCTAAAGAAGCTTTACTTTAAACTACAGCAGAGTTGTAGCTCTATACTCGGGTTGACAGCTAAAGACTGCTCCTCCAGAATTTTAAACGAAGGGAACCTACAGCTCTCAGGGGGAAAGCTGGGATTCTTAGCAGCTTTGCACAAACCAGCCTCCTGCTGCAGACTCCACCAGGAAAGACTGAACAGATTCTGTAGTCACCTCCACAGGGCCCCTGGGATGTTCCCCAGCCTGTCCTGCTGATGAACAACTGCATGAGAATCTAGCACAGAGTTAGGACCTCTCCGGGCTTCATGGAACTGTGTTTCCCAGAGTGCCCTCCTCCTGAGAATTCCACCAGGCATGGCCATGTCACCCTCAGGAAGCTTTGAGAAACCAGAGAGAGTTCCCAGCTGGCTTCATCCTTACATCGTGAACTTAAAATCCTTACATGTCATGAACTTAAACGCGCGTCCTTTGCTTTCCTCCTCCCCTCCTCCTATCCTTTCCCCTCCTTCTACCCCTTCCTTCTTTCTGCCTCTTCCTCCTCTCTTTTTTTCTTCTGTTTTGAGACAGGATCTTATTAAATAGCCCCAGGAACTTGCATCCCTCTGCCTCAGCCTCTGGATTACAAATATGCACCACCACACCTATTCTTTATTTAGCCTCTAAACTTTTCTTTAACTAATCTACTTATTGTATATGTATGGTTGCTTTGTGTGTACACCTTATACATCCCAAGCAGGCTAGACGAGGACATCCGATCCCTTGGGACTGGAGTTATACACAGTGTGAACCACCATATAGGTTCGGGAAATGAACCTGGGCCCTCTGAAAGAGCAGCCAGTGCTTTAGCCACTGACCTATGTCTTCAGCTCTATTTGGTTTTTATGTTTGTTTGTTTGTTTCGTTTTGTTTTGTTTTTAAGATGAGGATTTTTTTTTTTTAAACTTTGACTCCCAAACCGGGCCTTGGGTGCGCCTTCAGTCTCAGCACTTAGGAGGCAGAGGCAGGCAGGTCACTATGAGTTCCAGGGCAGCCTGGACTATGCAGGAAAAAAAAAAAAAATCTTTGACTCCCCACCTCTCCATTCAGTGCCTATGGAATTAAAGAGAAGATAAAGATGGGAATTGTCATGTTTTCCTTTCGGACTTTGAATCCTAAAGCTACAGCAACATGTTTTAAATTACAATGCACGAGGCATTAGATTCTTTGCTCAATTATTCTCACGACTGCTTTGGTCACATCTTCAGGTCTGCACACAGCAGCCAAAGCTCAATGACAGGTGTCTTCCTCAATTGTCTGCCACCTTAGTAGGAGACAGGGTTTCTCACTGAACCAAAACTTTCCAATTCAGCTAGACTTGCCAGAGTTCTGTGTTTAATTGATTTGTAATACTCTGTGGTTGTTATTTATACGTTAGTTGGTTGGTGTTAGGGTTACTTTTCCACTGCTGTAATAAAACACCATGACCAAGGCAACTTATAGAAGAAAGGGGCTATCTGGGGATTACAGGTGCATAGGGACAGGAGGCCAGCACTATCGTGATGAGAAGCATGGCAGCAGCTGGAGTTAAGGCCAGTTGTGAACTCACTTCCAACCATAAACAGGAAGCAGAGCGCACTCTGGGAATGACAGGAAGCTGTGGAAATCTTAAGCCCACCTCCAACGACACACCTCCTCCAATATGGCCACACTTCCTAATTCTTCCCAAGCAGCTAAGGATTCAAATGCCTTGTGACTTATGGCTTACGAGTTACGAGTTTCATCTCATTCAAAACACCCCAGTAAGTTTTGTTGTGTTGTTTAAAAAAAAAAAAAAAAAAAGCTCTCTCATGTCAACTTATTATATAGCTCAGGTCAGTCTCAAACTCACAGCAATTCCTCTGCCTCAGCCTCCTGGGTATTAGGATCTACACCAGGCAGAGAAGTAGGGTATGTACGCCTTATTTCACTTTGGTTTAAGTGGTTTGACCTGGGAGGACAGTGATACTAATTATATTTTGTTGCTGAGCAAACAAAGACAAGGACCAGTTTAACGATGTGTGGGCAAACAGGTGGTGCTAGCATTAAGGCCAGAACAGCTGCACCCCAGTGACAAGGGACTTCTCTACTGTGGCCTCTTCATATATTCTAATGAGGCTTCTACTTCATTTACATCCTGAGTTTTAAAACCATCTGGGGTTGTGCTTTGAGCTCGGATGTGGCTCAACAGTAAAATGCTTGCCTGGTGGGCAACAGGCCTGGTTCCTATCACAAGCTCCACCTGAAAGGAAAAGGTTATTTCCTGCTGCCTCCTTCCTGGGTTTCCAGGGACTTGACCTGACTAGATGCAGAAAGAATGAAGAAAAGACCGACAGAGGAATACCCAGACAGACAGCTGGGATCCGGGTTCTCAGGTGAAGAAGGCTTAGCACCCCAGAAGCACATGTTTATTATATAGAGACGATGAGGGGGAGGCAGGGTCTATGGCATACAGCTGACCAAGGAGGCCGGTTTTGCTAATCTCAGGAGGAGCTATCTCTGCAGGAGCAGGAGAACAGGCTTCAGGCTGTAAATATCTGTGGAGAGAAAGCTATGGTGGACAATTTCTGCACACGCCATCAGCACTTGCACTTGGAGCCCTGAGGAAGATTTTGCATTTGTCATCGACCTGAGGCTTTGAGGTCCTTAATATGACTGCCCATGTCCACAGGACACATTTTCTCAGGACTTCACTCATTCAAAGCTTCCTCTGTTCCCTATACTCCCTTCAGTAACTTATGAAATTCAATCCCTACATAATATTTTACATCTACAAGAATCTACACATTTACATTACACAAATTTCTGCCTTAGTCAAAAAGCTCTAGAATTCCTGATGCTTGGTTGGGTTGGGTTGGGTTGGGTTGGGTTGGGTTGGGTTTTGGGGTTTTATTGATGCTTGGGTTGGGTTGGGTTTTTTGGTTTTTAGCCCTGGCTGTCCTGAATCTTGGGATGTCTATCAGGCTGGCCTTGAACTCACAGAGGTCCTCTTACCCCTGACTCTGGCTGAGATTAAAGGCACGAGTCACCACACCTGGCTTCTTGATGCTTCTAAGAGAAGATGCAGCTGGGAGCAGATGCAGCCTTGGGCAGGACAGTGCATATCTACAATCTCAGGACTTGGGAACTGGGGGCAATAAGATCCAGAGTTAGGGCCAGCCTGGTCTATATAAGTTTAAACCAGGCTGGGCTACATGAGTCCCTTTCTGGAAAAAAGATAAAACAAACACCAAAAACCACCAAAACAAAAATAATAAAGAGCGATGGACAAGTGTCTTTGTTTTTTGTTGTATTATGTTAACTCCATTGTATTCTTCATTCCTATTTACCTTAAACTTTTTATTATTCAAACTTTCTAGTGCCTACTGGTTACAAATCCATGGAGCTGAGTGGCATTTCGAATGAAAACTGCCGAATAAACAGATATGGTTACTTCAGAGCCATCATCACAATTGTGGGTAAGGCTGAAAACCAATTGGGAAGGATGCTAGAACCTGCAAAGCCACCCACTCACTTAGCTAAAGCTAGCAGGATGGGGACAAAGGAGCAGAGTCCCTTGTCCTGTCTAAGGTGATGCAAGAAGGTGTCTAAGGTTGGCAAGAAGGCATCTCTATTCTTTTTCCTTCTCCTTTGTTAAGGGACATTCTGTAGTTAGTTAAGAAGTTACAAAAGTAACAGGGTTTGTAGGTTTGGGGGGCCTACAACTGGGGTTCATAGCTTGCTGTTCTGGAGGATGAATGTCAGATCTGGTGTCTGGCAAGGAGCACTTCCTGGTTCATGAAAGGCCACTCCCTTGCAGTGTCCTCACATAGCAGACAAGGAGACAAGGAGACTCCTTGAGGTCTCTCCATAAGGACACTGACCACATCCCCAACAGAGGTTTTACCCCCTCACACCATAACTTAGCTGGGATTTCAACCCAGCAAACAATCTGTGGCAGCATGGTTCCCTTTGGTTCCTGTTGCATTTTGATATTTCTCTGTGGTGGTTGTTGTGCTAGCGGGGATCCTGGAAGTCAACATCATCCAGATAGCAGATGTCCCAGCGCCCACACCGCAGCCTGGCGACTCACTGATGGACTTCACTGTGACCTGCAAAGGGGCGTAAGTACAGCCTGGTGCCATAGGAAGAGCCAAGTGGGGGCCCCAGGTCCGAATAAAGGGCTTGCCCACTAGTCATCCTTTTGAAGGTGATTCAAACGCCTATGTATTAGAAATCTCTGATGAGCTGGGTATAGGAGACAGGCTCATGTCTGTAATCCCAGTAGTCATGAAGGGCTAAGTAAAGCAGGAGACCATGGGCCGCATAGTGAGCCTTTCTCTCAAAAGAAAATATAAACAGGGGCCAGGGTAGAGGGCATCCTAGCGTATGAGAAGCCCTGGGTTGGATCCCCATCACTTCATAAAACAGGACATGGACTGCATGCCTGTAATTGCAAAACCCTAAATGTTGAGGCTGGACAATCAGGGGCCATATTTAACCACATGGTGAGTTTAAAGCCAACCTGGCTACATTAAGACCCTGTCTTATTTTTTTTTTTTTTTAAGGCAGGGAGAGAGGAAAGGAAATAAAAGAAAAGTAGAAGCCCTGTTTAAAACTGTTATTACAGAGGCATGCGTAGTGTCCTTTGTCTATAATCCTAGCACTCAAGAAGCTGAGGCAGGAAGATCACCATAGGCTCCAGGCCAACAGTGTGAAGCCCTGTTTCAAAAACAGCACCACCAGCCCCCAACTTTGCATTCTTTTCTCCCTCATCGGATCTCTGTACCCTCACCCCTCTCCCACATCACAGCACTCCCATGGAAGCCTGTACGATCATCTCTGACCCCACCTGCCAGACCACCCAGAACACGGTCTGCAGCCCTGTGGCTGTGGGTGAGCAGTGCCTGCTGTCTGTGAGAAGAGCCTTCAATGGGTCTGGCACATACTGTGTGAATTTCACTCTGGGAGATGATGCAAGCCTGGCTCTCACCAGCACCCTGGTCTCTATCCCTGGCAAAGGTGAGGTTTGGTTTATAGCTTTATGAACATTCCCTATGGCAGAAGTATACACCCAACATTAAAGCCCTAGGAGGCTTCACTTGCAATGTTTATCTCATGGCCAGTTCTTTGAGCCACCGTGTGTGCAGTCTGTCGTTGGCTGAGTTGTCCTTGTGCAGCATAGGTATGCAGTGACTCATGAGAACAGTCACCAGAGCTGTAGCACTAAGAACAAGGTGGAGAAAGCATCCTGCCTCTTACAGGACAGGGCACAGTGGCACCTGCTAGAGAGTGGGGGAAGAGAGGCTGTGGACATTTCAGTGTCCTGACCTCCAGGAGCTGCGACTAGGACTGCCCCAGCCCTGTGTATTGTGTTTTATAAAAAGAAAAAGAAGCCAGGAATATGTTTGGTAGAGGCTCAGTATGGTCTGGGGGTAGGGGGTGCCTCTGCAGGCCCATGTTGAGGTGTCCCTCCCCTCCCCACAGTGTGTGCACACACACACACTCCAAGTATACCAGCCACACCACGATGGTATAGTATAAAATAGAGTTTATTTAGGGCATGGAGAGGGGAGTTGAGGGAGTAGAGACAGAGAAAAGCAGAGAAAGAGAGGAGGGGGGAGGGGGGAGGGGGGAGGGGGAGGGGGGAGGGGGGAGAGGGGAGAGGGGAGAGGGGAGAGGGGAGAGGAAGAATAGAGGCAGGCCATGAGCTCATGGAGAGAGAGAGAGGGAGGGGGATGGGGAGAGAGGGGGAAGAGTGAGGGTAAGGGGCAAGAGAAGAGAAGAAAGCAAAATAGAGCAAGAGAAGGAGGAGGGGGCAAGCAGCTCCCTTTATAGTGAGTCAGGCACTGTGGGGCAGAGTCTAGACAAATGCCAACACTATGTCTTTCAGAATTTTAAAATCTTAGCTCATTCCATTTTGTTTTTGTATACTGGCAAACTGCTGGTTTCCTATATGGGTTATTTTTGTTGTGGTGAGTGATTGAAAACTAAATGAACGGGGGTTGCTGAGGTGGAGCATAATGGTAGGGCACATGAGTGAGGCCATCAAGACCTGGGTTCTATCCCAGCATCATAATAAAATAAAGGTGGGATATTTGAGGGGTGTGTGGTGGGACATGCCCACACTGCCAACACTTGAGAAGTTGATACAGGAGAGTTGCAAGTAATAGGCCAGCTAAGGCATAGCACATAACAAAATCAGAGAGAGAGAGAGAGAGAGAGAGAGAGAGAGAGAGAGAGATCAGTCAGTAAAATGCTTACCTTGCAAGCATGAGGTCCAGAGTTCAGATCCCCAGAACCCCTACAAAAATCCAGGAGTGGTGATGAGCACCTGGAATCCCAGCAATGGTGAGATGGGAGGTGGAGACAGACAGACGCCTGGACGTCTCAATGTTTAGTCTAACATACTTGACCAATTTCCAAGCCAGAGAAAAAGCCAGTCTCAAACATAAAGAGAAATGATGCCTGTGGTTATCCTTTATCTCCACGTGTACACATGTGCCCTCACCCACACAACCATGCACACACACAACCATGCACCCATAATCATGCACACACACAACCATGCACACACACAACTATGCACCCACACTACCATGCACACACACAACCATGCACCCACACAACCATGCACCCATGCAACCATGCACCCACACAACCACGCACTCATGCAACCATGCACACATACAACCATGCACACACACAACCATGCATACACACAACCATGCATACACACAACCACGCACACACACACACAACCATGCACACCCACAGAGTACTGGAGAGGAAAGTCAGAAAAAAAAAAAAAAAAAAAGCCCTGTAATTCAGTGAGTCTTATAACTTAATAACTCAAATTTCAAAATCAGAATTTCAGAAATAGTAATAGTCCCACCGAAAGCCCACCGGTGTTTAGCTGAAATTCTTTTTATTGATTGATAGTCATTATGCTGTCCACTTCATGCCCAGCACAGAACTCTACACAGGATAGAAGCCACTGGCTAAGGAACAAAACAAGGAGGACTCCTGCTTTCCTGAGAAGTAACAGATGTTATAGAAAAACATTTAGACCAATTCAATTTCACAGTTTGTTTAAGCACCAGACTGAGCTGGAGTCAGAAGAGGCCCAGACCGGCTCCCACTGACCCCACCCAAAACTGGCTGTCAGGACCCAGTGGCAGCCATTACTGACTGCTTCTGTAACTGAGGCCTGCAGCCAATCAAGTAAGCTGCTTATGATTGACTGAAACTTAGTTGTTTCTGTTTTTAAGGATTTGGGGTGTGTGTGTGTGTGTGTGTGTGTGTGTGTGTGTGTGTGTGTGTGTAGTTGTGGTTGTTGTTACAAAATAGTCTCATAAGAATTTGTCAATTTATCATTTGCTTACCTGTGAATTTGTCAGGTCCCAACTCAGAACACCTGATCAGCCTTATTTTAACACAAGCAATAAACAAATTAACAAGGTGGTATTTGGGGGAGAAAAAAAAACAGGTCAGAGAAAGGAGAGGGGTGAGGTTGGAATGGGAGGTGAGGGCGGTGGTTATCACCCTAGATATGGTGTGGGGTGCAGGGCCAAGTCTTGCTGTTCAGTGATGCATCTTGGTGAAGGACCTTCTTGAGTGAAAGCACATGAAGGCTACTGTTAGAATCTTCAAAGTTTCATTCTGTAAGCAGGCAGTGAGAAGATCTCACGATAGAGAGACAATTGTAAGATTAGACTCCGTGAATAGAGAGGATTTCCTAGGAGGTGTCTGGAGGACCGGATGGTGACAGCAGCAGAGCAGATAGCGGTTGCTCTGATGATCAGATATGCTTTGGGATGGAGACAGAGCTGGCTGGTTTGCTGGTTACAGAGAAAGAAGACAAAGTCCCTGCCTTTGTGGCCCTTGGTACTGATGAGATGCGGGAAGAAATAAGGACACAATGTGATCCAGGCCTAGGAAGAAGTCGGCAGGGTAGTGACAGAGGAGAGCTGGTGCTCTCAGAAAGACTGGGAAGGTACTGGGTGATTGAGGAAACCTGAGATGAGCCAGGGAAGGGCGGTCCCAGCTGGGGCCATGCACCTTTCACAGAATTCCAGGGGTTTTAGCACAGGGGTAGGCACAGAGCCTAAGATGAGGCCAGAGGCCAGCACAGTGACGTGTGAGAGCCCTTTAGCCCCTTGGTGTTGAAAGCAGTTGAAAGAGTAGCTGGCTTATTCAATAGCATCACAAGCAGATGTCCTCCAATGGAATGGAGCATAACTCAATGTAGTTTTCCTTTTGCTTTAAAGTCCCAGGCTCCCCTCTGAGAACAGTGAATGGTGTCCTGATCTCCATCGGCTGCCTGGCCATGTTTGTCACCATGGTTACCATCCTGCTGTACAAGTAAGTTTCTGATTTTAACACTTTACATCTCTATAGCAGAGAGTCAAAAGCAAATAGCATTCGTCTGTATGAATGTGCCAATTTTTTTCTTTCTTCCTTTTACATATTATGTGTGTGAGAAGAAACACATCCTCTGAACCACGAATACCAAACTGGGACCTATTAATCTCACTGTGGTTTGAGATTTGTTTGTTTTAATCCTGAAAGTGCTACCAGATGTCAGTAACTTGACAAAATTGGTTTTTGTAATGTTTAACAAAAATCTCAAAGTGACCTCTTCTTGCTTGAAGAGAAAATAGCTATACTCTCCGAAGATACTGGTGCATTGCAAGCAACAGACTGGGTTGAATGGAATTAGCTCTTTTGCACCTGTCATGAGAAAAGTTATAGAAAGAAATTTAGTTCCGCTGAAGATATTTTTAAAGTCCTGTCCAACACATTGTTTTCAGAAAACACAAGGCGTACAAGCCAATAGGAAACTGCCCCAGGAACACGGTCAAGGGCAAAGGTCTGAGTGTTTTCCTCAGGCACGCAAAAGCCTCGTTCTTCCGAGGAGACCAGGAGAAGGATCCACTGCTCCAGAACAAGCCAGGGATGTTCTAAGTCTTCAGCCTTACTTCTGACCAGGAGCCCACTCTTCTGTGCACTTGTGTGAGCTGTGCAGAAGTACGTGACTGGTAACTGTTGTTTTCTAAGGATTATTGTAAAATGTATTATCATGAACTAGGGAGCATAGTTAAATGACATTTTAGAGAAGGCATGGGAAGACTTAGTGTTTCTTCCCATTTGTATTGTGGTTTTTACACTGTTCAATTTTTTACTCTACAGGCACACTGTGTCTGAAGGGTGGGGGTGAGCTCACTGCTACTTAAGGTCCTAGGTTAACTGGGGGAGGATACCGCAGCCTCCTCAGCTTTTCACATAACATGTGCATGAGCCCAGCTAGTCCTGACCTGAAGGCCATGCTTCATCTAACCGTATCCCAGCCACTGAACATGCCTGAGCTCCTGACAGGATTATAATGGCCCGAGCTTTTTGTATGGTGTGTATGTGTACATATTATACTCATTAAAAAGACAATCTAACAAGCTGGTGTGATTATTATATTGGTGTGAAAACTTCCCCTGTGTAGTCGAATGAAGTATCCATCCATTCATGTATCTATGGACACTTATAAAGCATGTGGTGGGCCACATTTGACCTATGAAACCTTGTCTGTTCTACACCAGCAGACCCTTAATAGCAGCCAGGTGAGATCTGAGAGTCCAGACTGTATCTACCTTGAGGGAGGAGGGACAACTGGATAAATCTGATTTCACCTCCCAAATACTAGATGCTATTATAGAATGACTGTTCATTTTGAGGCATTGTAGGGGTCCAACATTCACTCTGGTGGCCTAGAAGTGAAAAGAAGCTTTTTGTTTAGAAATTGCCTCCAAAGAATGCAAAAATTGCTGGCTACTTAGAGCAGAGACTCTCGGCCATGGGTGTTTGGCAGTATTTGGGGAGATTTGTGGTTGTCAAAACTAGGGTGGGGTGCTACTGGCATCTAGTGGGGAGAGCCCAAGACTGCTAAATACCCTGTACCTGTGGGACAGCCCCACAGCCAAGGAGCCCAGAACAACTGAAGGAGTCCTGAGCATGGGTATCCAAACAGAAGCCTGGTATCTGAACCCAACCCTGACATTTAAAGCTTTGTAACCTAGTGACATGGCATCTTAGGAGTCTTTTCTGCCTTGGTCTCAGCTGTAGAAGGGGTATGCTGTCCCTCTCTGACTCAGTTCACAGGGCTGCTACAGCTCCAGCTGCAAGAATGAATGACAATATAACCTAGTGTTATATATGAACCTGAGGACAGAAACACTGTGAAGAAGCAAGCTAGCTAGCTAGCTTGCTTGCTTGCTTGCTTGCTTGATTGATTGATTGATTTAGACTAAGGAGCCAGATCACTAGTACCCAAAACAGGACATCAATTTCAGAACTCACAGACTGCTTAGCCACACCCCCATGGTTCCTAACACAGTCTTGTGGAGGTGGGACCCCATAATTTGGATTTCTAAAACAAATCAACAGAGAATCCTTATTCTGCTGGTTCCAGGATGTGAATGAGCAAGGTTGGGCTTGGGATCCACTTGCTTGCTCACAGCAACAGGGGGCAGCAGAGAACAGCAAATACATAAGACTCCGGGGCGGCAGGTCCATGACTTTATATCTAACTTCATCTGAACAAATTTTAATCTAGTAGCAGGAAAGAGGTCTGAAATAGTAAATTGTGTCAATTTCTATTTTCCAAGTGACCCTGGTAAGATGTCATTCAACTTCCTCTAAGGGAACTGTCTGAAGAATGGAGGAGATAGCCTAAGAGACAGGGGGACGGCTTGATTGATGCTGGCTGAGAATTAAAACTTCTCACGAGAAGTGCATGTGCACACAGCACGTTACTTCAGGAACTGCTGACTCCTAAGGCATTTATCAGTGTCTGCTCCTAAGCATCTCTGAGTCACTCACAAATATTGGTTTGCCTGGGTTGAAATTTCCATCATGTAAAAGTCTGAAGGCAGTGCATTCAGAGTTCCCGTCACACACAGAATGTACAAAACTCTTAAGTTCAAGTGACACACAAAAAGCAGATGAGAAGACAGTCGTTCAGAGGATGAAAATGACCTCCTTTGGGGGACCCTGGTGGGGGGAACAATTCTTTGAAGGTGTTTTGTTGACGGTTGTTGTTATTTGTCAGTTGGTGTGTAGTTTGTTGTTGTTGGTTGGTTGCTTGTTGGTTGGTTGCTTGTTTGTTTGCTTGTTTGTTGTTGAAGAATGCTTCCAATGATGCTGGAATAGATACCGTGGCTATCCAGAGGTCTGCTTCCAAGGATCAACCCTTGCAGACTGATTTTCATCATTTAATCATCTTTTATCGAATGCTAGGGTGGCACTGGGTCTAGGAGAGAACAATGAGATGGTAAGAGACACAGGACTGAGTTTGTGGAGCTGAGATTCCAGACCAGCACAGTATGTCACTACTCATGTGGTCACTGCTGTGACTTCACTGGCCTGGGTCCTGGCTCAACCACTGAGCTTCACCTGCAAGGGCAACTTCTGTTTGTAGTCAACAACCATCCCCTTTATTCTCAAGAATTCTTCAAGGAAAATCTCCTTAGAGCTTTCCCATGGGCCCTGTGGTGGTTTGAATGAGAATGGCCCCCATAGGCTTATATATGTAAATGCTTGGTCCCCAGTTGGTGCAACTGTTTGAGAAGGATTAGGAGGTGTGGCTTTGTTGGGGAAGGTGTGTCACTGGGGGATGGGTTCATGCCAGGCCCAGTCTTGCTCTTTTTGCCTGCCTGTCTGTGGATAAGGATGTAATCTCTCTACCTCATGCCCGCCTGCCACCATGCTCCCTGCCATGATGAATATGGACTAGCCCTCTGAAACTTTAAGCAAGCCCCTAATTAAATGCCTTTTTTATAAGAGTTACCTTGGTCGTGGTGTCTCTCCACAGCAATAGAACAGTAACTCAAATAGACCTTTTGCACTTGCATGGCTTTAGTACTTAGCCAGTGTTTAGTCTGTGCTTAACTCACCCAGGCATCTCACAATGTCTTCTACGAACCAAACTGCCCCTTACATTCACAGGTAATCGTGCTGTTCAATACAGCTGCACGGATGTGAGCACAAGCATCAACCCTTGAGCTGAGTCCTTACTTTGAATGTATGTGTGAAGAAAATTCTGCTTTCCTGAGAAGAGCTGCTGCTCAGCTCCTCTCTCCTCTGTCCTCCTCTTCCTCCTCCTCCTCCACCAGACAAGATCTCACTATGCTACCCAGGCTGCCCTAAACTCCAGGGCTTAGCTTTTGTGGCAGGAGGCTTCCATGGTTGTAGAGATAGCGGTAAAATCTGGCTTGGAGTGTAGGAAAGTGGATATGGCTGGAGCACTGCAGCCTAACATCATATTGTCACTAGCAAGGTCCCCAGAAGCCTGTCTCCCTCTCTGCTCCTCATCTATCAAATGGTGGAGAGGACAGGGAGGCCATTTCTGAGTCTTCAGGTTGTGATGCTCTTCTGTGGAAAATGAAGACAAAGTTAAGTGCTTCTCCACAGAGCCTCCAGGAAGCTGATATACTCTAGTCAGGCAGACTTCAGGTTCCCTGCCAAAGCCGTGTGCCTGCCCATAAGCAATGTATAGTTTTTATACTTCTAAATGGTTAGGGGGAAAAAGGAAGAGTTGTAGCATGAGGGAGGCTTTGGGTTTCATCCCAGCACGGCAAGAAAAGTAGGCAAAGAAAGCAGGGAGGGGAAGTGGAGCTATCAGAGATGATCTGAAACAGTCCATGAAATGTGGAGTTCAGGATGGGTAAGTAAAGGCTTACTGTTCTCTCTATCCTCCTCCTCCTCGTCCTCCTCCTCCTCTTCCCCTTCCTCTTTCTCCCCTTCCTCTTCCTCCCCTTCCTCTTCCTCCCCTTCCTCTTCCTCCCCTTCCTCCTCCTCCCCCTCTTCCTCCTGCTCCTCCTTTTCCTCCTCCCTTTCTTCCCCTCCTGTAGGAAGCAGCGGTTAGCGGTGATACTTTCTACCATTCCAAGATGGCGCGGTCATCCTGTCCTCCCACAAGTAAACAACTGACTGCATAGGTGCAAGAGGCAAAAAGCGCGCCAAAAGTCACTGCCCATCCTGGGGCGTATTATGGGTAATGAGTGAACAGCCAATCAGAAGTGAATACGTCACTCTAGGGTGTATTTAAGCAGCGCCTCTTCCTGTCTTTTTGTCTTTTCTGCTTCTGCTTATACAAGAGTAAAGCCTCGCTGTAGTATTACCCGATCACTGCCTCCTTGTCTTTTTCGCGGGCGAAGGGGACTCAGGAGGCGCGTGGAACACCCTCCTCCTCTTTTCTCCTCCATCTCTCTCATCTTCCTTCTCCTCCTCCTCTTCCTCCTCCTCCTTTTCCTCCTGCGCCTTCTCTTCCTCCTCTTTCTCTTCTTCTTCCTCCTCCTCCTCCTCCTCCTCTTCCTCCTGCTGATGCTCCTCCTCCTCCTCCACCAGACAAGATCTCACTATGTAACCTAGGCTAGCCCTAAACTCCAGGGCTTAGTGGCTCAATAGTTTCCCCCCCCCCCCCCCCCGCCTCCCTGCCTCCCTTCGCCTCCACAGACAGTGTGCAAACAGCCACATTTCATTTTTGCACGCTGTCTGCTGCCGCTCAACCCTTACAGCAGCACAGCTGGGTAGTTCTGACACAAGAGCCTTCAACATCTGTATCTGCTGCCCGACCCTTTTACAAACAGTTTGCCTATCTGTGACCTAGAGTAATTCTCAGATCCAAACTATTAGGAAAACAAGAATTGTTCAGAGAACTTCAAGTCTATGCCACTTTCTCTCTTTCCTCTCTTTCTCTCTCTCTCTCTCTCTCTCTCTCTCTCTCTCTCTCTCTCTCTCTGTGTGTGTGTGTGTGTGTGTGAGAGAGAGAGAGAGAGAGACAGAGAGAGAGAGACAGAGACAGAGACAGAGACAGAGACAGAGAGAGACAGAGAATGCTCAGAGGCCAGAGAGCAGCAGATCCCCCTAGAGCTGGAGTTACAGGCAGTTGTCATCTGCCTGCCATGGCTGCTGAGAACCAAACTGGGTTCTTCTACAAGAGCAGTCACTACTCCAGCCCCAAGGTGCCATGTTCTTAGTCAAGTTCTCAAGCAACCTGTCCCATCAGTCTGAATGACAATAGGCTGTGTTATGGAGAGAAAGTTAGAGCACATGGCTGGTGAACTGTTGTGTGGGGCTATCATAACAGACCTTCAAGAAGAAACAGCAACCAAGAATCCTGTCAGGAGAAATCTGAATAAGGAGTCACCACCTTTTCAACACTTGATTGAGCTGACAGGAAACTAAGAGAGGACTCTTTCATGACCCCATCCCCAGAAGACAACAGGAGAAAACCAGCAGCAAGCTAGAGTTTTCTCAGGAGGGGCAAGTGAACAGACAACCTAGGGGCCTTAAAGTGTGGGTGTCAAGACTCGGTCTTTGAGACTGCAGAAATGGCACAGTGGTTAAGAGCACTGGGTGCTTTCCCCATTCAAGGAACTAGGTTTGATTCCCAGCACCCACACGGCAGTTCACAACTGTCTGAACCTCTAGTACCAGCCCTCTTCTGGCCTCTGTGGTGCACATATGTACATTCAGGCAAAACACACACACACACACACACACACGACCCAGTCAATCTTCGGGATGAATATCGGGATGAATATCAGCAAATGAGGAAGCCTGGACAGAATGAAAGAAGCCCCATGTGCCCAACACTGCCATGATGACTCTCCTGCCAGGATTCTTAGTAACAACCTGGGATGAAACAGAGAAAACCCACACAGAGGCGACAGAGAGACCCACTTGAAAGTGGGACCTGCACTGGGGCCTAGGATGAACAGAATTCCTAACCAGGGGCATCTGTGCCTGTGAGCTCAAAGCAAGAATTTGCAGGGACTGGAGACGTGGTTCAGCTGTTTAAGAGCACCAACTGTTCCTCCAGGGTGCCCAGGTTCAGTTCCCTTATCAGGCAGTTCACAACTACCTCCTGTAACTCCAGCTCCAAGGGACCAGGCATCCTGCTCTGGACTCTGAGGGCACCCACAGACATGTGGTGAACATTTATACAAACATGTAAACACAAGTAAGTTTTTAAAACGAACTTAGGTTAACAGAAAAAATAAGAGCTAAACATCATGTTTAAAGTGGTTCTGGATGCATCTGTCTGCCTGCTTGGCAGAAGCCATGTGAACTCTCTCTGCAGGAATGCCAAGCCACAGATAAAACCTCAAGAACATGGGCCCACAATTCAAAGCAACTCACTGAACACATGTACAAATAATCCTTTATGAATGAGCCAAGAGAAGCAAGACTGGCAACTACTGCAGCAGATCCAGGGCATAAAGAGTGGCTCATCTGGGCATGGTGGTGTAGACCCAGCCCAGGAGACTGAGGCAGGGGGTTTGAAGCCAGCCTGAGAATTATAGCAAGCCTTAGAATTTGAAAATAAAGTTGAGCCTACCTCATACATTTAGGAAGAGGAAGTTGAAAGAAACTAACGGACTGCTAACATAATGAGAGAAGCATCGTGGCTTGGCAGGCTTCCCCCTAAGAACTCTTAGAGACAAAAATCATAACACTAAAAGTTAAAAACAGTAACCAGTCGTCTGTGCTTGCTGTTTTGGTTTTATTTTTATTTTAATTTGTGTTTTGTTTTAGAGTGGAAAGTTTCAAATACAAACAAACAAAGCCCATAATGTAAAGTCAAATCATTATTTTCAATTTATAGCTAACCTTATCTGATTGATCTCTTTAGTAATTTTAATTTATTTTATTAAATTTATTGATTGGTCTCATGTGTGTATTGTGTATGTGCATGTGTGTATGAGTGTGTGTGCATTTGTGTGCATTTGTGTATGTGCGTGTGTGTGTGTGTATGTATGTGTGTGTGTGTGCGTATATATACATGTGTGTTTGTGTGTCTGTGTGTGCATGTGTGTATGTGCGTGTGTGTTTGTGTATGTGTGTGTATGTATATGTGCGTGCGTGTGTGTGTGTGTGTGTTTGTATGTCTGTATGTACATGTGTGTTTATGTATGTGTGTATGTGCGTGCATGTATATATGTGTGTGTGTGTGTGTATGAGTATGTGTTTGTGTGTCTGTGTGTGTATGTGTGTGCATGTGTGTATGCATATATGTGTGTGTGTGCACGCGTATGTGTGTGTGTGTACTACTGGGGTACATATTGTATGTGTGTAAGTCAGAAGGCAGTACTGTGGGATTGGTTCTCTCTGTCCACCTTTACTTCCAGGGATCAATCCCAGGTCACAAAGAATACATTTACCTGAGCTCTGATAGCCCTATTCACTTTAATTTCTAAAGAATATCCCAGAAGTTATATTATTTTATCCAAAAATATTTCAGTTTATTTTTCTATAAAACTAAGACTTTTTAAGAAAATATACAATTGGGGCTGGAGAGATGGCTCAGAGGTTAAGAGTATTGACTGCTCTTCCAGAGGTCCTGAGTTCAGTTCCCAGCAACCACATGGTGGCTCACAACCATCTTTAATGAGATCTAGTGCCCTCTTCTGGTCTTTGGGAATACATGTAGGAGACTGCTGTATACATAATGAATAAATAAATCTAAAAAAAAAAAAGAAAATATACAATTATCTCATCACATATAAAGTAATTAGTAGTCATTTTTTTTCTACAAAGACATCCAGTTAGTGCTCAGAATTTCTTGTGTTGTATTTTTTGCATTATTTATTTATTTATCAAAATACTAGTAGAAATACAATAGAAACTAGAAATCATATTTTGAATTTTGATTCCTCCCACCCAGGTAGAATATGTGGTATATAATATTTTCCCTGATTCTGGGTTGTGGCCATGGAATTTCCCAAACAATCATGAGGAAAAACACCAGCCCTCTCTGGTGCATGTGTTTAGCTAGGATGTCAGGTAGATAAGGTATATTAAACCCATCCTGTTTTTTACTTACTGTATGTTTAATTTACAATTGAGAATTTTATTTAAATTTAGTTTATTTGGGCTATGTTCCATCAGAAACCAAGGAGTATCCAACGAAGACAACTGCCATGATCTGAATTATGTGTCCCAACACATCCACAGACTTAAATGTTGAAGCGTTAAGGAGCTAACTAAGATTACATGAAGTCTCATGAAGATGGAAGAGGAAAGCACCTGAGTGAGAGCACAGTAAAAAGGTGGCCATCTACATGTGATAGAGAGAGGCGACACCAGGAGTCAACTTGACACCACCTGGACCTTAGATTCCTGGCCTCCATAACTGGGAGCACATTAGTTCTGTCCTTTAATCCATCGATCTGCAGTAGTCTATTACCACAACCCTAGAAGACTAATATTCAGTACACATGGGGAGCGCTCCCCGTCCTCTCTACACCTGAAACCTCAGCACAGAGGCAGGAGGATCGGGATTGGTAGAGGAAGGTCATGATCTACTCCATAGGGAGTTGAAGGTCAGCCTTGACTACAGGAAACATTGTCAGAAAGAGAAAGAGGGAGGGGGAGAGGGAGGAAGGGAGGAAGGGAAGGAGAGGAAGGGAGGGAAGGGGGGGAGAGATGGAAGGAAGAGAGGGTGAAAGGCGCCACCACCGCCCGGCAAAACAGAGAATTCTCAACAGAGGAATTTTGAATGGCAGAGAAGCACTTAAAGAAATGCTCAGTCTCCTTAGTCATCAGGGAAATGAAAATCAAAATAACCATGAAATCCAACCTTACATAAATCAGAATAGCTGAGATGAAAAACTCAAGGGACAGCACATGCTGACAAGAATGTGGTGAAAGAGAAACACTGCTCCATTGCTGGTGGGATCGCAAACTTGTATAACCACTCTGAAAATCAATCTGGCTTCTCAGAAATTTGAAAATAGTTCTACCTGAATGGCTACCTATATCACTTCTAGGCACATACCCAAAAGATGCTACAACATATAACAAGGACATATGCTTCACTATGTTGATAGCAGCCTTATTTATAATAGCCAGAAACTGGAAGCAACCCAGATATCCCTCAACAAAGGAATGGATATAGAAAATGTAGTTCATTTATACAATGGAGTACCATTCAGCTGTTAAAAACAAAGACATCATGACTTTTGCAGTTAAATGAATGAAACTAGAAAATATCATCCTGAGTGAGGAAACCCAGACCCAAAAGGACATGCACTCACTGATAAGTGTGTATTAGCCATAAAGTACAGAATACCTCACATAAGTGTGTACCCCACTGATAAGTGTGTATTAGCCATAATGTACACTAACCCTACCGACCCAAGAAGTTAAACAAGAAGGAAGGCCCAAGTGGAGGAGCTTGAATCACACTTAGAAGGGCCAACAAAATGATCATAGGACCCTTGCCTCCTGCTTCTCCCATCCTCCTCTCTCCACATGGTCATAGCCGGCCGCTAAGTCTCTACTCTCTCCCTCTTTCTCCCTTTCTCTGCCTCTACTACCCTCTTAACTCCCCTTCCCATGCCCTGAATAAACTCTATTCTATACTAAAAAAAAAAAAAAAAAAAAAAAAAAAAAAAAAAAAAAAGGTCGCTGGAGGGAGGGATGTGGGCGGAGGAAGGCAGGGGAAGGGAATGGGGTATGGAACCTTAAACAGTAAACTATGTAGAGCGGGTCTGAGACCTGGAGACTTATCGGGTACACACCTGAGACTTAGGCAACTCCCTGCTCCCTGCCAAATCCCTGGCCACACTCTCCACACAGGAAACATGACCACAGGTCACACAGGCCCAGAACAGAGTTCTCTATGCTAATAAGGTATCTAAGGCCCTGAGAGTTTATCTAGTAAGCTGCCCTTCTTGGACATTCCTCCCTGCAAAAGGTATTTAATCTCGGGTCCACCCTGGGAAGTGGGTACTGAACAGTATACAGCAGATATAGGCTGAGAGACTTCCTAATTCGTGTCCTGAGGGGTATGGAGAAGGGGGAAGCTCACCTTATATGAGAAAATATTACAAGGCAGTAAACATTCTTTTGTGGGAAAACTTATATTAGAGCTGAGAATGGGTTGTACATCAATTAGGTGAGTTACAGAAGATAAAGAAAGCAATGTATATTCATGATAAAAGAAAAACCCATAGAAGGGTCCCATAGCCTCTTGTAATGTGTCTTGAGTCTTTAATACAGTGTAAGGATTTGTTGCAGATGTTTTCAGGGGTGGAGGTGGTAAAGTTCCTGTCCTTAGGTCGCACCTTGAACCATGTTTGCCTTGCCTCTCTGGGGCCTTCCAGCCACACTTCAAAAGGTTCTCTTGGTATTGCTTTCCTCATCATTCTCTTCATCTCTTGGTATTGCTTTCCTCATCATTCTCACAACATTGCTCTTCTCCCAGGCTTAACACTCCACACCGTCCTGTGGGTTTGCATCCACTCCAGCCTTGGGCACAGCTGTGTAGGGAGGCAGAAGGCAGAGAGTTGGTGTTTATCGCCAACAACTGCCTGGCGGGTGTTGGGCTGTAGGGAAGCACTAAAGTGCCGCTCTGGGGGTGGGAAAGTGCAGTCCGAGATGTAGTGAAGCCTGACCTGGTTGGGGATCCCCGGGCCATAGGTTCCCAGACTCTTGGACATCCAAGCACCGCCGGCCGAGTCTTAGAAGAGCTGAAAACGGAGTTGGGGGCCTAGGGCTGAGGTGAGGGGGTGGGGGAGGATCTCTGGCTTGTCCCAGTGGGGTAATTGCCCTTAGTTTGGCAGAGACAAGCTTCGGAGTGCAGAGAGGCCTTCTATGGGAGAAATAAGCTGCGGTTCTGTCTTTGAATGCCTTCTCCATGGCTCCCGTCGGTGGATCTTGATGAAAGAGACAGTCCATGCTTCTAAACCGTTTATTGGATGTTCATGGTAGAAAATGGATGCATAGGGTACCATACCCACTTCCCAGGGTGGACCTGAGATTAAATACCTTTTGCAGGGAGGAAAGTCTGGAAAGGGAAGCTTATTGACTAATCCGTCCAGACCTCTAGGTGCCTCCTTAGCTTGGAAAACTCTGTTCTGGGCCTACATGACCATAGGACACATTTCTTTTATGTGAGGAGCATGGCACCTGTTCCAGGCCAGGAGTCTGGCAGGGGGCTGGAATCATTTAGGTCTCAGGTGTGTGCCCACCAAGTCTCCAGGTCTCAACCTATTCTACCTTACCGAGCTTCCTAGCATGGTTTTACACCCAACACCTTCCCTTCCTTCTCTCTTCTCTTTCTTTCCCACTTCCCCTCCCTTCTGTTTCCTGGAGACAAGGTCTCTATGAACCCTCTGCTGCCCTGGAACTTACTATATAGCTGAAGACAGGAACATGCAGCTATCCTCCTGCTTCATCCACCCAAGTGCTGGAGTTACACACACACACACACACACACACACACAGAGAGAGAGAGAGAGAGAGAGAGAGAGAGAGAGAGAGAGAGAGAGAGTCTTGCCTTTTGTTTTTTGTTTGTTTTTGTTTTTAAATGTGTGTGCTCTATATGCATGCACACCTGCATGCCAGAAGAGGGTATCAGATCACACTTTAGATGTTTGTGAGCTACCATGTGGTTGCTGGGAACTGAACTGAGATCTCTGGAAAGAACAGCCAGTGGTGCTGACAAGGTCCCTGAGCCTGCTGCTTAGCCCAGCTGGTGGTCAAAGTGTGATATTCTTACGGAATGTACCACAGTATTTTATAGGACTTGACTCTTCCCAACACAACACAGTGCTTGTGGCTGAGCCACAATTTCAGGGACAAAGTTGGCTGATGGTTCATTTGCTTCGGGACATCTCCCAAGCCACAGATCACCCCACATCCCCAGCCTCTTTTGCCTAGGACAGCACAAGCAAAAATCCTAAGATCCCTCTTCCAACCTACTGATATGTTCTGTTCTCCTTTGGGTATACTGTCACTTGTTAATGTGCACTTGGTGGGATTTTTCTAATACATTGTATACAAATGCCTAAGTCTGAAGCATTTCTTCCTGTAGCTGGCTTTGTTACTTTGTGGGTTCTTCTTTTCCACTTTTTTATTCCACTGTTTGACCCTCTATCAGTAGATAGGAGAGAAAGGACAGAGGGGAGAGAGAAATAGAGATTTCTAAATCTAATTTATTTCGTCTTGTTTCTGAGTTGCTTGTAGTAAGTCTTTGCTACTTTGTGGGTTATTCTTTTTCTCACCCTTTATCCCCCCCCTCCACTTTCACCCCGTATCACTAGATAGGAGAGAAAGAAGGACATGGGGGGAGAGAAAGATCTAGAAAGCTCTAAATCTTTTTTTTTTTAATTATTTTCTTATTTTTTGTTTTTTTTCGAGACAGGGTTTCTCTGTGTAGCCCTGGCTGTCCTGGAACTCACTCTGTAGACCAGGCTGGCCTCGAACTCAGAAATCTGCCTGCTTCTGCCTCCCAAGTGCTGGGATTAGAGGTGTGCACCACTACCCGGAGAGAGCTCTAAATCTAATATCTTTTTTTTTTCCTTGTCTCTTCTTTGAGCATGACTACTAACAAATCAAAACCACCACACCCCCAATGACCAACAACCATCTACCTACCCTGCCTCTCAGGGCACTAGCATTTATGTACCCTGTGAAAAGTTCCAAGAATTCCAAACATCACACCTTTGCAGAAACTATCTGTAGTTGGCAAAACCGTGCCTCCGCTAGAGCACAAAGCAAAGCATAGTTAGCTGTCGCAGATAGTCTGAAGCAGCCGAGCCTTAGCGGAGGTCTTGATACTCAACATTGAGGGCTTAGAACTCAACATTCACATAGCCCTCCTCACTTTAACCAGTTATGAGTCTCTGTATTAACTGCTTCCCATGGCAAAAAGAAGTTATTCTGACCAAGGTTGAGAATAGCATTACTCCATTAATGGGCACATAAATATTTAAAATGTAGTTTGACAACATGCTCACTTAGCAAAACAATAGTACTAGGTTTTCCTATAGGGCCTATAATCTCCTGTCATGTTTTCGTTTTGATCAAGTTTACAGTAAGTATTAGGCATGGATTCCCTCTTGTGAGGCAGGACTCAAATATAATCAAATCTAATCAGAAAGTGGTTGGTTGGTTAACCCTGTAACTCATGCCACTATTGAATCAGTGGGCACATCTTGCCTGGCAGTTTGGAATTATATCATTTAGGGTAAGTCCACTGATGACTTTTCTCCTCCAGTGACCTGCATGCCACCTCCTAACTTGAAGAAAGCTGGCCAGCAGGGGAGACATTTTTAGATTACTTCCAACTTGAAAACAAAGAGTGTTGTCTTCAGCAATATGGTCTTACCATCTAGTTGTGGTAGACAACCAAAAGCAATAGCCTAGGTTGTTTTTAGGTGGGTCTATGACCATCCTGACCAATAATGTAGGGAACCCAGCACTGAGATTTTCATTTAATGACCCACATCTTCTGCTGGAAGCAATCAACCATACCTGATGCCTTCATTCAAACATTTCTTTCTTTCTTGTATGTCTCATTTTTGTTTGTGTTTTTTAATTTTGTGTTCAGGTGTTTTGCCTACATATATGTCTGTACAGTATGTGTGTGCACTTCATCTGAAGAGGGCATTTGATGCTATTGAAATAGAGTTACAGATGGTCATGAGTTGCCATGTGTGTGCTGGAAATTAAATCCAGGTCTTCTGGAAAAGCACTCTGTGCTCTTGACTGCTCAGCCATCTTTCTAGTTCTTGAATTTAGGGTTTTTGTTGTTGTTTTGCTTTTTGGTATTTTTGTTGTTGTTGTTTTTGGACAGTGAAAGATGGCCAAAAATATTTAACTCCTATCTGACAGGGTTAATTTCTGCATATTTGAGGGAGAGGAAAAAGAGAGCAGAAAGAGCAAGAGGGGATTTGAAGGGGCTGGAGAAAGTGGGAGAGAGGGGAGTTGGGAGAAAAGTAAAGGAGAAAGAAGAGGAGGGGGGAACCCTTTAATTCCTTTTAAGATGTATTTATTTATGTATGCCTACAAGACAGAAGAGGGCATCATATCCTATAGATGATTGTGAGCCACCATGTGGTTGCTGGGAATCAATTCTCAGGACCTTTGGAAAAGCAGACAGTGGTCTTAACAATAGAGCCATCTCTCTAGCCCCATAATGATTATTTGGGCTCACTTCTTTCTCTTTTTGCCTTCCTTTCTTTTCTTCTTTTTTTTTTTTTTTTAGAGACAAGGTTTTTCTGTGTAGCCCTGGCTGCCCTGGAACTCACTCTGTAGACTAGGCTGGCCTCGAATTCAGAGATCTTCTGCCTCTGGCCCCTGAGTGCGGGAAGTAAAAGCGTAAGCCACCGCCATAAACACTGTCCATGTCATTCCTTAATAAATTACTCCCCAGCCAATCCGTCAAAATCTCTGCTTCCGGCTACGGCCCCGTCCACTTCGTGACGTAGAATTCCGGGGCCGCTCGGAAGCTCCGCCCCCCAGAGAAGTCGCGGCGACCGCTATGGGTCCCGGCTGGTCGCCCGCGCGGCGTTTGTGGCCGCTGCTGTGGCGCAGGCTGGTCTCTCAGAGAGCGGGCCCCGCAGTGGCTTCGGTTCCCTGGCTTCCGCGGCTGGCAGAGCGATGGCTTCCCCCGGGGCCCGCGACCTGCCTGACCCCGAGCCTGACGCGCGGCCTGCACCATGGGCCTCAGCCCGAGGAGCGGACCGCTGGCGACGCTCGCCTGCAGCCCGGAGCCGCAGGTACGCGGGCAGGACAGCTGGTGGCCGGGCCTGACCTCGGCAGCCCTGGGCTTCCCTGTGTGCTTCGGAGGAGCGAAGCAGCCATTCGCGCAGACGCAGAGCTGGGAGGGATTTGTGAGGTGGTTGGCGCCAACTTTGCTTCGTATAGCGAAGAGACCAGGAGGCCATGGCATGTTGTCTTCAAAATCCCAGTCATATCGCTGGCCACATCTGGTCCTTGGCATCACAGCCCAGGGTCCTCACCCCGCCTCACGATCTACCCGGGGTCGTAACAGATGGACTGAATGGTCTTAGTAGCACTAGTCCTAGCAGCTACGTTTCTTCATATCCCTTGAAGGCTGGGGACCAGGTATTGCCTGAGAACCCGCCCACACAATTGCAGTTCACTAACCTTTTTAGCTGTGATTCGATTTAACGTGCCCCATGCCTTAGGTTATTGTCCTTTGCCCCAAGTCATGCCCTCTCCCTCTCCCTCTCCCTCTCCCTCCTCCCCCTCTCCCTCTCCCTCTCCCTCTTGTGTGGCATGTCTGCATTTGCCGTATGTTGTTCATTTCAGTACTAGTAAATAGAAAGCCATTTGCTACTGTTTCCATTTGGTTGTCGCAGTATTCGGTGTCCGTAATCTGAGCATTCTGCCTAGAAAAGCTGAGCAGTGCTTTAGGAAACTGTTGTCCGGGTTCAGTTTTAAGCAAATTTTTGGTTGGTTGGTTGGTTTTGGGTGGAGATGGTGTTAGGGGTTGGACCTAGGGCCATGTACATGCCACCACGGAAGCTCGCCTTCAGTCTTTTAGGTTTTTTTTTTTTTTTTTTTTTTTTTTTTTTTTTATCTTTAGACATTGTTTTCCTGAGTTGCTCAGCCTAGCATTGAGCCCGAAGGTCCTCCTGCCTGGTGTTCACCAAAGCATTTTGGATATAAATACACTCGTAGAAGAACAGTCTCACCGTCTCCAGGAGACAGTCTGCTGCTGTAGATAAATGTAGGTCTGCATTCCTCAGTCTTCTGACACAAGCATTTCTGCATTTTCAGATCACATTGGTGCCAAGTTTGACATCGATATGCTGGTTTCACTTCTGAGGCAAGAAAATGCAAGAGACATTTGTGTGATCAAGGTTCCTCCAGAAATGAGATACACAGACTACTTTGTAATTGGTAGTGGGACTTCCACCCGACACTTACACGCTATGGTCCACTACATTGTGAAGATGGTAGGATGCTCTCCCTTGTTTTGAACCTTTACCTATAGAGTGACTTGGTACACTAGGATGGGAGGAACATACAAGAGGCTACAGAGGAAGCCCACTTTCTAGAATTCCCAAGAGTGATTCTTATGGTTTCTCAGTGAAAGGTTCGGGAACAAGTACTTAGCTCCGTTGAATCCAGATAATTTCTAATTCATGTCTTTGTGACAAGAAAAATTAATAACCTGAAACAAGCCAGAAGACAGTATGAGTCTGTTCTAGAGCAGCACCCGTATGGTAGCCTCTAGCTATTAAAAGGTTTTAAAAAATTATTTAAAAGATTTAGAATTTATTTTTTATTTCATGTGTATGCCTGGTGCCCACAGAAGTCAGAGGAAAGCATGTGGTCCTCCCAGAACTGGAGCTAAAGGAAGCTGTGAGCTGCCTTGTAGTTAGTTGTTGGGGATTGAGCCCAGGCTGTTAACCTCTGAATCAACTCTCAAGCCTTAAAATCATTTTGAATTCAGTGGGTGTGGTGCCATGTCTTTAATCTCAGCTTCTTGGGTGTTAGAAGCAGACAAATCTCTGAGTATGAGGCTAGCCTGATCTACAGAGTGAGTCCAGGTCAGCCAGGGCTACACAGAAAAACCCTGTCTCCAAAAAACAAACAATATTTTAAATTATATGGATGTGTATGCTTCTGTGTGGGTATATGCACATGAGTCACCAAATATGGCTGCTAAACTTGGGGCCTCTACTAGAGCTGCAACTGCTCTTAACTGCTCAGCTTTCTCTCCATTCAAATGGAGATCATATTTTGAAGCCCAGTTCTTCAGTTATACTCGCCACTTTCAGACACCTGATTTCCACATGTGGCTGTGATTTCTCCCATACTGGACAGCCATATAAATGTCCATAACTTTCAGAAAGTTCTGGGCAATGCTTCTGTCCTAGTTTGCGTTCTGTTGCTGTAATAACCACCATGATGAGGCAGCTTAGGAAGGGTGTTTGGTTTTTAGCTTACAGTTATAGTCCTTCATTAAGAGAAGCCATGTCCGGAATCCAAGGCAGGTACTTGAAGCAGCAGCCAACAGAGGAACTCTGCTTTCTAGCTTGCTTCCTCTACTTTGTTCAGCTAACATAGCCCACCTATCTGCCTAAGTGTTCCCCAAACACTATGAAGTATTGGGACAGTAAAGGTGAAATATATGTAGTCCTTGTCCTGTGAGGTTACGGGTCTCATAGAAGGAAAAGAGATCATTTTCTAGTTGGATTGAATGTGATTCAGAACGGGAAAAAAAAAAAAAAAGTGTGTACCCAGCAGTGTCTGGCACCATTCTGCAGGGGAATAGACTCTCTTGGTTAACAGTGGTCAAAGAAAAGGTAGTTAACTACACCTGGGGATGCCTAGACAAGGTCTTTAAAATAAAAATGGGTTGAAAGCAAACCTAATACAATATGATAGGTGGAGGAAATGGTTGCCATGGCTGTCCAGGAACTCAATTCATAGACCAGGCTGGCCTTGAATTCAGAGGTCTTCCTGCTTCAGCATCTCAAGTACTGGGGTTAAAGATATATGCCACCACCATCAGTCAAGTCAATGGAGGAACATTCTTAAGAAGTATTCGGAGACAGGAAGACCAGGAAAGATGGAGAGAGTTGTAAGGCAGACTTTCTCAGATGTAACTGGGGGTGAGTGAAAAGTTACCAAGGTGTAAGGCTTTTGAGTTGTTTTTGTTTTTTTTTTTTAAATAGGTTTTTCAGAGAAGTTGCACAAGAGTAAAGGAGTACAAATTACTTTTACAAAATATGTGAGAAGGGCAAGAAAGAATTTGACATTTAGTATCTTGCAGATAGAATCAGTATAGTGTTTGGCCTTTTATGACTAGTTTCTATCACTCAACTTGTGTTGTCACCTGTGTTCACCTGTGTTGTGGCACTGCCAGGTTTTGCTTGGTTGTTTTGCTTTTCTCTGTTCAGGGGTGGGAACTGAGCCCAGGCCTGTGAGCACTAGTACTCTGCCACAGCGTGACAGCCTCCTGCATGTGTGTGCATCGTCCTTACTTACCCACTCACTCAGTGTGGGCACTTGGGCTCAGCTTTGGCGGCTGTGACTGCTACTTTAAATATGGACTTAGAACTGTCTGTTGCTTTTAACTTGGGTTGCACCTAGAGGTGGAATATTTGGATCATATAGTCATCCTGTTTTTAATTTATTTTAAATTAAACTTTATTATAAAGAACCTATGAATAATAAACATCACACTGTGAGATTAACACTCAGTGTCTTTTATTTCCAAGTAGCCCCATCTGTTGATACTTGGGGCTAGTTCCTATAAGTGTCAGTGTTTCTTGTTTTAAATTAAAGGCCGTGGATCCATGAATTGTTGTTTTATATATATAAGGTGAAAGATTATGAATCCAATCTAGTTTTTCTGTGGTAGATGTCCAGTTTTACCAGCACCATTTGCTGAATCTGCCATTTCCCCAGTACCTGTTTTTGTCTTCTTTAAAATTAAGTAGGCGCATCATAGTTCTAGTTCCGGGTTTCCTACTATCTCATTGGTCTACACATCTACTTATTATAATTTTTTAGATTTTTAGTTTTTATTTTTATGATTATTCTGCTTGCATGTATGTATATGTGCACCACTTGTGTGTCTGGTGCATTTGGAGGTTAGAAAGTGTTTGTTACCCTGGTGCTGGAGTTACTGATGGAGCCACCATGTTGGTGCAGGGAATTGAGCCAGGCCCTTAATAAAAGTAATACATGCTCTTAACCACAGGGCCAGCTGTCCAGCTCCTACTTGTCGACTTTTCTACCGGTGCCAGGCTGTCTTTGGCTGTCCTCACCAGTCACTTTGGCTGTTATTCAGGGTCAGCAGCGTCCTTTCTCCTTGGGATTGCTTTGGCTGTTCATGGGCTTTTCTTGTTCTACTCATTGTTTTTTTTTTTTTTTTTAAACCTGCGAAGTATAGCACTGGAATTTTGATAGGTATTGCATTAAATCAGTAAATTAATTCTGGTAGTAAAGTCATTTTCACACTATCTGCCAATCCAGGAGCAAGGAAAGTCCGTCCTTTTGGGTGTTTTCTGTGATTTTCTTTTTCAGTGTCTTGAAGTTTTCGTTGTAGAGATCCTTCTCTTCTTTGGCTTCATATATCCCCGTCTTAGGGTTTTACTGCTATGAACAGACACCTCTTGTAAGGAAAACATTTAATAGGGGCTGGCTTCCAGGTTCAGAGGTTCAGTCCATTATCAAGGCGGGAGCGTGGCAGCATCCAGGCAGTTATGGTGCAGAAGCTGGGAGTTCTATATCTTCATCTGAAGGCTGCTAGTAGAATACTCACTTCCAAGCAGCTAGGATGAGGGGGTCTTATAGCCCACACCCACAGTGACACACCTACTCCAACAAAGCCACACCTTCTAATAGTGCCATTTCCTGGGCTGAGCATAAGCAAACCATCACAATCCCTAAATAATTTTTTGAAGTTTTTTTAATGTGATGTTTTCCCATTTGCTTACTCAAAGTATTGGGTGTACACACACACACACACACACACACACACACACACACACACACACACGAAGGTAATTAAAAAATACTTAAACAGATTCACTTTATATTCTGCACCTTGAAGTTTTTATTAGGCTCAAAAGTTTTGTTTTTTTGAGACAGGGTTTCTCTGTGTAGCCCTGGCTGTCCTGGAACTCACTCTGTAGACTAGGCTGGCCTCGAACTCAGAAATCCGCCTGCCTCTGCCTCCCAAGTGCTGGGATTAAAGGCGTGCGCCACCACTACCCAGCTCTCAAAAGTTTTTAATAGACTTTTGGGTCTTTTATGTAAAGAATGATGCCATTTCAAGTAGGGGCTGGTTTGCCATTTATTGATTGATTGATTGATTGATTGATTGACTGACTGACAAGGTCTCAGCTGTGAAGCACTGTCTGGCCTGGAACTCACAGAGCTCCATCTACTTCTGCCTCTTGAGTGCTGGGATTAAAGGTGTATGCCGTCACACCCACTTCGTTTGCAAATTGAAATAGTTTAACTTTTTGGTTTTTCAAGACAGGGTTTCTATTTGTACCCTTGCAGTTCTGGAACTTTGTAGACCAGGCTGGTCTCTCAGAGATATCTACCTGTCTCTGCTGGACCCCCAGCTGGAGACAAAGGTGTGCACCACCATGCCTGGCCTAGTTTGACTTCTTTCCTACTTTTATCTCTTTCTCTTACCTAATCTCTGTAGCTAAGACTTACAGTACTGTATTACATAAGCAGTTGAATGAATCCTTTTTGGTCCTGATTTTAAAGGAAATAGTTTGTCTCCATTCAACCTAATGTTGGCTACCAGTTCACTGTTATATGTAGTGGCCTTGTTTATTTTGAGATATGTTCCATCTATTTGTAAAGTCTCCAGAACTTTCATCACAAAGACATGCTGAACCTTTTCAGCATCAATTGAGATGATTATGTATTTTTTTCCTTAAGCTTATTTCTATAGTGTATTATACTTATTGATTTATATATGTTGAACGAATCTTGCTTTTCAGCCATTTGGTCACAAGGGAATTGTTCTCCTGCATAGCCTTGTCAGTTAATCATGTTATGTGTTTATTTGATTAACCATCTCCTTCATTTCAAGTTCCCTCATTTCCCTTTTGATTGTTTTTTAATGTTTCAATCTCCTTGCTAATTTTTTCCTCCACGTTTTAGAGTTTCACTTTCAATTTGGTAACTGTTAAAATCACTTTGGAAACTGTCTTATGAAATACTTGCATACATTTTCTTTGTTTGAATTTTCTATATCATTGATTCTTTAAAAAAAAAAAAACCACTCAATTCTTTCTCAGGTATTTCAGATATCTCTAGTTTTGGATTCTCTGATGGGAGTTAGTGGATTGGTGTAGGTGGTGAATTTGTGTTTCCTTCTGGGTTTATTGTGTTTTACCTATCTGTTGGAGTAGGTTTGTCCTGACTTCCCCTTCTTCTGAGCCTGCTGAATGTTTTGTTTTCTGAAACTTCCTAGAGCAGTTGTTTTCCACCTGTGGGTCATGACCCCTTTGGAGGTGTCCAATGACCCTCTCACAGGGGTCACCTAAGGCCATCAGAAATCACAGGTATTTACATTTTGATTCATAACAGTAGCAAGACTACAGTTAGGAAGTACCAGTGAAAAGAATTTTATGGTTGGGGTCACCACAAGAGGAACTGTATTAAAGGGGTTCAGCATTAAGGGAATATCTGCTTGAAATTTAGCTATGTATTAGTAAAACTTGGTATTAATTGCCAAAGTTGAGTTGTTGAAGTAATCCTGTCTTGGGTATGTGTCAGCAGGACCAAGGGTGGAGCTGCACACTAAGCTCTAAGGCATCCAGGTGGAATCTGAACTGCTAAAGAAAGGATAGCAAACTTCAGACCCAGTGAAATCTACCACCTGGGGGTGCGGTTTATGATCATAGCTTCAGGCCCAAAAGTAACCTCTGGGAACACAGCAGTACACTCAGATTCTGCAGTGACCTCTAGAATCTGACAAGTCAGAACCCCACACCCACACTGACCTTAGAAACCACCGGAGCCAACGCCCCTGTCTGTCAGCGGAATATGGACAGCTGGGGATCAGTTCCTGCACTGACCTCTGAGGCTGGAGTCCCGGTTGCTGAGCAATTTCTGGTTCCTCAGAAGCTAGAGGCCTAGGCAGCTGGCATTCTCTGGACCACAAGAAGCCAGAAAGGCCTGGTCACCTGTTCTGTCTGGTCTAGCTAGAGCCAAAGGCCTGAATGTCCAGTGTGCAGTTGTTTTTTGTTTTTTGTTTTTTTTAATTTTTTAAGGAACTGCTATATACAATTGACTACACTACAATTTCCATTCTCACTAGAAGTGTCAATTTTTTTCCACATTCTGGTCAGCATTCCCACTTTGCTTTTCTGATAGTAGGCATCCATATTGGTGTGAAATAGCATGCCATAGTTTAGACGTGCATTATTAGTAATCAGTACTAGTTTTTGTTGGCTTTATTATAAATTCTTTTGGAGAATATCTGTTCATCAATATATTGCATGTTTTTTAAAAATCTGTTTTGTTAAGGGTTGTGTTTTCTGCATATGAATTCCTTGTCAAATATGTGACCTGTAAACACTGACATTCTGTGGATTGTCATTTGAAATGCAGCCAAGGAGAAGGTTTGTCTGTGGCAGAAACTGGCTGTATGAAATGAATTAATCCCTAATTCAGTCTAAGAAAAGGGTCCCTAGACCTTAAGTAGGAGCAGAGACTCTCCTCCCTCCTCTAAATGCATGACCTGTCTTTCAGTACAAACACCTGAAATGTAAAAGCGATCCTTATGTCAAGATCGAGGGGAAGGACACTGACGACTGGCTATGTGTGGACTTTGGTAAGTTACTAGTGTCCAGTTTACAAATGAATACCCATTATTTAAACTTTGTTTTCAGCCGCAAAAAGATAGAAATAAAATTGGTGAGTACACATCAATGTAAAATTTTTGAATTCTGTTTCATGTAATAAAAGTTTGATTTGATGATATCAGGTAGTATTAGTCACATGTGAAAGCTTTGCCTACCTCAAAACTCTGGACAATACACTCTTGGTGGAACACATACTGTATGCCTGATATGTAAGGACCACACAGATGAGTAATGGTGTATTAATATGTCATAGTTTCAGAACACTGTTCAGCCAGATATGAATTGCTAAGGGAAAACAGTATCTGTATGCTTACTCTGGGGCCAGGTGGCAATCATCTGAGATTTTAGCCTACTTGCAAGCTTTTGTAAGGTTACAGTTGCTGTGCTGAAACACCATGACTAAAAGTAACTTGGGGAGAGAAGAATTGTTTCATTCACACTTCCATATAACAGTTCATGATTAAAAGGAGTTAGGGCAAGAAGGCACCTGGAGGCAAGAGCTGATGAAGTGGCCATGGAGGAGTGCTGCTTACTGGCTTGCTCAGCCTGCTGTCCTATAACCCAGGACTACTGGGCACTCATTAAGAAAATGCCCTATTGGCTTGCCTTACAGCCCAATCTTCTGGAGGCATTTTCTCAGTTGAGGATCTCTCCTTTCAGTTGATATGAAACTTGCCAAGTTGTCATTCCACTTTCATGAATACAAGACCATTTTGGAAAAGCATAGTGTTTCTTGTGGCAATGGCAGTGTAAACTCTGCTGGCTCTCTGAGCCTCAGAACCCATAAGTTAGCTTGCAGGCCAGATAACACATAAGTAGGAGGAAGCAGGCCCACTTGTTTTTGCTGTGCTGTGAGATAGCAAGGCTGTAACCCGGGGTTTCTCAGCTTTGTCACGTTCCTGGTTTTGCTGTGTGCTTGGGGAACATCTTTTGTAATGCAGGATAGGATGCTTCTCATTAGCAGTAGCCACTCTCCTCTCTCCAGTTAAAACAGAGGCGTCTGTGGGCACTGAAGCATTGCTGTGAACATAGCTGTCTTGGAGGCAAGCCCTATCTGGTAGGACTATTGACTTTGAAACCTTTGCTCACAAGATGTATAGAAAAAGGAAAGCTGGGAGATAGTTGTCGCAGGGTATGACCAGAGGAACCTGACAGACTCAACTTGCATTCCCATGGATTGAAGTTAACAGCCATCACTGATGCTACTTGGTGACCTCATTTTCATGCTAAGTGGCAAATGTTCTAACAAAGCCACAGAATGCTTTGCAAGAAGGGGTCTGCCATTTGCCCTTCTAGGAAGTTGAAGGTGAGGAATGTGCATTAATAAAAATATAAGCAATGGATTTTCTTCATTGTAATTTTTATCTGTTTCTGATAGGCAGTATGGTGATCCATTTGATGCTTCCAGAAACCAGAGAAACCTACGAATTAGAGAAATTATGGACTCTACGTTCTTTTGATGACCAGTTAGCTCAGATAGAAGCTGAGACGTTACCTGAAGATTTCATTCTTGGACTAGAAGATGACACTTCATCCCTGACTCCAATGGAGTTCAAATGTAAATAAAACAAAGTTAATGCCATCCATTCCTTTGATATGACTGAGCCACCTGCAAATACAGGTTCTAGTCCTATCTGCTGGGTCACTACAAGTTCTTGTCTCCCTTTTGAACACTCATGCTGGTAGCTGAGCAGAGACTAGATAAATTAGCTCACAGACCAAGAACCAGTAATTCAATCCCAGTTTTTCAGCATACTGTTTTTACTCTTGAGATTCTAGCACAATGCCTTGGGTAGCACTGGTCCCACGATTGACTCAAGTTCTCTGTTCAGATTATTCATTTTGTTTAAATGCAAAGCTTCTTTGCCATGGAATGGCCAAACTTGGGGGGGAAAAAAACTACAAAAAAACCCCACACATTATCAGCCTTCCTCACTTCCCCAGTTTTCCAGGGATGTCTGAGGGCAGTAGTAAGTAGTAGTGCACTAGGGTGTGAGGATAGCATTTCTATAAGCCTTCCAGAGTGCTCCCAAGTGGTACAAGTATAATATTTATAGTTAGAATACTAGGAAAAGCCATGCAAATTTGTAGATCTTAGTTTGTATTAAATAGGACAATCAAGGTTCACATTCTTGTACCACGGGCTGAAAAAATAACTTACTGGTAGATTACTACTTGCTTTAAGATATCATAGAAAATAACTCAAGAACTCTCATCTGAAAACATACTACAGAAGCTGTGGCTTATGATGAAAACTTTATTCTGCATCAGGGTACCTGGAAAATGAAGCTGCATTTGGAGCACACTACAGATGAGAAATGATCTGTTTATGGTGAACACAAAACACAATTATAGTTACTCAGTACCAGGTACTCCAGACCACCAGTGCTTAAGTGAAAGTAAAACATGATTGGCCACTCTAAAAGGCTAGACATGAAATATGGCAGAATTGAAACCAACAGATAGAAATGTAGCACCTGTCAGCTTTTAAAAAACAAACACTGGAAAAATCAAATACTGAGGAAGAGCTCTGGCCTTAAGCATATCTCCCCTGAGATCCAAGCAGGAGAGCAGGTCACATTTTTTTTAAGCAGTTTAAATCCATCATATGAAAATGCTATATGACTTCAGTTGTAAAAAGGGGCACTTTTTGACTAAAACTACAAAATAGACTGGTTTTATGAAAATGTTTAGGAATTCATTTTCACAATGTCTAAATGATATGCTGATGTTCAGAAAAACATAAAAGCATGTAGAAGTTAATCCTGAAACACAAATGAGGCAAAGTGACTTTCTGAAGGGTGACAGAATACCCTCAAGGACAGTGTAACATGACTAACCACCGTAGAACAAAGCAACCAAACAGTTCAGAAAGCAGCATGGCCTTGAGGACCACACACACCCACAAGTATCCAGACAAGGCTTTGCCACTAAGTTAAGGAAAAGCAAAGGGAAGTCAGATGTTTCCACAGTCTGAATCCCCAAAACCGTTTGCTGGATCCCCTACCTTGACTCACTGTCAAGTAACTGCAAGGTAGACAGAAACTGCTACATTTCATAGAAGATTTTTGGTGGACTTCATTCTTCCCACTGTTTAAAAAGAAATCTTCAAAATAGCTTAGGCTCTGACAGTGCCAGGCACAGGACCCAGCTCTTGTTACCCTTGAGCCCTGTCACACCACCTGACCCCCTGGTCTTCACAAAGCAGTTCTTTCCACATCTGCTCAGAGCATGGTCTGATCTCAAGTGTGCTAGCAAGCTGAGCATCCTGTGAAACAAACTCAAGCTGATTGTTTAAATTCTGAATTTCTTCACTGACACACTTCCATTTTTGTGGTAAATTCCCACACACAGCTAAACACAAATCCCCAAGTCTTCTGGAGCCCTTTACAATAGCCATCCCAGACCTGCCACCACTCTGCTCGGTCAGTACCATCAACAACCTTCCCAAATATGAACAAAGGAATACATGGCATTGCTGCTCTCCAAGAATAGGCACTGCTCCTTATCTTTGAACATTTAGTGGACTTTCCAACTACTGTCAAAAGGCTCAAAAAATGCAAAATTATTTTTCCAACTTTACTGTCACCAGCCAGATGAAAAATTACTTTTTCAATTACTTGCCTATCAGCTGATAACTGTTAAATTTTATTTTTTTTTAAAAAAACGGTTGGAGTTTTTATAAAGTATATAAAATTTTCAAAAGAAGGAATAATTTTGCTTTTAACTGTATTACTGAATACCTGAGGTAGTTGAGTAAAAATGCACGTCTAATACCCGCCAACAGCGGTTGGCACTTCCCTTAGGTTATCCACGTTAGTGTTAGAGAAACAGGACACAACAGCTCTTCTATTCTAATGGCTTAACATTGTGTTCCTGTGACAGTCCTACTTTGATCCAATTTCAACAATTGGACTTAGGAACAATCTAGTTTTAAATTTATTTGACAAATTTAGTGAATGTACCATTTATGCCAGTTTCTGGCATTATGGAGGGATATTAAGAACAATTAGCATGTTTGTTATACTTTGATATCACAAGGGAAGTGCAGAGTTCTCTTTCCCTACCCCCACTTTTTTTTTTTTTTTTTTTTTTTTAAAGCTGGGTGTCATATATTTCAGAGAGCATAAAGTATACATTCTCACAGAGACAGGAGTTCGAGTTGCCTGGTCCTCAGAAACAACCAGCTAGGTAAAAACTCGTGCATGTGATTCTGGATGGGTCAGCACCCGTCTGTTGGTTAAGCAAATCTGTCTTTGGTTTGGCATCTGCCTCTGTGGTGGCTGTCTCCTGAGCCTTTACTTCCGCCTTGACTGAGGTGGTCCACTCTGCAGAGCTTTCTGCTGTTGGTGCTGCTTTACCTGAGTCAGAATTTCCTGAATTTTCCTCTGGGCAACCTACAAAAGGACAGAACTTCATAGAATCTGCACAGTCCAAAGTTACTAAGTTACTCTACTGCAACAACATCAAGGTGGAATCCTTGTGCCCAGTATTTAACAGTGTGCTGGCTGACAGGAAAACTAGATGTGCCAAGCACAGCCAGGCACAGTGGTGCATAGGACAGAAGCTGAGGTGTGGAGATCTCTGAAACCAAGGAATTCAAAGCTAGCCTGAGTAACAGCAGAAACAGTGCACTTCAATACCCCACCCAACACTATGACCCATGAGCATCTAAATGTTCACATAGACATAGACATATATAAATGGAATGGTAGCCCTATGATAGAGCTGTAAGACCTTGTTATTTTAGAAGCCACTTGCCTGGCAAGCATAGAAGTGGCCAGTTATTTTGACAACAACTTGATCATTCTCATCAGGTGTCTGGTCACGGGGGACAACAACTTCAGCACTTGATAAATTCTGGAGTTCATTCACCTAAAATAGATAAAATTATATCACTAAGCATTAAAAGTTTATTTCCTAAGCACTTCCTGTAAACTAGACACAGCTCTGGCTTTACAGAGCTCATTCTATCCTCCAACAGTTCTCGGAGCTACAATTCCCATTTTAACATGACTGAACTCAAGTCTGGACAAAGAAACCCATTACAGAAGTAAACAGCAAAACCAGACTCAGGTCCTCAAGTTGTGCTCCGGGTGGGCTCTATATGTTACTCCAGAGTTAAAGATCTGGAAATGACTTAGTTGAGAAAGTCTGCAAATTACTTTTTGCAATTTGAAAATAATTTGTAAAGCTTCACTTCCTGTCCTTTAAGGTTTATAGAATAAAAAGTTCAAGTTATATGTGAGAATGCTGCATGCCCCTTTTAAGTCCCAGACCAGAGCCCTGGTCTCAAGTATGCAGCAGTCTCACTAGCAGGTTACAGAAAGAAGGAAATCTCTTCCAAACCTTGGTCAAGATGATCCCACTTTTTATAAACTAGCCAAAGGCCTGGGGTAGAGCTCGGTTCCTGCAGCACCTTCTTCCAGCACGGTAGGCTGCTGCTAGGGTACTTGCCGTTTTGCCTCCTTTCCCAATAACTCTGCCAGCAGCAAAGGACGGCACTCTGATGTGAGCTTCAAGTTTCACCTCTTCTTTAGGACTAACAAAGTTTTCTTCTTTAATTTTTCCATAAATTCTTCCCTGAGCCTACAGATGACAATATGTCCTGTCAGTATCATTCACACTTGAAACAAAAGGTCAGTTAACTTTGAAGACAACCTGGATCAACCTGGAATATCCATTGTAGTGGCACATCAACATCTGGAATGAAGACTAACAACAGTAAGAGACAGTAGTTAGGAGCCTCAGAGAGGGTTGACACTAACTGTTTCCCAGGCAAGGCGACTGGATTACTGACAAGAGGAGGATATGGACAGAGTGCAGTGATATTTGTTAACAGTGTCATTATGATACCCACACTGCACACCAGCACCTAAAGAGTCAGCTGGATGCTGAACATAAAGCATTTAGTAGAAGGCCTAGTCAGAAATGATTTTAGGGGCAGATGAGCGTTCACACTCCAGTCTTGAATGAAGCCTCTCCTACCCTCAAATAAGAAAAGAGATTGCACTGTTCTTGAGCAAAAGAAACTAAGGAAGAACTACATAACCAGGGACTCGGGTTCACAAGGAGCTTGCCAATATGAGCATTTTCTACTTAAACAGAGCTCTTCCTCAGGTGATTTCAGCTTTATGGAAGCTAAAATGTTGGGTATGACACTTAGGAGGCTGAAGAAGGGTGTAGCTACAAGTGTGAGGCCAGCTTTGGCTACAGAGTAAGAGCCTGTCTCCTAAGAGACTACAGAAATCAAGTTAATGTACACTTCTAGTACTTGACTAATGTGTCCTGTATACGATTAGATGTTTTGTCTGGAACCTCCTATTGTGTGCAACCACGAATTTGTTCTCTTACACTTCAAAGGGGAAGGAATTCTAAGTTGGGCTAATCTGATAAGATGCCAAGAAAGCCGTGAAAGCCGGAAGAGCCAGATTTTCACTGGTATGGAATTGCTAAGGAGGCCCATCTGGAGGATTAGAGAGAAGACAAAACACGCATCCCACTCGACAATCTTCTATACATTCTTTTTTTTTTTTTTTTTAAATAAATTTTACTTTTATGTGTGTGTTTTGCCTGCATGTATATCTGTATCATATGTGTGCATACATGTATGGTAGGTATCAGACCTGTGGTTTCTCATATGCTAGAAAGGAGCTGTAACCTACTCATAGCCAGTTTTTAACATTTCAGATTTCTGACATGAACTGGACTAGGAGGCTGCTGGGAGGGGTACACGTCACTTTGGCGCGCATAGGCAGTAGTGCTCAAGGTGTTAAGATTTACGTGTTCTGTTCACTTCAGAAATGATGTGAAGCAGCTTTGGATTTTCATCGATTCAAAACAAAAGAGGGTCTAGAATATAGCTCAAGGCAGTGCAACTACATAGCAAGACTCTGGTTTAGTCTTTTTCTTCCCAGATAGAGATGGCGGGGTGAGCTCTGGGCAGTATTATGGAGTGTTAAGAAACGGCAGAGGAGACTAAGGTTAAGAGTGAATGCTTGACCTTTTACACAGCTGTTAGTGGGACACAGGACTAAGACACAAGTGTTGGGCTGGTGAGGTGGTTCAGTAGGTAAACAAAGTCCCAAGGACCCACATAGTGGGAGAAGGCTGACTCACAGATGTTCTCTGACCAGAGCATGCTGTGATGCACATGCTCCTCCCACTCCTCCCATGAATAAATAAAATAAATAAATGTAATTTTTTAAAAAGATACTGAATTAATGAATAGACAGTCCCAGCTATCCCAATGGTGATAGTCAACCAACACCATTACAGAACGCAGCACTTAGCTGCCTAAGACATGGTGTTCCACACTGACTGTTCACTAGAATGAAGGCACTTGTGACTTTGGCTTCACCGACTGCCTCAAAGTTGGCTCTCACAGGAGCACAGAGGGAGGTGGTGCTGCTTGTTTCAAGCACTATACACTGGATACACTCTACCTAGGATAGAGACGCTAGGATGTCCATTCTATAGATGAGGACATGGGGAGATGAACAACTTGTCTAAGGTCACATAAATGGTGAATGGCCAAACAAGGATTTGAAATGGGGGCCTAGCTGCCAAGCTGTCTCCATCACCTCAGAACACACGGACACCAGATACCAATAAATGTTGAGTAGTTAAAGCCAGATCTCATGACATCACAGCCCTAACCTAAAATCCTAGGACAGTGCTAGGTGAAGGTAAGAGAAAAGGGGCCACTGTAACTCAATATGACATCTCCAAGACAGAATGGGATGTTGAGAAACAGATTTACAAGGCTCATTAGCAGTCTATGCCAGTGTTAGGATCCCAACCGCCTCAGTGGTGACAGTAAACTAACACCCTTAAAGAATTCAAAACTAAAGGTTCTTGGTTTATGGTTGTGAAATAATTCTGGTGTGGTTCCACTCTGATCTTGTAATTTTCACTGATACAGGAGCTGGAGAAGGCAGCAGCATCTCGCTCCCTCTCGTTACCTGTGCCCTCCACAACACATACCTTGAACTGAGCCTCTGGTGGTCCAGTGATAATCACCATCCTCACTTTAGCATCTGGTGCTTCGGCTGGAGCGATCTGTAATAGACCCATCACCAGCCAGTTAGGATACTTTCGGGTGTCACTGGCAAACTTAGGCAAACCAGCCTGACATCTACACATGATTGACTGAGCTGCACAATTAAATGCCTTCTGGAAAGGAATTACGGAGAGGCTATGATTAATATGGGCCAGTCAGGTACAGCACACTATTTACTGAGTATTAAAGTGGTGCCTGACTCTAGTGTAAAACTGCATGTACAGTCACTGAGCCAACCCATAACACATCTAACTAAAGGATAACCACTTTACAATGGGAGCACAGAAGGCTGGGGACATTAAAGGACCCAACCCATAATTGTACAGTTAAAAGGCTTGAGAGAGCTAGATGCATCCACTACCTGTGCTCTTGGTCATAACTCCAGTTGTACATGAAGTGGATTGCTTAAACTATTTGTATACTTTTTGTTGCTAAGACTACTGGGTAAATTGCTCCCAAGTCTACTCACTGAAGGACACAGGACATTAACCAGTATAACTGAGCAGGAGATGCCTCAGTTTCCATGGAGTATACGAAATCAAAAGTACAGGCTGGGAAAACAGTGCAGAGTCAGTAGGGAGAGAAGCCAGCATGCCCAGAGTCACAAGAAAGGGTCTGTAACCCAGTTAGGGTTTGTTTTAAGGGCATCTGGGCAGAAGAGATGGCTCAGTAAAAAGTCTGCTATGAATGGCAAGAACTGGAGTATGGACGCTCACTTGTACAGTTCCAGCACCAAGAGATAAAATGGGTTCCTCAGATCAACCAGGCAGCCAAACAGCCTTATTGATAAGCTCTAGGTTCAACTGAGAGCCCCTGACACTTGCTGTGCAAATAAAATCTAATTGTTACATTATAAAACCATGTAAGACAAAAAAAAAAAAAAAAAATACAAGTCACCCCAATTCAATCGCTGAAGATCATCACTGCTGATTACTTGAGTTAGTTTTCTAGAAAAAGACTTTAGAATAAATCAAGTCTTATTTTCAATTCCCTTCAAAATAAAGCTACCATTCTGTCACCCAGAGTCAAACTGATACCTAGATGTACTAATGCAGGCACTGACTTCTGAGCCTGACAAACAAGCAAATCGTTCCTTGCATTTAGTCCAAATTCCTGGGGTTTTGTTCACAGGAAACTCTGCAACGGTGTCATTCTTTAGCATTCCAGCTCTTTTTTTGTTTTCTTTTGTTTTGTTTCATTCTGTTTTAAATACTTTCAATGATAGAGAGCCAGGCTAAGGGAATGCACACATGGACAGTGTTTATGGCTTCTATATTCCTCCTCCCATTTTGATTTTTTTTTCCAAGATAGGTTTTTTTTAGTTTTTTGTTTTTTTGTTTTTTTTTCTGTGTAGCCTGGGCTGTCCTGGAACTTGATCTGTAGAGCAAGCTAGTCTTGAACTCACAGAGATCTGCCTGCCTCTGCCCCCTAAATGCTGGGATTAAAGGTATGTGCACCCACCACCAGGCTGGCTACTAAAGGGTTCATATCCTTTGACTAACCAAGTCTATTCATATAAGCTTCTGTTAAAGAAATAAGGTTGTGTTACTTTAGTGTGGATAAATTCTTAATTTATAACTTCAATGTCAAAAAATAAGTAAAAAATAAGTGAAGACATTAAATGATTATGATTTGGTAGTACCAAACACCTGCCTCAGGGGTGAGGGGATGGCTGGGTGAGCACAAGGACTAGAGTGGGAATCCCCAGCACCCAAAAAGAAAGCCAGGCCCAGCTGCATGTGCCTATACCCTCAACATGAGAGGTAGAGACAGGTGGATGACCGGAACACAGTGGCTGGCCGGCGCACTGCGAGCTCAGTCAGAGACCCTGTCCCAAGGCAGTAAATAAGTCAGAAAGCAATGGAGAAAGACGTCTGAGGGCAACATAGGTGCACACATACACAAAACCAACCCCAGTATCTGTGTAATAAACATAGGTGCACACATACACAAAACCAACCCCAGTATCTGTGTAATAAACATAGGTGCACACATACACAAAACCAACCCCAGTATCTGTGTAATAAACATAGGTGCACACATACACAAAACAAGCCCCAGTATCTGTGTAATAAACATAGGTGCACACATACACAAAACAAGCCCCAGTATCTGTGTAATAAACATAGGTGCACACATACACAAAACAAGCCCCAGTATCTGTGTAATAAACATAGGTGCACACATACACAAAACCAACCCCAGTATCTGTGTAATAAACATAGGTGCACACATACACAAAACCAACCCCAGTATCTGTGTAATAAACATAGGTGCACACATACACAAAACAAACCCCAGTATCTGTGTAATAAACATAGGTGCACACATACACAAAACCAACCCCAGTATCTGTGTAATAAACATAGGTGCACACATACACAAAACAAACCCCAGTATCTGTGTAATAAACATAGGTGCACACATACACAAAACAAGCCCCAGTATCTGTGTAATAAACATAGGTGCACACATACACAAAACAAACCCCAGTATCTGTGTAATAAACATAGGTGCACACATACACAAAACAAACCCCAGTATCTGTGTAATAAACATAGGTGCACACATACACAAAACCAACCCCAGTATCTGTGTAATAAACATAGGTGCACACATACACAAAACCAACCCCAGTATCTGTGTAATAAACATAGGTGCACACATACACAAAACAAGCCCCAGTATCTGTGTAATAAACATAGGTGCACACATACACAAAACAAGCCCCAGTATCTGTGTAATAAACATAGGTGCACACATACACAAAACCAACCCCAGTATCTGTGTAATAAACATAGGTGCACACATACACAAAACCAACCCCAGTATCTGTGTAATAAACATAGGTGCACACATACACAAAACAAACCCCAGTATCTGTGTAATAAACATAGGTGCACACATACACAAAACCAACCCCAGTATCTGTGTAATAAACATAGGTGCACACATACACAAAACAAACCCCAGTATCTGTGTAATAAACATAGGTGCACACATACACAAAACAAGCCCCAGTATCTGTGTAATAAACATAGGTGCACACATACACAAAACAAACCCCAGTATCTGTGTAATAAACATAGGTGCACACATACACAAAACAAGCCCCAGTATCTGTGTAATAAACATAGGTGCACACATACACAAAACAAACCCCAGTATCTGTGTAATAAACATAGGTGCACACATACACAAAACAAGCCCCAGTATCTGTGTAATAAACATAGGTGCACACATACACAAAACCAACCCCAGTATCTGTGTAATAAACATAGGTGCACACATACACAAAACCAACCCCAGTATCTGTGTAATAAACATAGGTGCACACATACACAAAACCAACCCCAGTATCTGTGTAATGAAACTGCACAAAAAGGTAACCATATCTAATCCTGTATCACATGGCAAAAGAGACAGCCAATCTTGGAGATTATTTTTCAGGCTTTCTGAAAACACACATTTTCCCAGCCCAGTTAGAAGACCTAATGAAGGCAGGAAGAAATGAGCGTAGTTCATTGTGTATATGTGAGCATGTGCTAGAATAACTTTTTAAAATATTTTAATAATAATAATAATAATAAGTGTATGTGAGTGTGTTGGGGATGGGGTATACACCTCAGTACAGGTGCCCACAAGGCCAGAAGAGTGTGATGGATCCTGACACTTAAGTTAAAGACACTGAACTGAGGTCCTCTACAACAGAAGTATGTGTTCCTAACGGCTGAGCCATCTCTCTGCCTGTCTTAACACTGATTTAAAAAAACTTAATAACTAGCAGGGCATTAAAGACTTCACACCTCATCGTTCCCACGCCTGTTCCTTTACTGCTCACTGAAATTAACTGAATTTCCTGTCCCTCAATTTTGCTGTCTCTTCTACAAAAAAATATGTAAGGGCTGTTTCTGTGTTTTGAATTTTAATTTAATTGACATAAAGCAAATTTTACTTTTTGTTGTCCAGTTCTAGAGAGTGACAAATATGTACTCAGGTTAACTACCCCCACAGGGAAATCAATCCCAGAACAGTCCTCTCTCTCCCAGCCCCTCAAGCAGCATCTCTGTGCATCTCCCATTTCAGTGTCTAGCTGCCAGACTTCCTTGCTGTTCTTGTAGCTCTGCCTTTTCCAGAATTATTTCATAAATGGACCATATAGTGTGAGGGCTTCCTTTCTGACTTCTGTTACCACAATACATGACATTTCTCTCACACTCTTACCTTCAGTGTTACTCAGTAACTTCTACTGTGCAGACTCACTGCATGGATTACACTTTATCTGCACATGAAAGGCATTTGGGATAGCTACCAATAAAAATGCTATTAACATCCTAATTTTCTTTGGGGGGAGGGGAGCTTATGCTAAGTTTCATTTCTCATGGATAGATAGCTAGAAGTGGAATCTATATGTTTACAGAAATTGTATTAAATCTTTTTTTTTTTTTAAAGGAGCATTTTCGGTTTTGGTTTTTTTTTTTTTTTTTTTTTGTTTTTTAAGACAGGGTTTCTTTGTGTAGTCCTGGCTGTCCTGGCACTCACTCTGTAGACCAGGCTGGCCTCGAACTCAGAAATCCGCCTGCCTCTGCAAGTGCTGGGATTAAAGGTGTGCGCCACCACTGCCCAGTTTTAGGAGCTTTTAAAAGCTCCCACTGACCATTTCTGGAAGAAAGCTGTGAACTTTTCAAACCTGGCAACCTTTGTTTTAAAGCAAGAATCCGAGGATGGGGCATATAAACAGCCCCGAGCTGGAAAGGGCAGACACATTGAAACTCACTGGCCAGGCAGCCCGCTGAGTCAGTGAGCTGGTCAGTAACACACCATCTCAGAATATAAAGTGCGTGTGACTGAGGAACCAGCAGACTTAACCTCCGTGTACACACACACCCTCACATAGGTGTGCATGCACACACACAAATGCCCCTCGTATCTAATAATGAATTGTTTCAACACATCAAAATACAGATCCCGCAGAGACAATGATGTCTTCTGACAAACACTAGTGGTCCCACATTTAGACAATAAATACTTAGTTGACAACACAAAACTTTTATTTCCCTGCTGCCACTTCAGCTGTGCCTGGCCAAGTCCTGAGAAAGGAATATACACAAAACTATCCCCTAGCAATGAACTTATGGGAAAGACTGCTGGGGACAGACGTGACTCTTGTTGTTGTTGTTTTGTTTTCAAGACAAGGTTCTCTGTGTACACTAGGCTTGCCTCAAACTCAGATATCCACCTGCCTCCACCTCCTGAGTGCTGGGATTAAAGGCGTACGCACCACTGTCCGGCTCAGACTGACTCTGAAGAGCATGGGAAGTAGAGATGAGCTAGAAGTTGTTAAGTCAAAATCTCAGAGGCACCAACATGTTGTCCAGTTGGCTTCTCCGCAGACCAGTTTGTCTGAGAGACATGTTAACTAAACACAATTAGGCCATTGTTGTAGGGTTCCTGTCACACTCCTCATTCAGCCCACCACTTTGGCTTTCTTGTAGAACCAGGAGAGCCCACCATGTGCACAACAGTACCTTAATTGAAGCTCCTGCAAAGCGAGAAAGCTGTTTGATGTGTTGGCCCTGCTTGCCAATGATGGCGCCAACGGACAGGGCGGGAATAAACAGGTGCACAGTCTCGGTTTCGGATTGCTGTAAGAAAAGAAAGCCAGGACATGAATGCTTACTGACTGGCAGCAAAAGAATGGCGCCTTCACCTTTGGCACAGGTACACTCTCATACAGTAGGAGCACTAGGAAGGAAGGTATGGAGAACCAGAATGAACTAACCAGAGCTCACCTATGAAGCCAAAGTGGTCCTGAAAGGACCAGTCGTTAAAATCTCACCTTTGTCTACATAGTTTTCCTAAACTTCAAAATCTCATTGAATTATAGATACTTTGCCGTCTTTTTATTAATATTTAAAACATATTTAAGGTGGCTTTCAGACTACACATCACAAACTAGACAGCAGTGAAGTATATGGAAGTCCAGAGTTTAGTGACCCCCCCCTTCCTTCCTTCCTCCTTCCCTTCTTTTTCCCCCAGAGCCAAAGACAAACACTTGTGCTTGTGAGGCAAGCACTCTTCTGCTGATCTACATCCCCAACCCCAGGCCTTAATTCTTAAACACAGAGAGTGAACAGCTCCTACATGGGACAGAGCACACCGTTATCACTCCACACTTAGCACACGCAACAGAATGAAAAGGAAAACCCTTTACTTTAGTAACAAAACGCTGTAAGACACTTCCCTCCCGTGCACTTCCCCGCACTCCCTTGGCATCTTATATACAAATAGTCAGAAACCATTTTGAAAGCTAAATCCTGATAGGTTATGCACAGATGGACTCATGCTTCCCTGTACTGGTCACACGTGCCCTCTCCAGGCTCCTGTCACACAGTCGTTACAGCAGGGCTAAAGGACACTGTCACTCAGAGACAGCTCGGTCATCCCTCACAAGGCCATCCCAAAGTGCAGTACTCGCAGTGGGGTGAGTTCTAATGCAGCAGCTGCTCCAACTGCTTACTCTCCACTCACCTTCTAACAGCAGGAAGCCTACTCCAGGAAGAGGTGACATTAGCAGTGGTAGGGGTTGGAATGAAAATAGTCCCCATAGGCTCTTGGGGATGGGCACTACTGGGAGGTATAGCCTTTTTGGAGAAAGTGTGTCACTGGGGATGGGCTTTGGGGTTTCAGAAGCTCAACCCCAAGCCAGGCCCAGTGGCTCTCTTTTCCTGATACCTCCCAATCCAGATGTAGAACTCTCGGCTACCTGTCCAGCACCATGCCTGTCTGCACACTGCCATGCTTCCCACCATAATAATGGACTAAACCTTTGAGACTATAAGCCAGCCCCTATTAGATATTGCCCTTTATAAGTGTTGCCATGGTCATGATGTCTCTTTGCAGCAACAAACCCTAAGACAGCCACCAAAGGGGTCTTGGGAAGGGGGCAACAGGTGCCATTCAGGCCATGAAGATGTCAGAGAAGAGTTCAGGAAGCTGAGCTGGAGAAGGCAGGCTTAAGGAAGCTGATCCTTGTGGCTGAGATAATGCAACCTATTTCTGTTCCTATTTAAGCATCTTTGTCACCTATAGTTAGGATAAATTATTGTTCTAGAGCTTGTTACACAGAAGAAGTTTGCTACACATAAGAAGATACTGTGGGGGCCATTAAGAGCACTGGCTGCTCTTCCAGAGAACTCGGACTTAACCCCCAGCACCCACATGGCTAACAGCCATCTGTAACTCCAGTTCCAAGAGACCCACACTCTTCTTTTGACCTCTGTGAGCACTGTGCATATGTGCTACACAGACATACATGCAAGCAAACCACCCACACATAAATACTACCAACAAATTCTGAAATAAAAAAATAGTGGTGGGAAAAAGGTAAGTCACCAATAAAGCAGTAAAATGCATTGTGCTTTAAAGATGTTATATGTTTACATCTCTAGAGGTAGAAGAAGCTATTTGCAATAAGAAATTTAAAGATAGGGGCAGTGGATCTCTGAGTTCAAGGACAACCTAGTGTACAGAGCTAGTTCCAGCACAGCCAGGGCTTCACAGAGAAACCCTGTCTTAAAGAAGAAAGAAAGGGGGTTGGGGAGGGGTGGCTGAATTTTAAACATGAATGATGGTGAGAATTTCAGAACTGTCTTTTGAAGTACCCGCACCCCAGCTCTGGAAAAGGGACGGCTGAAATGACCACAACACAGTATCACAACAGCAGCAAAGTTCGATGCATGAGTCTTAGGCCAGAATGTCCTGCCCTGTGACTAAAGCTGCTGCCCTGAGAGCACGAGGACCTGCCCAGCAGTGCAAGCCAAGTCTGAAGCAACTGTGCTTTCCATACAGGAGATGGAGCCCCGACCAATGCTGAGTCGTGTGCACTGTTGGCAACACATCTTAAGTGACTCAGCAGCCATCTGAAGCTGGAAGAGGGCATTTCTGAACATCACCCATCTTCCCTGGCTCCAGTTCCATCCCCCCAGCCATCTTGCTGGCCATAAGTTATTTCACAAGGGAATTTTCCTCTGAGAACATGGACAGCTTGTGGAAATGTCCATCCACTTGACTGTCTGTACAGTGTGTTCTCACATGGAGTCCAGCATGAGAAGCCATGTTCTCAGAATCTGCCCCATATAAGCAAACACACCATTCGTTTTGACTGGCAGACCTAAGCAGACAGAAGAAAAGCCTCTCGGCATCAACCTTCCTTCTGACACATTCCTTGGGTATACGTTCACTGTCCTGAACACAAAGGAGACCCGTTCTTGCACAGCCTCTTTGAGGGTGAAAGATAGTCAAAGACACAAGCTGCTTCCCAGTGGATTGCTGCCAGATGCCTATGGCAAAGCTTCCTTCGGACTCTTGGCAAGCGCTGTGCCGTGTCTCTAAATAGCGAGAACAGAGCTGTGAGGCCGAACGTTTGCGTAACTGGTGAAGTCTGCCAGTGAATAATTCCTAATCACCCGCCATCGGGAAGATATAAGCAGCAGCAAACAGTGAGGTTAAGTGTATTTACTTTGCAGGGAACAAAATCTCAGGCATTACAAAGGCATGAAGACATGCCTGGTAGCCAAGAGATCAGCCTCCAGGAACCTGGCCTGGTGCCAGTGTTTTCCTTTGGCCTGTAAGATAGGTACTTGGGGAAGGGAGGAGTTGTTTTTAACTAGATTTGGGTCTGGAACTAAAACGAAGTTTACTCAACTCCATGACCTGAACAAAATACTAAACCTTAAAAAAGAAGAGAAAAAAGGAAAGAAAGAAAAAGGAAGTTTTTCCTATAACCAAGTAAACTAAGGCTTCATATGATGTAGTGATTTACTTGCTTAAAAATGTTTTACTGCACCCACAATAAAAAAAATCTTAAGGACTACAAGATACTACCTGGCCTTAGAAGGAGACAGCAACTCTGTTTCTTAGAGAGTGCTTCTGGTGACCTACAAAGAAGTGCTCGCTCATCTTTCTTGCTCTTGTCAGAGAAGAATCCTTGCCACTTGAAGGTCAAACTCCTATCTTAGAGCCTTTAGAGAGTGTAAAGAAGCTATCAGTGTTGTGAAGACAAGAGCCCACAGGTTTATTCCTGCCGACGACCCAGTTGCAAGCTGCCAGTATGGCCTCTGGTCACTGTGCCCCAGCCCTTGTCTGGCTCTCTAGCTGCCAATTCTCACTTCCCTACTGCTTGGGCATTTCTGAAAGGAGCATTTCCTGTCATTTATAAACGAGGGTCTTGCCAATTAAGTACTGAGTGGACCAGCTTCCAGGCAGGAACTAGATACTTTCTGAAACCTTTTAGAAGATACATCACTTTGGCTGTTTGGAAAAGTCAACCTCACAGGTTCTGGGAGAGAGAATACTTTGGAAGGATGAGTGGGTAGAGATCTGGAATGGAACAGGGACAAGATGTTTATCCATAGACAGTACACTCCATTCTCCTCTCACAAAGCAGAAATGAATAAATCTACATAAAGAAGACAGACAATTCTAAAAGTCCATAAAAAGTCTTGGTGGTGGTGGGGCGGTTTACACACCAAATCTACTTCTTAGGGATAGGGAGATGTGTTAGTCAGTAAATTAAAACCCTAGGTTTGGAAGTCAGCACTTACGAGAAGCCAGGCACGGTGGCATGCATCTATACATCTGAGCATCATGTACATGGGTGAATCCCTGGGGCTTACTGGCTGACAGCTGAGCCAGATCAATGAGCACCAGATTCAGTGAAAGAACTTTACTCCAAAAAATCAGGTGGAAGGCTCCAGAGATGGCTCAGTGGCCCGAAGTACTTGTCACATAAGCATGACAATCTGAGGCAAGTGGCTGCCTCAGACAAAGTGGAAGTCTAAGACTATCCCCCTTCTGACTTCCACACCTGAGCTGTAGTGCATGTACATCCACACACATGTGCACGCCTACAGGTATACATACACCATATAAAGAAACACAAACACATACCAATACAGACTCACAAACATACAAAAACATACAATATAAAAAATAAGGCAGAGAACAAGAGGATGATACACAAAATGTGGATGATCCCTGGTCTCCACATCAACACTGATGCATGTGCCCCCTACAAATACACACATGCACACTAACACACATGTGCACACACTGATGCATGTGTCCCCTACAAATACACACATGCACACTAACACACACGTGCACACACTGATGAATGTGCCCCCTACAAATACACACATGCACACTAACACACACGTGCACACACTGATGCATGTGCCCCCGACAAATACACACATGCACACTAACACACACATGCGCACATACACTTAAACGCCTCTTAGCAAGCACTAGGCACTTATAATAAAAGCAGAGATTCACTATTATTCCACACGACATCAAAGATGAAGATGGTTTTAATAAATACTCTGAAGTCTCTGAGATAAGTGCCAATAGCAAGGTCTTTCTTTTGGAACCGAGCAGCAATCAAACCCAGAACTTTGCACAGTAAAGAGCTCTACCACTGAGCTACCTCCTTAGCCAGGAACAAGGAAAGAACGGGAAGAAAGAACGCTTCTTATCACAAGTACAGGCGCCTCAGTGTGGCACAGGCTCACCTTCACCATTCCCAGGGTAAATACCTGGGAAGCCTTAGCTCACACCAGAGACCCACAACACTACATTCAATGAGGTAGTAACGAAGGACAGACAAGTGAGTGCTGAGGGTCAGGGACGTAGCTCGGTCGGCAGAAGCCTGCTTAGCGTGTGCGCAGCCCCAGTCCAAACCCACACAACATAAGACTAAACAGGGTAGTGCACACTTGTGATCCTGGAACTTCAGAGGAAGAAGCCTGAGACCAGAAACTCAGGATCATTCTTGTCTACGCAGTGTGTGTGAGGCCGACCTGGATAATATGAGACCTGGTCTCAGAACAGAACAGAACAGAACAGAACAAAGCAAAGCTGGTAAGGCTTTGGTAAATTTCGCTGTTGCCCTTAAAAATTATAGTCTCAGGATTAGAGAGATGGCTTAGCAGTTGAGACAGCACTTGCCGCTTCTCTAGAAGACCTGGATTCAATTTCCAGAATTCACATGTTGTCTTACAATCTTGTAAAACTACAATTCCAGGGGATCCTCCTCTGGTCTTCTCAGGTGTGCTGAGACATATGCAGGCCAATTATTTTATATACATATAATTTTAAAATATATTTCCCAAAATAGTTCCACTTACCAGATACAAATAGGTAAGTACAGTTACATATACTACGTCCTGCCTTAAAGACCCCTAGTGGATACCTAAGGCCACTGATCCTTCAAAACCCTACACACACTATGATTTTTCTATAGACACCTTCTGAGAGAAGCTAGAGTGGAATACACTAGAACAATAACAAAACAGAAAAAAAGCTGTACAAATGAGTTCTCTCTGTCTCCTCAGTGAATATTTAGCAGTGGTCAACTGTGGATTAATTCAAACTGGGGGGACTAACATATCAGTGATTTGGATTTAGAAATAAAGCTGAGAATCACAGACATCCATGTGAAAAAAGAGTAATTTATTTCAGGTGGTATGCAAAAACACAAGATAATTCTCAGAACACCTGTTTATGCTCTGCATGTCAATAGAAATAACCCATAGGTGTGGAGACTGCGACAGGAAACGTCCTAGTCTACAACTTAGAGTCTCCCTTGCTCTCTGAAAGAAAGAACTCACAGGCTCTGGAGTCTCCTTTAAGAGCTGAAAAGGCTAAGTCCACCTAGACTGACAGGAGCGGCTGCTCTAACATCTATTTTCCTATCCATGTTTAATAGACACATTGCAGCCCCTAGAGCAATTGCTTCCCAGCTTCCTTGCAGCTAGACAAAGTTGGGTGCCTATCAAGGGTTAAATATCAACGCATGCTTCAGACACTGCCCTTACAGGCATTAACATTATTTTTTGTTTTTTTGCTGGCTAGAGTCTGAGTAATCTCTCTGGGCTGGAGAACGGTGTTCCACAGTCCTGGGAGGAGCTGTAGGCTCACCACTAGCCTTGGGTCATCTACGCTTGACCCTAGGACAACATTTAAGCTAGCCCTCTGCTCCCATCACACACAGGCAAGTACATTCTCCATCTACACAGCCTATCACAGTAGATTCAGAAGACTGAGAACCGACACGTGGCAGCACCCCACAGACATGTTTTGGCTTGACCGATGTCTAGAGTTTGAATGACAGGTGCTCTCAAGATAAAAGGGTAAAGGTATTTGGTGGTGGTGGTTTTTAAACTGTTCTCTGAAATAAAACAGAACAGGATAGAAAGAAGAACACATCAGTGGGGTGTTTATGCTCTCAAATCTTTTCTCACATTGATGTGAAAAAAAAATATGCTTTCCTCCAGCAATTGTGTCTCCTTTCCTGCCTATAAACATTCTGGTGGAGCAGCTCTCGGCAGCAAGAAGCCCCCACCCCCACCCCCTGCCAACATTTACAAAACCACACTCCCAAGCTCTGCCCTCTCCCACTGAGGTTTGATTCAGGAAAGTGGGACACAGGGTGGCCACTGCTGCCAGTCTCACTCCAGATCAAGTCACTTGGGGAGCTTTCAAAAGGAAGCTGGGCAGGGCCCTTCCCGGGGGATTCTAATCTGCCAACCTGGGGGAATTATAGTCACAGAGAAGCTAGTTTCCCCTAAGGCAGGGAGAGAGCACTGCTGAACTCCACAGAAGACTGCAGTGAGTGGATGAGAAAGGCATCAGGGAGGGGTGAGCACAATGGGGCAAGTACTAGAAGGCTGGAAGCACAGGGAGCATAAAAAGGGAAGAGGGCCTTCACCCCAAGATCCAGTTTAAATTTCCTGCTAACTTCCACAGGACTGATAAAAACCAATGTTTGTTTATTTACTATTATTAGTGTGGTGTGTGTGTGTGTGTGTGTGTGTGTGTGTGTGTGTGTGTGTGTGTGTCTGGTGCCTTTGGAGGCCAGAAGATGTCAGGTCTTCTAGGACTGAAGTTACAGGAAGTCATAACCTGGGAATTGATCCTGGATCCTTTAGAGAAGCAGCCAGTACCCTTAACCATCTCTCCAGGCCCCTAAAACCAATGTGCCTTAAAGATATCACCATCAGGATATAAAAAGCAAAAACTAAGCTATACTTCTTTCCTCTAGCAAGAATGTTTGTAGCCTTGACTTTACCTGTATTAGCATTCTCCACTACCTCTCAATCTAAATATACCTCATGAAATACCTTATTCTATTGGCAATTCTAAAGGAAATTCTTTAAGAAAATACATAAACTACACCTTTTTTGTGTAGTATTAAACTTGGCTTTCTGGGGAAACATGGAGACAGAATCTGTATTTAGCTCTGACTCTCCTGGAACTCACTATGCAGACCTGACTGGCCTTGAACTCGGGAGATCCACCTGACTCTGTTTCCTAATACCTAACACCTCAATACAGGTCTCTCTCTATCCCCCATACTTGCTTTCAAGTCGAGGTCTTACTCTGTAGCCCAAGCTTGCCTGGTCCCACCACCAAGTAGTCCAACCTGACCTACAGCTACAACTCACAGCAGTATTCATGCCCCAGCCACTGGAGGCTGAGACTACAGGTTTTTCATTGTGAACACAGACCCAAGGGCAGTGAGGATCCTGACCTTCAGCGGCACAAAATTCACAGCAGAGATAGATCAGACTTGGGGTGTCTCCAATCTTCTTTCCCCAAGACTGTCACCATCAGGCACAAACCTGCCAGCTACTTCACAGTACCCAAATCTGAGCTGAAGGCTTCACATGATGTATAATGAATCCATTCATACTTGATATTCAGTTGACAATCTGTGCACACTGTGCTGGAGACACAGGCTCTCCAGGTTGTCCAGGGTGATGTAAAATTGTCACCTCAAGCAGTCCTCTCTTCTTTAGTCTGCCCCACCCCCACCAGGCAGCTGATGACATCACGCCTCCTATGACTTGCAGATGCTCACTCAGTCACCACTGGGAACGCCATCCTCAGTACGTTACATAGTTTCCAAGATTAAATAACTAGACAATTGCAGTGAGTAGCAGAGAAAGATACAAGATTTAAGGCAGAAACCTAGGCAGGAATGGAAGCAGAGACCACAGAAGAACACTGTTGATTGACTTGCTCCCATGGCTTTGCTCATGTAAAAAAAAACAAATGTACACCAGGTGCCAGGTCAGAAAAGGAAATTTTTACTTTTGAAATGGTACAGTGCTGACAAGCTAGTAATCTAGTGTTCCTGAAGAATAGCAATGTCAATTTATTTACTCTAGGTAGTGGCACAATTAAATTCTCAAACTGTAACACTTGAACATCTTTTAAGGTGCATGGTAGCTGTATTAAGACAGTCAAACAAATGAAGAAATCAGTCATGGATGACCCTAGAATGTTGATGACTAATGATGCAAACTGAATGGTACTCTACTTTCCTGGATAGACGTCTTTTGGACTGCAGAGCTATTCTCAAAAACCCGATATCAAAATAAGATTTACAAAAAGCATGATGGCTTACAACACTGGGGGAGCAGGGTAGGAAGACAGCAACTATGAGGTCAGCCTGGGCTACACAGAAAGACTTTGTCTAAATAAATAAATCCCTGTGCCAGAGCTGAAAAGAAGACTCAATGGTTAAAAGCAATTGTTCTTGCTATGGACCTGGGTTCAATTCCTGGCACCCACATGGCCATTCATAACAATGGCTCTGGGAGCTCCAATCCTCTTTTCTGACATCTGTCAGTGCCAGGCACATGTGGTACAGACAGACAGACAGACATGTGAGCAAATACTCATGCACATAAAATAAATTTAAAAAGTCCTGTGTCAATAAATAAATGGATGTTATATAATCTCTACAAAATATAAACTATTCCATGTTCTGTACATGAACAGTAGAACTGTGAGGTAAACTCCCTTGGTTCACTGACCATGAACACACAACACCCAGTGGAAAACAAGCACAGCCTAGCCCGGCCTTCAAAAGCAGTTAACTTCTAGGTAGTAAAAACGAAAGAAAAAATTTTCTTTGAGACAAAGTCTTGCTATGGAAGTCAGATTTCCTCCACCTTGCAATCCTCCTGTCTCAGCAGGAGTGCTGGGCTTACAAGTGTGCACACTGTGTACAGCATGAAAATCTCCTAAAACCTTCTTTGCTTCAACAAATCAGCATTGACACAGAATACTGCACCAAAGACAAACCAACAAAACAAATCCACCAAAACTAATTTTTTATTGAAATGACATATTTGTATAACTCTACCACCCCCAAATACTTCAAAACAACTCGTGCTTATTATTTGGGGATCAAATTAAAAGTTTCCATTGACAAGTGACAGATCACTCGACACAGAGTTTGGCCTGAACATTTTATCACTTAGCTCAGACTGCAGCACTGCTATGGGACTTACATGTGGCAACAAGAGCCAAAAGACTTACCTCAAATTGTGGGTAGGGAGGAGCCATGGTTGAAGGGGGCCCTGAGGTGGGAGGTGGCATCCCTGAAGTAGGTGGGAACAGACCCAAGGCATTCAGATTTAATCCAGGGATTAAATGTGCTTGAAGCTGCAATGGTAGAGAGGACCTTTAATTTTCTACCAAAAGAATCATGGGAGTGAGTATTTATAAATGTCAGAATTCAGATTATGACCTTTTGTCTAATAGGGGAAAAAAAACACACTAAGTTTTTTTTTTTTTTTTTTTTAAACACAGTAGGTATTCCCACAGAATTATAGGTAGTGTTGACACTTCTCACACTGTTAAATTTGAGGGCTGGTTTGCACTGCCCTGAGGAGTCTCAAAGGCATGCAGGGGAAGCATGGTCTCTCCCTTCTCCACCAGCTTGCAACACTTAAGACAGAACGGTGCTCTGCACACTGCGGGTGTTCCATAAACAGCCTCAGAGTCCTGTACTACCAAAGGGGAACTAAGTGAGCTGCACGTTCTGAAACTACAGCAGGTACGAAGAACAAGTGCTGGGAGACGGTCTTCATTCCTTGCCTCTCTGTGAATCCTTCAGAAATCAGGTCCAGTCTTCACACTAAGTACACCTTGGGAGGATACAGGAACCATGGAGGGAATACTGAGCTGTGTATTTATTTTTTAAATATATGTGTAGAGATGCCTTGGTTGCTTGTATAGCTGTTCCCTTCTCAGGTTATTGTGTCATATGACAGGACCAACTGAAGCTTGTTAAGTCACTCACCTTACATTTAAGGAGCACCTTTTACCCAGTGGCTTTTAACTGTTCCACTGCCTGCACCATTCTGTCCATTAAATAGTGGTAGGAGTTTGCCTTTAAAGCCTTCGCCACATTTGCCATATGAAATTCTCAATCTCCCAGGTTTCTATGGGTAACACAGCAGTATTTAAACCTGTGCTTCAGCTTTCTTACTCTGCAGTGCAGGGGCTGAGGCTAGACAAGCACTCTAGCACAGAAGCTACACTAGCCCCTGAACTTGTACCATATTCAAGATATGGGCCTTCTATATTCTCAGGATGGATATGACTTTGCAATCCACCCACCTCAGCCTTCCAAGTTGCTGGGCTCGCTCCACACTGCATTGGCACTTAAACCTGTGTTTTTCTGATAGTAAGTTTGCATGCATGGTGTTTGTAATCTTAAAGAGCATGTGAATTAGGAGACACCAGCTATCTGATACAGAGAAGGAAGCTGTGGCTCACAAACTGTTGGCAGGAAATAAACCTAATTCACCTGACTCTAATGCTCACATCCTCAAACTAACACAGGAAAGGAGGTGATAACCTTTGGTGGCCAGGGATTAATCATTCCTTGTGTTTCAAAAAGCCAAGGTGCAAAAGCTACCTAATTTGTTAGTAATCACTGGCAGCTAAGCCCAATGCAAACTCCTGTGTGCCATCCCAGGGACCTGGGATGGTGCTGACCACTCACTCAGAGCACTTGAAGCATTGGAGCCACTGAAAGTTCTAGCAAAGACAGTTTTAACTCTGCATCAGAACAATGGCATCCCCACACCAGAGCTCACGTTCATGGAAGCAATGTCATTTTCATAAGACTCCCTGATCTTCTTCATTATTTCCTCCTCAGCCTTGGCACACGTCTCAACATTGCCTTTAACTGTAATGGTGCGCTCCGGATTGTACAGCGTCAGTTCCTGCAATCTATGGGCAGGAGAGTAAAAACAAGAATGTCAGGAGGAGACAGGTGACAGCCGTTCAGCCCCACATGGCAACTGAAACCCAACAGCTGGCCCAGCATCATGAAGTGTGGGATCAAGCGCCAAAGACCCAAATCTGATCTTGTAATGGCTTCCCTCCCACTCCCTCAACAGAAGCGAGGGGCGCGTGGCTTCATACATACACCGAACACTTCTTGATCCCTTCATTCCATCACTGACAGTGACTGAGGAGGACTGAGCAAAGGGATGTTTGGTGCTACCAGGAGGTAACCAGGCTTTACTGATTGATCTTAGTCAGAAGCAGCTGACAACTGTGTTTTCTGAAATGAGCAGGTAAATGCGGTAAAGCTCTCCCCAAAGGCAGGTCAGCATCTGTGTGAGTGCGCTCAAGTTTCTCTAATATTTTCAGAATTTAGATTAAAGTTGGCTAAAGGAAATAACATAAATCAAGCCATATTGACTAAATTTTTAAATGGTCTATGTTGACCCCACTTAAACCCCTCAACAAACAACATTAAGAAATCCTTTGCTCAGCTCAGGCCATGCTCATGCTTCCAAGCCATGAGAAGTTATATCTGTGTGCACCTAAGCCTACAGTACAGCAGCCTTGAGAGGAAAAGCAACTTTTACCACAGGAAGGGGACTCCGTACCTAGACACAAAGAATAGGGGCGTGGGGGTGACTGTCATTTATGTTCTCAGAGTTAAACACCCATTTTCACTGCTAGGAACTTGGTGGAGACTAACCTCGCACCAGATGGATGGGCTACTATTCCTTATCCTCACATGTGTTTGAAATGTAAATCATGTAATGAAGGCATGAGTTCGCTATAACAGAGTCTAAGTTTCCTTAGACTACGTAAGTGTGTGTTCCAGCCTCCACTGCGGCGCCATCCCTGTCAAGCACTTTGTACTGTAACTTTGGCATCGGCTTACAGTGCATCTGCCATTTCCACTTTCTCGGCTCCTGTGATAGAAACCAAGGATTACCACCCCAGAAAGAGGAACTTTTCCTTACTATCACAGTAGGCATGTATCCATGTGTGATAGCACACCTCAAAAATTATGCCCACCACAAAGAAATCTGCAGTCTCTACACACATGGAAAAGGGCTGACTTGTGTAGATCATATGATGAATTCTGAGATTCCATCATAAGACATCGCAGCTTCCAGCACCTTCTCTCCCTTGGCTTGTTCCCTCTCCTGTTCAAGAGCAGCCCTGTGGCCAGGCCCCATGCTGAGGTCCTGAGCTGCTGACCCACATAAACAAGCCATGAAATACATGTTGACTATTGTCTTAAGCTGTCAAATGGTGGAATAATTTGTAATTATTAAATACAAATTATTTATTTTATTTTAATTATTTATAAAATATTAAAATTTTTTATAAATTTATAATTTAATATAAAAATTAAAAATTTATAAAATAAATTAGGTTAAAATTGCAACTTGGGAAATAAATGCCAACAATGCCATGAAGACTGGCTGGAAAATATGAATGTCAAGGATTAAGATGCCTGCCACCCCTAGGTGAACACACAATACTTTCAAGATGGTCAGAAACAGGGCAGGCAGCAGGCCTAACAGCAGAGCAGAAGCAGCTATAAGCAGGGAGGAAGTCCCTGATTCACAAACAAGATGGCACTTACGGAGATATTGTGATTTTAGTGTCCGTGTCTTGCTCAATTTTTTTCAGGTTTCTTCCTTCTTTACCAATGAGCCGGCCTACAAAGTTATTGTGAGCTAAGATCTTCAAGGGAATCTCCTCTGTGCTGTGATAGAAAAACGGTCATAAAGTCAGGGAGTAAGCCACTGGGTAAAAAGACAATGTTCTTTCATTAAATATTTTTTCCCTGGCTGCAGAATAAGAAATTTTACACTGGCTCCAGTTTAAAGTGAGCTGGCAATTAACCTACATTCCAGCAACTCATGCAGGTCAGAGGGTAAAAAATAGCAGGTTATTTACATAGGAATTCATCTTTAAGACAATTTTTCTTTTAATCACATCAGGTAATATCTACTCTCAGTGATAGATTCTCTTAGTCAAAGTGGAACACACTGTATAAACCAAAATACTGCATAAAAATAAAAAAATATCACACAAAAGTGCAATGCCAAGATAATCCTGAAACCACACACCCGGAGATAAACAAGTACTAGAAACTCAACAGTGGGCCGGGTAGTGGTGGCACATGCCTTTAATCCCAGCACTTGGGAGGCAGAGACAGGTGGATTTCTGAGTTCGAGGCCAGCCTGGTCTACAGAGTGAGTTCCAGGACAGCCAGGGCTACAAAGAAAGAAAGAAAGAAACTCAACAGTGGTCCCACATGGGGAGACCACAGAGCAGACCTGGAGCTTGCTCTCTGTATTCTGTGCCTTTGGGGAGCCCTGCTTCCCTCTCGATTTCCATGCTTAGGTGGTATGAGTGTGTACACACATGCATGTAGGTGTACTCACCCATGCATGCATGTGCTGGCCAGAGGTGTCAGGTGTCTGTCTGCCTCTATCATTCTCCACCTTATCTTTTGAGACAGCGGCTCTCACTGAACCTGGAGCTCACAGATTGGCTAGACATGCTGGCCAGAGAACTCCCAGGACCGGTTGTTGTCTCTACTTCCTCAAAGCTAGAGATACACAAATGCTGCCAGCACAGCCAGCTCTGCCATGGGTCTAGGGACCCAAGTTCAGGTCCCAAGCAGCAGATACCTTACCCACCGGACTTCTTCCCCAGCGCCCCTTCCAGAATTTTCACGTTACATATCCTGCTTTTTAAATGCTACAAGGGACTCCACAGCAGTGGACTTTCCCTTCATTTTCTCTTTAATGAAAACACTGTTATACCCACACAAACACCTATCACTAAAGCATGCGTACAGTGGACTTTACAAAGTAAATAAAAGCAATGAGGTCCCAGGCTACCTCTTTGAGCCTTCCTTGCTCTGTTCAGTGCATCACAGTGGCATAGAACCTAACCTAACTGTGGGATGGCAGAGACACTCAGCTCTAGACTGGTCCCCCAGATCAATCTCCAGTTGCCCCTAGCACAGGATTAGGCTTTCACACCCCATCCCTACTGTGCATGGTGGGGCTGGCTATAGACAAAAACAGAACGCCCAAGGTTTGCCAGTAAAGGCCTGGGGGCCATCTGGGGTGAAGCCCAAATTACTTCTGGGCCCTCGGTTGGCTACATGCCTCAGCTGCCTTCTTCTAGCTGCATGGCTCCTCCACATTACAGCTGCTTGTTCCATATCCAGGTACGAACGAAAATGGAATAGTTCAGTTTCTATAAGATTTAATGTTTCACATCAAGTCAATAGTAACAAACACTATCTCATCAGGATAGCATTCCCCTCGGCTGCTTAGCAATTCCCAAGAACTGTGTCAGAGAAATCTGCAACAAAGAAAGACCCCTCTTCACAGGCTAGACCTCGTTACTCACAATTTTATATCTTGCGCTTCCTTATGCATAATCTCCAGAATAGACTTACAAGCTGCAGAGGTGCCTTCAGGGGTAGAGAGGATAGTAATGGACTTCTCCGCGGCCCCTGTATTCTCCTTACGATGGACATCAATTCTGATAGCAGGCATGAGGAGAGGAAAATGAGAACAGTCAGTGTGTATTCACCACAAGGAGTCTTCAATGACCAACCACAAGCCCCAGGACTAATAGGAGAACCAAGGAAGACCCACTTTAATAAAAAGCAGAAACTCATGGTGAGCTGTCAGCACCAGTACATTACAGATAGGGTGGGGGATATATTTTAAGACACAGTCCAAGGTATCTGGGCTTCGTTAAACTTCCTACATAATGGGAAAGGACCTTGACCTCCAGCTCTCCCTTTTCTGCAGAGTCTAAGACCACAGGCATTCACCACCACGCCCAGCTCATGCAAACCTGGGAAGTTTTATGCATTCTTGTTATGGTGGGTAATATTGATTGTCATCTTGGATAGGGCTTACAGTCACCATGGTAACAAGTTTCCAGGCATGTTTGAGAGTTTACATTGGAGAAAGCACACTGTAAATGAGGCAACGCCATTTCATGGTCTAGGATCCTGGACTGTATAAAAGGAGACGGCAATACGAACAGGAGCCTGCATCCTTCCCTGCCACCTGATTGTGGTGCGATGTGACAGGATGCCTCCTGCTCTACCCCGTCACTACGAAGATGGCTTTCTTCCCTTGAACCCGAGTCAGTGAAAGCTTTTCCCGCCTTAAGCTGGGATTATCACAGCAACTAGACATGTAACTAATATACTAAGCAACACTGAACTTGAGACAAACGTCAATTCCAGGAATGCTCTCTTTTCTCAATCCAACCAAGCATGGACATCTTTTTATTCTGCCTACGCTGTATGTGCTTAAAGCTTCCCTTTATAAGCACAGAGCATCATGTAGTGTCAAGAGCCTGAGATTCATGTAGTGTCAAGAGAGCCAGAGCCAGAATCCCACAGCCAGGTTGGTCCCCTGTCAGACACAGAATGTTCGCCAGTCACCCTATGGCAGACTTTACTCATCCAGCATTTGTTTACAGGGTTCTGTAAAAACTAGCTGCAGACTGTGTAACACAGTAAGAAGTCCTTGATCTTAAGTGAAAATAACATGTGTCACTTTTAAAGTTACAAGTTGACAGATGCATGTAAGAAATCCTATATAAAGATACAAAGCCCAAAACTTAATGACTGAGGTGACAAGAATCTAATTCATTCTTTTAAAAATGTGTGCATTTGTCCAATTTTAATTAAGCATGAATTAAGTTTGCTGTTATAAGAACATTAATGACCTCCACGTGTGTTTTAGGGACATGTAGGCAGCTGCTGGGTGGTCCTTGAGTTTCCTGCTCTCTTCAGGTCTCACTGCCATGAGAACAGCTACTTAACAAGCCAAGAAAACCAAGTTTGCCTTCCACTTTACTAGAATTTGCCTCAGAATTGAAACCTGTAACTTAATATAGAAATGAAACAAGTAAGTACTATGAGCATATAATACATTACAGTGTGTCTTAGACAACAGCTCCGGTCCCATCATCCTTGCTCGTTTTACAGCCAATCACTGTCAGCCACGTGGCTGTCCTCTAACATGCTCACGGCCCCTCCTCCGGTGTACATTTCCGCCCCTTTACTGGGCTGAGGGCTATAAAACTCTGATCCTCAGAAGAGAATGTTGCTCTGGTGATCAGCACCCTCCCCTGGGTCTATTCCAGAAACACAGGTTCTGGTAATGATTAGTTACAATGGCAAGAATTAATTAAATCCACCGGCACAGCTCGGCAACCGAATCATCAGATATGACAAAAAACACTCCCTTCTGCTTTGCGCCATCTGCCTACCTTAAGTTCAACTGAAGGCTCCTTTATCTGACAGATCTCATTAGAAGTCTGGAAGGGAACAAAACCTGCTACACCAAGAAGCAATCATGTACTAAGTTCCCAAAGGCAAGGGATGGAAGGGGACAAGTCACTCTACACTTTCAGATGATAGCTAGAAAAACTGATCCATGCCCCAGCTTCTTAAACTATGGGTCACAACTCCACATGGGTCCCATTACTAAATGTGAGGGCTGTGAAAATGTTTGCAATAGAAAAGGACAGGAGGTGACCAAAATTCATTTCCCAATCTCAAGTGGGATGAATCAAATGTTTCTGGAAGCACTCAGACATGGATCATCTAACTTTACATGATCTTAGTTCTGAACTGACAATACACACTCTTTAAACCACACCCTGTATGCATTTCCTTTACACCAAGAACACTGCCTTCAACACCTCAGATGCAGGGTTATGTGCAGAACCATTGTTCTTACTGTACATCTAAAGTACTCTGTTCTTAGAGAAACATAATGGCTTAACTGAGAGAAACAAAGACTTTTGACACTTTTTAACATCATTTCTCAACATACATCAAACTGGCATGTTCTGGATTGCACTGTGTAAGAATATTTGATTTTAGAAATTGGTATTTGAGTTGCTGATTTGAGTTTCATTAAAAAAAAAATCATTAAATGATTTTGGCTTGGGATTGGGACAGAATTTCCAACAACTTCTAGAAGGGCCTAAATATACTTGTGCCATTTTGTCCTACATATTTATGTGAAGCAGTGTGTTCAACACTGAGTGCAGAAGCAAAGCAGCAATCCGCTGTGAAAAACCTGAAGCTGCACCCTGGCCTCCGGTGTCAGCTACTCGGCCAATATCTCATTCTTTATGAGACAACAAACAAGGCATCTATCTCATTACTGTGCAAAATCAGTTTCCATCTTTAATTGATGGCAAAAATCACATGAATACCAAAGAATTACTTTTAAGTACATTTTTAAGGCTTTATTATCAGTAAACACTTGATTTGAACCAGACCAGTTTCTGAAGGATTTTCTTAGGTAAATCGGGATCATATGGAAAATTTAAGAGGCCTTGACCTAGACAATAGTTCAGTTGTTCTCCCCACCCACTAATTATGAATTTGGAATCATTAATTTTGCACATAGTTATCCAACACCTAGTGTCTCTTGCTTCAAAGCAGGGGTGAGCAGGACAGGATGTCCCGGACTAGGCTCTGCATGAAAATGAGTCTCCCAGCTGGCTTCAGGCAAGGCGCTCCTGATGAATATGGATGTCTCTCTGAAGCCCATGGAACACACTCAGGCACAAGGTAGACATAGCACACCATAGTGCTGTTTTCAGAAAAAGACCATGTTTGATTTCTCTAATCACATGAAGCCCTTATTCTTACTAAATTTAAAAACTAAAATCATCTAGTCATTTCTATAGTTGGGTCAAGCTGCAGAAAGGTGTTGTTTGTATATAACCCCTTCCTAGAGAATGCTTCAGTTCTTCAGGGAGCATGGCTGAACAGAGCCAGCAATGTGTCTATCATGTAGCACTCTACAGAGGTAGAAGTGGAGGCAGAGTTTATAAGCAAGCTTCTTATGAATCAAAATATCCACAGACTGCACAAAACATGGTTTGCAGGGTAAAACAAGTAACCTGTAATGCAATGGAACTTGCAATCTGAGACAGGATCTTAGATTTGGGCGATGGGTTTCAAACATAATTCGTGCACAGCCATCTTGATTATTTGAAAATGTAGTGGCTTTTTGTGTATCAGGCAGTGGCCCTGTACACTGGGGCTGTAGTGAAAAATGACCTTAGTTCCTGCTTGCCTCCACCCAAGTGAGATCTGATATTTGGTCATAATTTTCTGATTCCTTAAAGCCTGACAAATAACATTATCAAACATCCTCAAGAAAAAGCATTCTAAGTTCAGCTTAATCACAGGACAAATTTAGACTGGAGGATGGAACCTTTTTCTTCGTGTGTGTGTGTGTGTGTGTGTGTGTGTGTGTGTGTGTGTGTCTTTGTGTGTGTGTGTGTGTGTGTGTGTGTGTGTGTGTGTGTGTGTGTTGTGAGTATGGGAATGGGCATGCCTGGACACACATGGACAGAGATCTATTGGGCTGGAAAGATTGCTTAGCAGTTAAAAACATTGCTCGTGCAGAGGAACTGAGTTCAATCTCCAGGACTCACTCCAGGAAGCTCACACAACCTACAACTCTAGTTCTAAGAAACCTAATGCTCTCTTCTGGCTACTATAGGCACACACACACACACACACACACACACACACACACACAAATAAATAAATAAATGTAAAACATTTTCTGAAAAGTCAGAGGACAACTTTGAGGAGCCTGTTCTCTCCTTCTGTTATAGGATGCAGGGATGGACTGCAGGTGGTGGTGTGGTGGTGGTAAGTGCTTTGATGTGCTGAGCTAACTTGCCAGCCTTATTTGGTTTTGTTTGTTTCATATAACCCCAGCTATCTTCAAATTCATTACATAGCTAAGAATGTTCAGGAACTCCTGATCCTCATGCCCCCTTTTCCTGAGACAGGTATGTACCACGTCATCCACACTGATACCAAGGAAAGACAGGTGGAGAACCGAAGGCTGGCAGGGGGAACAAGTGGCAGAGAATGACCTATACACACAGCCCTGCAGTCCACTGGGCCTTTCCCATCACTGTGGCATCAAGTACCACTTGCTTTCCATTCCTGTGAGAAAATGAGGCTTTCTCTGAGGTTTTATACAACCAACGATGTATGATCAGGTAACAGGGCTTCCCCAGCCACAGTCCCAGGTACTGTAGACAAGAGCTCCTAGCTCTGTCTCACACAGACACTGAACACAAAGGGGAAGACAGATGCCCACCCATTCCCACATACTCACTTAGACTGGGTCTGCTTCGTGATGTTGCGAATGGTGGCACCTTCTTTTCCTATAATGGCGCCAACAAACTGGGTGGGAACCAGAAGGCGCAGCGGCAGGTCACAGGGTTTCTGCTTGGACACGGATCCTGGAGATGCCTGCCTGGATGAGCCCCGCTGCCCTGGCCCCCGGCGCCCTCGGAGCTGTGGGGAGGGATTTTGCTGGGCAGCAGTTTCATCTGGGATGTAGGCGACCTTCAAGGTGAAGTTCTCTAACTGGAATCCATTCAATTTGTCTAAGGCTCTGTAAAGTTACAAGAAGCAGAGGTTGGGAAGGTTACATGGTAACCTGTACACAGCAGAATACAGCTCCCCCATTAGGAACCATCAGTCCAAAGCTGATGAATATGGTCCCTGTACAGGACAAATCCTACCCACACTCTTCTTTAAAGTCTATGCCTAGGGAAGGCCAGCAGGTTTCAAAGGCACACAATTTCCATCTCCCAGTGAGAAGCCAAAACAAAAAATCACAGTAAACTCTTGATTTGGTTAAATCAAGAAGTAAGTGTTAGCTTGGAAATCCCCCAAGAAAAGGAGCCGCAGCTTCAAAGCAACTTAGCCCTGATCCCAACCAAAGGCCTTACAGAATCACCGAACAAACACCCTACAACTACAGGACACTGGCTGTACACTAGGAAGATTTCACGCTGAGCCACGCCCAGGAAACACCAGCAGTTCCCTCATCTGGGGTAGGGTTTTGATCTGATCTCAGGGAGGGAGAGAAGGCGGATGGAAGAAAGGAAAGAGGGAGGCTCCTGGTCTATTCATCCACCTGGTATATTTTGTATCTGCTTGTGAGAACTTGAGGCTTTGCCCACATTTTCAGCTTTATCATAACATTTATACAAGATGGCACACAATTCCAGCACACATGCCAGTGGGTTTGAAATGAAATGAATTGCAGACGGAAGTGTGCAGGGTATATGTGACGGTCAGAGAAGGACTCTGTGAAGTCAGTCCTTCCTCCCTCTCTTTGTGAGTTCTGAGGATCAAAGTTAGGCTGTCAGGCTTCACTGTTGGCAGGCAAGGACCTTTACCTGCCTGCCTGTGGGACTGTCATCCCACAGTCCCTCCAAACCAAGAGTTAGGACACGCCAGTACCACAGGAAACCTGTCAGGGCCCTGCTTCAGTAACTCCTCATTTTCTACCATGAATACAGATTAATTTTGCCTTTGAAAAGAGGCTATGTAAGTATATACACTAAGTATCCGGTGCGGTCTCTGCTCTTGTTCCAATATAACATAGTCTCCCTTCCACACTCAGACAGGGAAGCTGACTGGTGCAGTGTATGGAGCCAAGATCTCAAGTGTTCAAACACTCGAGCTTAAGGCACCCACACCTTCCTAACTCCCTGGAGCAAAGCAAAATGGGGGCGAGGAGGCTCTCCCACTTTCCTGCTCAGATTCTGTGGGAGCTACCACTCAGCTCCTGCAGGTAAAGATAAAAGCATCAAACACTCTCTCTAGCAGCTCCAGGCTGTCATTTCTCAGTTCATTTTCTTACTTGAACATCTACTTTTCAATTATTAAATGGAAAGAGGAGGACACAAGGTGTCCTTAGCACTACACGGGTCTGAGAATGGGACGGAAGGCCCAGGCAGGCCGACATGAAAGCTCATGCTGCTGTCTTCAGACAGAATTCTAGGTTTCCCCCCTCATTTCTACCTTGCCCTACTTCCCCTGGCACACAAATGAACCCTTGTCAAAAGCTGGAGTTCCAAAGTACAGCAGGACGAAGGTGCTCTGTCACTTTTCTCATGTTACTAAGTACAGCATCTCTGCAAATGGCTTAGCCCCTTTGCCTGTTTCACAAACATGTGGGAGCAAGTACTCTTCAGCCTCTGCTGAAGCCTGGTTGTGACCATGATGTGCAATGCTCTGTGGCTGACTTTTTTCAAATATACTAGGTGGGGGGTGACTTCCACATGATTTTGTCAGAGGGCATGCTTTGCACAAACACCAGAGGCTGACTTATCACCAATGCCCCAGTAACAGGACCTCACACAATGGTCTTTGCTTTCTTCTTAAGCAAATGTAGATTAGATCTGAAGGGAGAAAATGGGGAGGTTTTATTAATAAATAGATGTCTATTTATGTTACAAAATTGGACTTTCAACAATTTTAAAGATTAAAGTGATTCAAAGCCATTTTGAAGGCCACAAGAAATCATGAAAGATTCTTCCAAAAATCTCAACTAAAAGGAATCACAAACCCTTCATAGACATAAAAAAGGAGACCGGTCACCATCTGCCCTTCATTAGGAAACTGGGCACTGCTGTCTTTAGCAGTTAGTAGATCTTACCATGGAATAAAGCCAGAAATGATACAGAAAGGATGAGAGAGATACACAGACATCCTTCCTCGTGGGGATAAGCAGAGGAAAGTATATGTTGCCAGATGCTTCTGTGTATTCCAGAACACTCTAAACAAAGGCACACATGTCCCAAGAAACAACTCAACTTGGCAGAAACTCTGATTTGTATACTCTACTGCAATGCTTTAAATAGTGTTCCTCTGAAGGAAGAGGTTCTTCCCCGGAAGAAGTGAGAAAGCATAAAAGTTGTGGTACCCGGTACAGTCAGGGAGCCACATTCTAAGCACAGGCGACTCTGGGGAGCAAGAAGACAGCAGTTACACCAGGTGCACCCAGCTGTGTATGTGACAGACACAAGCTGAGTTCCCCTCAAACCACATGCTCCAAATGAGGTCAGAACTTAAGAGAGTACAAGAGTCACCTAGCTACAAAGCACTGGCTAAAGCTCCCTAGTTTACAGACTTTAAACCAACTGCTGAAATCTTTCTGTACACACAGTTTGATATCTAGCTCTGCCATGTGGTGGTGGTCTGCTAAGTGCATGAGAAAAACCTGTAGTATTTTCACTAAGCCTTCTGTAACACCTGAGAGAAGAGCTGTCATAACCATTCAAGGGAACTCGGGCACCTCATCCAACGCTTACATCCTACTGTCCAACAGCACTCCTGTAGCTCTGTTGCTATTCTAAATCATTTAGAAGATGCTGAAGGGGCTGGTGAGATGGCTTAATGGATCAAGGTGTTTGTGACTTGTAGACACAAAACAGAAGAGCAGGGTTTGATCTCAGCGGAGGACAGTATCAACGCTGACTTCCGCACATGAGCAGACTTGTATGTGCCCTCATACATCTGTGTACACAAACACAGGCACAACCTGTGGTGGTTTGAATATGTTTGGCCCAGGGAGTGGCACTATTAAGAGGGATGGCCTTGTTGGAGTAGGTGTGTCACTGTGGGTGTGGGCTTTAAGACACTCATCCTAGCTGCCTGGAAGCCAGTGTTCTAGCAGCCTTCAGATGAAGATGTAGAACTCTTAGCTCCTCCTGAACCATGTCTGTCTGAATGCTGCCATACTCCCAGCTTGATGATGTAAGCCAACCCCAATTAAATGTTGTCCTTATAAGAGTTGCCTTGGTCATGGTGTCTGCTCATAGCCATAAAACCCTAACTGGACACAGCCCATACCCACAGGGCAATTATAAATAAGTATAACTTTTAAAATGATTAAATGTGTTTTTCTGGTTTATAATAATTAACTGTATTAAGTTTATTGGGATAACACAAAAAGGACTCACTAAAATAGGAAGTTCGACCTGAGGACCAAGAAGAGGGACGAAAGACTAAAGAAATGATAGCCAGAAGTTATTCTTACCCACACAGTGATGAGAATGACAAAGAATATGGACAGCTGACTAGCACTCTTACCCAGCTTGACTAATAAGTACACATGCTACCCTAGAGCATCTCACTAGCAGTTGTAACCAGTATCTTGTGCCTGTTAACTACATGTTCTTCCACAGAAAGATGCCATAAGGTCTCCTCCTCTTACTTTCATACTACTGCTGAGGGATGTGCTAACATGATGACTTTTAACCACCCTTGAATGTCACAAATACACTTCTCTTCTTGTACCATGATACTGCCATCAAAACTCATGGTATTTGCAGATGGAATCTTTGGGGGCAGTGGATACAAATAAATAAGGGGACCAGGTAGGGCCCTCATCTAACAGAACTGTGGCTTCATTAAAAGAGGTAAGACCTGAACTAGTGTCTTAGTTAGGGTTTTACTGCTGTGAAGAGACTCCATGACCCAAGCAACTCTTCCCACCATGACTCTTCCCCCATGGGGTGGAGCTTCCAAGGTCACCCCCACTGTGATGTGCTTTCTCCAACATGGCCACACCTCCTAACAGTACCACTTCTCATGGACCAAGCATATTCTCTCTTTTTTTTTTTAAGTCATAAAAAGTATTTTATTGGTAATTATACATAAGTGAGTGGGACTGTAAATACTTTTTATTTAAAGATATTGATAAGTGCATAAATTGAAGGTTGTGTCTGGAACTAGAGTACTATGGTTTCCATACGAATTGTTATCTTTAGTAAAAGGCCAATTAAACTGACTTAGGAGTGTGACATCCCAGTTCTGTGCAATCGTTACATGTTTGGACCAATTAGATTCATACATCTATGACCCTGGATAGGTTTCAAACAAGAAAACAGTGATAAAACTATCATTAAGTTAAAGTTTTTGAAAGTATGGCAAGTTCTTTCTGTTCCTGCCAGATGCTTGTACTTCTTTAACGTTTATGTCTTAGAGAATACAGGAAATACCAGTGTTCAATGACAACAGCACTAAACATGAATCAGAAAGAGAAACAATCCATGTTCTACAGTTTACCATTCAGCTAGTAAACAGTGCAATAAACTGATGCTTTGAAAAATAAGCAAGCTAACAAACATAACCTGCAAAAAAATGGATAAAACATAACTCAGAAACAATAATTTAGTAAAAACATGTCAAAAAACATTGGCAAAGGTTCATACAAATTCTTTATTTAATAACAACTTCCTATTTAATCACACCAAGTACCAGCAGGTACTTAAGAGGATAACCATTAAGAAAATCCTGTTGCAGCAATAGTTGATAAAGTTGATCTCTGACTTGCATACATATAACTATTTGTTTCACAATTCTCAAATAATACATATTTAGGCAGTTTGCACTATGTAATAAAAAATTTAAACTCATTACATGCCAATAGTAGAGAATTCAACAATTATGTGTTAGAATTTACTAAACTATAAGTGAAAATAGACTTACCAATAACACTGCATAATGAATAATTCAACCACATTTTCATGGCATTTAATAGCAGAGACCAAAATCTTAAGTCTGGAAATGTTTGGTAGCTTGCACTGCAATAAACTCTAATAAATCCTGGCAAATTCATACTTCATGTAAAACTCAAATTATAGGTTATGCATGAGTGTGTCTGTCATGGAAATGTGGTAGTTGTTGACATAATCTGTATTTCCATGGAGGACAGGCATGACTAAGTGGAGCGAGAATGTTTAGTGAGACTCTCTGTTCAGGGAAGAGGCTTCTCCACAGGGTGAGGAGGACCTGGACACTCCCGCTCAGTGTTGTCCGAGCTGCAGCCGCTCTGGCTGTGCTGGTCCCCAGCAGCAGCACTGGATGCCGGCGCTGACTTGGCTTTCTCCTTAAAGTCTGTAATAATGACTGTTAGGTCTCCAGCAGTGACTTCCAAGTGCTGAGCACTGCTCAGGTCCACATTTTTTAATCTTGGTCTGGTTTTCTTGTGACAGTTCTTTTTGCTAGCTGCTTCCTTCTCACTCTTGTCCTTCTCTACTTTGTCTTTCTTCTCTTTCTCCGACTGGGTAGGGGGCACGAACTGCTGAGTGACCTGCTGTGCAACCAGCTGGGAGACAGGGCGAGGTTTCACTTCTACATTACTGCTCATCACCAAAGGACTAGAACTCAAGCAGGTCAGGAAGCAGGAGCTGGTGCAAGGCCATGGAGGGATGTTACTTACTGGCTTGCTTGGCCAAGCATATTCAAACCACCATATTTCACTCCCTGTCCTCCAAAGGCTTATTCAGACACATGAGTCTATGGGGGGCCATACCTAGCCATAACATAATGCAAAATATATTTGATCCAACTTCAAAAGTCCCCATCTTCTGAGATTCATGCAATTTCTTAATTGTAATTACCTATAAAATCAAGTAAAAAAGCAGATCACATACTTCCAACATCAAAGGATGTACATTGTCATTCTGAAACATCATAGTGGAGAAATACTGGACCAAAGCATGACCAAAAGCCAGCTGGGCAAACTCCAAACTCTGCATCTCCATGTCTGATGTCAAAGCACTCTGCGGATCTCCAACTCCTTTCAGCTTAGATGACTGCGCAAACTTCATTCTCTTGGGCTGGTTCCACTCCCCGTTAGCAGCTTTCCTCACCAAGTATCCCATGGCTATGACATCTCTAGTATCTTGGGGTATCCAGGGCAACTTTAACTTTATGTCATCTTGTTCCAATTTCTGGGATTCACATATGATCTTCTGGGCTCTTCCAAAGGGCTTGGGTCACTTCTCCAGCTCTGCCCCCTGTAGCACTCTAGGCTCTGGTTGATCCACTCCACTGCTGCTGCTGCTGCTGCTGTTCTTGGTGGCCATCCCATGGCACTGCATCTCTAATAATCTGAGGTCTTCCACTTCAACTAGGCTTTCACCAATAGCCTCTCATAGGCTCCCTTCATAGTGACAAGCCTCAACTTCTTTGCATGACCCCTAGTCCTGGGCCATCAACTGCAACTGAGGCTGCACCTTCACCAATGGCCTTCCATGGGCCCTCACAGTGCCAAACCTCAGCTGCTCTCCATGACCCCTTCATGCCTTCAAACCAGTACTACCTGGTGACTCTTACACATTACTAAGTCCAGCTGTAGCACAAGGTACAACTTTGGCTATCTCTGGAACACAGCTTCTTTGAGCTCTCAAAAAACACTTCCCAGAAGATTTCACCTCAGTGATGCTGGTCTCTTCTTAATCACCACTAATTTCTTAGCTCCAGCTAACCAGCATCAATTATCCCAGTAGTCCCTTCTATTCTTGACTGTAAAGCCAGAGCTAAGTGGCCAAAGCTGCTGAGTTCTGCTGCTTGCTGGGGCTTGAACATGCCCTTCTCCCTGTTCTATTACATTATCAACAGCTTTCTGTTTTCCAGCTCCTTCACTGCCTAAGCCTGGCTGTCCTGGAACTTGCTCTGTAGATTGACCTTGATATGCATGACTGTCTCCTGAATACAGGGATTAAAGGCATGTACCACCACCCCTAAATTTAAGCTTTTCTTTACCTGGAACTTGCTCTGTACCAGGCTGGCCTTGAACTCAAAGGTCCGCTTGCCTCTGTCTCCTAAAATTAAAGGCATGTACCACCATGCCTGAACCTAAGCTCTTTATGGTGACTATACCTCAAGATCCAGATCAAAAGCTTGTGTCACCCATGTCAATTTGACACACAATCAGATCTCTTTGTGTCCAAATGAAAGTAATTCTCAGTTCATAGTAATGTAAGTATCTGTTGTTCAACTGCAATCATGTGACCAATAAGCTTTGTGGGATCTTGCCCCAAAGTCACCACTCACTTAATCTGTGTATCTCCTTGAACACAGGATTTAGCTCCACTGTACTTTCTGGTGACTCTTTAATACGTGAACCATACATTTTGTACTTTTTCTTTCTAAGCTTGCTATGCTTGATCAAAATGTCCTTCATGAGAGTGAAAAGAAACCAGAGGGAAAAGACTGTGCTGGGCTTTTCTGAGACTTATTTGTCAATGCAATTAGTGGGAATTTCTTTACCTTAACCTCAGGTAGACTCTTCAGATGAGGGCAAAAAGCAGCCACATTATTCATCAAAACATCATAAAAATTATCTTCAGAGTTCAAATCAACCTCAGCACCAATGTCTTCCAAATTTCTACTAGGGTAGCCCATTAAGTCCTACTAAAAACATTCCATGGATTTCCAAATCCAAAATCTCAAAATCTACATTCCTCCAAACAAACAAACAAAAATAGTCAGGCCTATGACAGTAGGTACCTATCTTAAATTTTGACTTAAGGTTTTACTGCTGTGAAGAGACACCATGACCCAAGAAACTCCTATAAAGGCAGACATTTAATTGTAACTGGCTTACAGTTTTAGAAGTTTAATCCATTATTATTACAGTAGGAAGCATGGCAACATCCAGGCAGACATGGTGCTAGAGAAGAAGCTAAGAGTTCTGCATCCTGATTTGACTGCAGCCAGAAGAGACTGACTCTTTCACACTGAGGAGAAGAGCTCACCACCACAAAGCTATACGTCCTCCAACAAAGTCATACCTCCTAATAGTGCCACTTCCCATGGGCCAAGCGTATTCAAACCACCACAGCTAGAATGGTCAGCTTTGCCACACGAGGTCCTGCATAGCCTTGGTACGCTACAAAAGTCCCCATTGGCAAGTAAAACCTCATTAGATGTAGCTATGAATTTTGACCTTCTAAGTCTTATACTTATGAATCATATAAGCCTTTATTCCTGTCTGTGGCACTCAGTGGCAGTTGCAGGAAACAGGAAGGCATACCAAGAATTAGAGGTTGATAATAAACTAAGCACAAACTACCAAAGTCCTAGGAACACCATGGCATGGATGCATCTTAATTACAGACAAAGCACAATCACTTACGTACAGAGGCTTCATGACTAATGTGTTTGTGAGTAGAGTGTTACTATAAGAAAAACAAAACCCAGAGCCTCAGTCCAGTCAGTAAAGTGCTGTGGGAGCACAAACACCTGAACTTGACTTCCAGACCCACAAAAGAAGATCAAGAACTTGCACACACTTGCAATCAGAGCCCAGGGGAAGCAGAAACAGGTGGAGTCCTAGTACTCAGTGAGTTCTAGGTCCCAGCAAGAAACTGTGTCTCCAAAAACAAGGTAGTGGGCCAGCGACATGGCTCAGTCTGTGAAGGTTGTTGCCACGGCTAATGATTCAAGACCCAGACCCAAGACCTAGAGGATGGAAAGTTGGAAATGAGTCTTGGAAGTTGTCATCTGACCTCCTCATATACACTATAGCATGTGCATACATGCACATGTGCAAATGAACAAACATAATTTGAAAAGAAAAGAAGCATACAAAGCATTGCAGTAAAACTAATTTTGAAAGCTATAATGTACAGGCATAAGACTAAAAGGTAGAAACTTGAACAGTGTTCATTTTTGAATTAGATGAAACTTATCCTGTTGCTAGGTCTACTTCTTCTATTTCTTCTTTTGATATTTTTGTTTTGTTTATTGAGATAGGGTCTTGTTACATAGCTCAGGCTAGCTCAGAACCAACAATCCTCTTTTATCAGTCTTCTGTACTTCTTTCCCATAATACATTTATTTACATAATTTTTATTGGATATTTATTTACATTTCAGATGTCATCCTGTTTCCCCATTTCCCCTCCCTAGAACCCCCTATCCCATCCCCCCTCCTCCTTTTTGCTTTTATATCATTTTAATTATATGCATGTATTAAGATCAGTCCTAGGTTGAGGGTCTAGCAATACAATAGATGCAAATAGTCAAGGAACAAGCAAGACAATAAACACAAATAGTCAAAGAACAAGCAAGGCCTTAAACCCAACTATGTGAACACTCCCGTGATCACTGTTTCTAAGGGCTTATCAGGATGACCAAAGTATCTGAGCCAACTTCCCTGCCCTAGTACAAAGTAATTTTCATATTTACGTAATTTTTAAAAATCTACACAGGATCTTCCTCCTCATAGCTATTAGCCAAGTTAGTTTGAACACTTATTTTTTTTTTTTTTTTTTTTTTTTTTGAGAAGGGGTTTTCTCTGTGTAGTCTTGGCTATTCTGGAACTTGATCCATAGATCAGGCTGGCCTTGAACTCAGAGATCTGCCTGCCTCTGCCACCCGAATGCTAGGATTAAAGGCATGTGCTGCTGCCACCCAGCCACTCTGAACACTTGTAATGGTGACTTCTTCATGAGCTCCAAAGCAATCTGCAAGAATGGATTCAAAGCACCGACAATTTGGTTTTTTGGTTTGGTTTGAGACAGACTCTCATATAGAGTGGCTTCCACTTGCTTTGTACCAAGAATGACCTGCTGGGATGACAGGTATGTACACCACACCAATTTATGCAGTGCTGCAACCCAGACCTCAAGCACTCTTCCAACTGGACTACATCCCTTGTCTGAGCTGTGTTTTCTAATTAAACAGAAATAAGGATGTATAAGCAAAGGAGTGTGTGAGATCAAAATGCATGCGCACTCTAGTGAGTTCTTTTTCATGTACACACCCTCTAGGAAGCAGCATGTGAAGTCTGTCTCAGCGTCCCTGAGAGACAGGAAGAGAGGAGCCAGAGCCTTAAGCGTCTCTGGACCAAGCAGTTTTTAGAACATCTTTCAAACTTTTATTTCATTATTTAGAAATATAAGATTTAAGCTTAAAATAGGTATTGTATTTTTGATACCTGTGCTACAATCTCTGACATTTCTTAGCCACAAGGTGGCAGGAATTTCCAAGGCAGATTCTGTCTTAGACAAAGCTGTATCAGAGGACTCCTCTCAAATACAACCTAGGTCTAGAACTGATGGTAACCCATTACCTATAGCATAGTGGAGTGAAGGGCAGAAGGGCAACTTCCAGCAGCTATGAACATGTTGGAGGAACACAATGGCTGCTCACCTGAGCTCTCACCACGTTCTAGCCTTTAAGTTGAGTGTTTTTAAAGAAACAGCTTGTTACAGTAGCTTCGTGAGCTAGGAACAACAGTGATTCCCACTTTAGAGACCAGGGTGGGCCAGGGATGGAGCGCAGACAGTAGAATGGTTTGTTGTTTTGAGACAGGTTTCTCTGTGTCGCCCTGGCTGTCCTAGAACTTGCTTTGTAGACCAGGCTGGCCTCAAACTCAAGAGTCCTGCCTGCCTCTGCCTCCTGAGTGCTAGAACTTAAAGTGTGTACCACCACCAGATGGTAGAGAAGGAAAGACGATTTTAAAGGGAGGGAAAAAAAAAAAAGAGGCAAAGACATAAGAACAGGACAGGCATCCAGCCATCTCCCAAAAAACCCTAGGTTTATCTTGTATGCTCCATCCAACAGGAACTTGGCTGTACCAACCTCTAATACAGATCACTGTAAACATAAGATACTCCCTCAGTGACCTCCTGGTTTACTGAGAGTTAAGCCTGTTGCTCACATGCTTCTATCATCATAGTTGTAAATGGCTGAACAACCATGGCCTAAGAGGTGTTCTTTTCTTTTCTTTTTTCTTTTTTTTTTTTTTTTTTTTTTGGTTTTTCGAGATAGGGTTTCCCTGTATAGTCCTTGCTGTCCTGGAACTCACTCTGTAGACCAGGCTGGCCTCGAACTCAGAAATCCACCTGCCTCTGCCTCCCAAGTGCTGGGATTAAAGGCGTGCGCCACCACCACCCGGCTGAGGTGTTATTTTCTTACTCTTCTTACATGGTAGTTGAAGAACACAACTTGTAAAACATTGACTTTACAAATTCTACAATAAACTGGGCAGTGGTGGCACACGCCTTAAATCCCAGCACTTAGGAGGCAGAGGCAGGCGGATTTCTGAGTTCGAGGGCAGCCTGGTCTACAGAGTGAGTTCCAGGACAGCCACAACTACACAGAGAAACCCTGTCTCAAAAAACCAACCAACCAACCAAACAAACAAATCCTACAATAACATAATGCCCAAGGTCTCATAAAAGAGGCTGTAATATAAACAAACAAACAAGGGGCTGGAGAGATGGCTCAGTGGTTAAGAGCACTGACTGCTCTTCCAGAGGTCCTGAGTTCAATTCCCAGAAACCAAATGGTGGTTCACAACCATCTGTAATGGGGTCTCATGCCCTCTTCTGGTGTGTCTGAAGAGAGCAATGGTAAATACATAAAATAAAATTTAAAAAAGAAAAAAAGCTCCTTAAAAAAAAAACAAAGACACAGGAAAGGAAAACTAATTAGTTAAGCATGTTAAACGCTTCAGTCTCACTTATGAAAGTAAGTAAAATTACCACAACCATTTTCTCCTGCTAAACTGGCAAGGTTTCAGAAAGCCCTGGGAGAATACAGAGAAGCAGTTACACAATTCAAACAAGTCTAAGCTCTGTGAAGATCACACTGTTAAAAACATAAGTCTGGAGGTAGTAGGCTGCTCAGTGGGTAAAGGCGTTTTCTGCACAAGCCTGACAACCTAAGTTCAACCCCGGAGCACACATAAAGGTCTTCACTGACCTGGACATGGTCTACAACAAACAACTGAGTCTACACAGTCATTCTCTGACCACTACTTGATCACAGACGCACGCTTCCTCTCTCTTTCCCGCTTTCGTCTCCCCCGCCCACCAACACACACACCCCAAATCAATTTTTAAATAAATGTTCTCTTTTAATTTATCCTGTAGATACACTCATATATATTAATATATACTTATACATGGTTATATAATAAATACATAATATCTATAAAATGACATATATAATACCTATAAAATAATATATATAAAATATCTATAAAACTGATTTTCTACACTGTTTATAACTAGAAAAAAAGTGAAGTTTTTAAGTACCAAATTTGGACTTAGCTAACTATGGCATTATATATCCCTACAATCACATTTTATGCATTTAGGGAAATACATTCACAGAGGCATTTTTAAATACACAAAACAGTAGTTACTGTGAAAGAATCGAGCCAACTCCTCATCTCTGCCTCGTTTGTGGCTGCCTCACAGAGGCCAAGGTCACTGGCACCATTGCCGGAAGGAGGGAAGCACCAGACATCTCTACAGCTTAGACATCCTGACTCGGAATATCATTAACGTTAAGTTCCATTTGAGTCACACAAATTTCCATCTTCCTCCCTGGCTTCTCTTTCCTTTTCTAGTACTCCCATGACTGCTACCTTTAGGGAACAACCTAGCTGAACTCTGAATGCTTCAAGAAGGAAGGAAGGAAGGAAGGAAGGAAGGAAGGAAGGAAGGAAGGAAGGAAGGAAAAAAGAAAAGAAGGAGGAAGAGGAAAAGACTTTTGGAATGTGCTAATTTAATTTCTTGAAAGTGTTTAAGATGTATTATTTCATGTGACTGTGTGGGCTGCACATGTGGTTGTTGGCCCCCTTTGGTCCCAGTTACATTTCTATTTTCACACCGTGTATGCAAACATAGTCTTATATGTAATATCTAGGAAACATAAGTGAGAGGTAACATATTCACCCTTCTCAGCCTAGCTTAATTCACTTGCATGATCTCTAATTGAACCCATTTTCCTATAAATCATGTAACATCATCATTTTATGCTTTAAAAAAAATTCACTGTGTGTGCCAGGTGTGGTGGCACACTCTGTTAATCCCAACATTTAGGACCCAGAGGCAGGAGGATCTCTGAGTTCAAAGCCAGCCTGGTCTACAGAGTGAGTTCCAGGACATCCAGGGCTACACAGAGAAACCCTGTCTCAAAAAACAAAGAAAACAAAAACAAAACCCAAACAAACAAAAAAATTCACTGCATATATACACACACCACTCCTCCTTGTGCACTCCTCCTTTGTGTTTTTGGGTACCTCAGCCTGCTCCAATCCTAGCTATGCATACAACGCTGGAATAAACATTACGTGCAGTGATACGCTCACCTGCAGTCCTTCAGGTAGATAACCCACGAGGAGTGGAGGCAGGCCAGACCTTCACGTATTGATTACCACACTGGCTGAACCACCAGCAGTAAGGCAGGCTTTCCTTCTGCTCACATCCTCCCCAACATTTGTTACTTGGTTTTTTTGCTTTGTTTTTGTTTGTTTGTTTAATGGTTGATCTTCTGACTAGGAGAGATGGAATTCCAATACAGTGGTTTTCTATCACATCACTAGTAATGTTGAACTTTTTTTTTTTTTTTTTTTTGGTTTTTCAAGACAGCGTTTCTCTGTGTATCCCTGGCTGTCCTAGAACTCACTCTGTAGACCAGGCTGGCCTCGAACTCAGAAATCCACCTGCCTCTGCCTCCCAAGTGCTGGGATTAAAGGTGTGCATCACCACTGCCCAGCAATGTTGAACTTTTTATTGGCTATCTGTATTTCATCTTTGGAGAGTGATCCATTTATTTTACTCGGTCATTTATTGACTGCATTGTTTGGTTTCTTGTTCAGTTTTTGTTTGTTTGTTTCATTGTATTAGATATTATCTAATCTAGATATGTATCTAGATATTAATCTTCTGTCACATGAATGGCCAGCAAAGATTTTGAACTTTGGCAAACTGCTTCTTCTCTTGATTAACATTCCCTGTTTGTTATAGCTTTTACATCTCAAGAGGGTCCCACTGTTAACTGCTAACACTGCTTTCCCTCGAGTTCAGGAAGCCCTTGCCTGTGTCCGTCAGGTATAGCAGCAGCTCCAGCCCTGGGCTTTGTGTCCAGGATTACTCTTCTCATCCGAGGTCTTTATGCTTCCATAGATTATGACACAGACTGTGTTAAAATCACAGATTTCTCTCAGTAGTGTAGCCAGTTTGCTTTATAATATCAATTACCCAGTCCAAAAATGTATAAACTCATTCCATCTTCTAGTATCTTCAATTTCTTTTGAGTGTTTTAAATTTTTCGTTGTAGGCCTTTTTCGTTTTGTTTTTTCAGAAAAGCTAAATACTTTTTATTGTTTTATTTTGTTTTTTTCTATCTGCCTGTCTTTCCTTTTAATTTATTCATTTACTTTACATCCTAATCACAGCCCTGCTCCTTCCTCTCCCTGACCCCCACTTCTCCTCAGAGCAGGCAAGCCCCTCCTTGACCCCCCACCACCAAGCTAAGCATATCTTTCCCACTGAGGCCAGGAAAGGCAGCTCAGCTTGGGGAAGGATCCAAAGGCACGCAACAGAGTCCGTGTCAGGGACAGACCCTGCTCCAGTGGTTGGGGGCCCACATGAAGACTAAGCTGCACATATTGTAGGGGCCTAGCTCCAGTCTCTGCATGCTCTTTGGTTGGTGGTTCAGTCTCTATAAGCCCCCACAGGGCCCAAATTAATTGACTCTGTAGGCCTTCTTATAGTGCCCTTGACTCTTCTGGCTTGCTCAATCCTATCTCCCACTCTTCCACAAGACTCCCTGAGCTCTGCCTAATGTTTGGCTATGGGTCTCTGCATCTGTTTCCATCAGCTGCTGGATGAAGCCTCTCAGGAGACAGTTAGGCTAGGCTCCTTTGTGCAAGCATGGCAGAGTATCATTAATAGTGCCAGGGGTTAGCTCTCTCCCATGGGATGGGTCTCAAGTTGGGCCAGGCATTGGTTAGCTTGCTTTGTTTAGTTTGGTTTTGCTTCCTTGGTTAGGTTTATTCAAAGGTATTTTTATTTAGTTAGTTATCGGATACTATGGATGGGATTATTCCCCTGGTTTCTTCCTCAGTATGTCTGTCATTGGTATACAGAAAGGCTCCCGACTTTTTTTATTTTTTTACTGCTCTATTTTTTGTCCTGCTACTTTGCTCAAGGTGGTTATTCAGCTTTAAGTGTTTCTGGTGGAGTCTTTACAGTTTTACATGTAGGAAAATAAGATCCACCAGTGAGGACAGTCAGACTTCCTTTTAGATTTGTAACCTTTTTTCCTCTCTAGTTCAAGTGCTCTAATAAGACTTCAAGCTCTGTATTGAATAAGAGCAGAGAGCCCAGAGGCTCTTGTACTTGGTCTCCCATCTAGTATGACAGGTTGATATAATATTCTGTATTAGGCTGGGACATTCCTTCTAGTCCTAGTATATTCAGGCCTTTCTCATGATGATATGTTGGATTTTTGTTAAAAGCCTTTCCTGTATGAATGGAAATTAATGGTTTCTGTCTTTGAGGCCATTTATGTATAAAATTATTGATTTGCACATGTTGAAACATCAATACAGATTTGGAAAGGAGCCAAGCTAATCACAGTGAAACATCTTTCTGGTGCATTACTTAATCATTTTCCAAATATTTTATTGGGAAATTTTGCATCTATATTCATCGGGAGGAATTGCCTATAACTTTCTCTTTTTGTTGTCTCTTTATCTAGTTTGGGTATTCAGTTAGTTCTAGCTAGAAAGAGTTTGGTAGTTTTCTTGCATTTTTTAATTTATGGACTAGTTTGAGGAGCACCAGTCTTCCTCAAAACAGATGGCAGAATTCCACAGTGGATCTGTCTGAGCCTGAATGCTTTTAGCCAGGGAACTTTCTTATTAGTGTTTCAGTCTCATTGGCTGTTACAGATCTACTTAAAATCTTTATATTGTCTTAATTTAATTTTGTTTGGTGATAAGCATATAGATGAATGTCCATTTCTGCTAGATATTCCAACTCAGTGGAATACGTGGGATTTTGTTTTTTAAGGTAATTTTTAATGATTTTCTTAATTTCAAAGGTGTCTATCATAATGTCTCCTTTTTCAATTAAGTCTTTTTTTTTAATGACTTATTTATTTTTATGTTATGTACATTGGTGTTTTTCCTGCATGTATGTGTAAAGGTATTGGATCTCCTGGAGCTGGAGTTACACAGTTGTGAGTTGCCATGTGAATGCTGGGAATTGAATCTGAGTCCTCTAGAAGACCAGCCATGCTCTTAACTGTTGAGCCATCTCTTCAGCCTCTCAATTAAGTCTTAACTTGGGTTTTCTCTGTAGGGTCTGCCTCCTGTAGTCCTTTCTGACATCTGGTAGATAGATATCCTGGAACCTGAGTTTGTGGCTCTGATGAGGCTCCCTCTGGCTGAACAATGCTTAGTTCTGATTGAAATTCATTCTCCCGAGAGACAAACTGCTGGCTAGGCTATGCCAGCAACAGGGCTCCAATGGGCTGCTGTCTCCTAAAACAGGCAGCACTCAGAGTAAATACTTTCCAAGATCTTATGGGACTCCTCCCCTTCACATGGAGGCTATCCCTCAAGTTCTACCTGAATTCACACTGCTAAAGATCATTACCCATTTCTCCTTCACGGCTCAGGGATGGCCAGGTAGTCCTTCCGACTCTCTCACAGAAAAAACCAGTCTGTTCCAGCCCTCTACTAGGAAGCAAGTGAGACTTCCAGTCACAGTCCTGGCTGCCTAGGACTCTGTACCACCCCTTCTTTCACGGTTTAGGCTGAGCTACCAAAGGCAGTTTCTGTGGGCCCCTTATTTTCTCTCCCACTGTTGGCAAAATTATCCTGGGTTGATCCAAAAAAGCTGTCAGCTGCAGGTTGCACTGGTTCCGTGCCTGCTCAGTTAGTAAGCTGGGTGATCATGACCAACTCCAGGGAGGAGAGCAACAACATTTAACTGTTGTTAGTTTAATGCAGTGCTAAAGCACCAGAGAATAAGGAGGCAAATTACATAACTTGGAAAACTATTCAGGCCCTTTGTGGAACTAGTTGTATTTTTAGCTTCATACAGCCCTCTGAAAATGGTATTAAAGATAAATTAACAATGGAACAAACCAGAAATCTATGCAAATTTTCAATAGTAATGCAGATTTTTAAAGGCATTAATTGTAGAATCAAAACATACAAAATAAAGTTTCTTTTTGTGACCCACCAGCCCATCTTCAATTTAGAGGACTACACAATTTAAGTGATTATAATAACTTAACCTAGTTATTACAGATAGACAAGAAGTTTCAGCTGCTTACTGTCTAGCTTGGTCCTTACTGGAATAGGTTACATTTACAACTGCTGTTTCCGAGTCCGTGTTCACTGGAGGGAAGAGAAAAACAAAGAATTGGTTAGTTTCTTTCTACTTTCTTCCTGGCATAAATGTAAAAGCAATTCAGAAGACAGGTACCTTGCTCACAGCTCTCCACCACTCCATACTGAACTAGTAAACTATCCAGCACCTAGCAGGAGGGGAGAGAAAATCGTTAAGTTTTGAGTTTCCCAAGATATTAACAGGGCAGGAATATGCTCTCAAATCGCAAGGCATCATGAGGCAAAAAGTCAAAGAATTAACTGGAACTTTGAACTGCAGAACCACAATGAACACTCACTGATTCTCCCTGCTGCCATGCCTACCCATTCTCCATCCCAGCCTTCACCTCTTTTCTGGTGGGTACCTGCAGCCCTCAGCAAACTTGGAAGCAGCTACAGGGCTTTGGAGGTACAGGGCAAGTGCATGCTAGTTCTCATACACAGATCTTACTTCCTCCATGGATTCAAAGTTAAAGAGTTTATCTGTAAGATGGTCTTTTCCAAAGAACTTCCTTCTATAGCTCCACTGAATCTAGCAGGTCAAAGAAAGCACAAGGCACACAGCGAATTAAATCATGCTTGCAGCAGCTGTTAGCACGCATATGCTTGCAAAGGCGGTGTGAGCATTTCTAGATCTGAACAAGAGTGGAAAACATAAATACGAAGCTGTTTCCTCTTTCCTGAGCTGTACACTGTTCTGACAGAGAAGCGATTAAGTAGTAATTATAGGTTCATCATAATAAGAGCTGGGCTCTGTCTCAGCATACAACCTCAGCTGCTCTTAGCTTCCCAGCCCCCTCACGAATGTTAAGCAAAATTAGTTTCTATGTATCTACAGCAAATTACTTATTAATTTAATTGCCAAAATATGAAAGGCAGAAGTCCCTGAAGATGTTCTCTGGCTGCAGGACACAGTAAACTATTAAGAGGCATGCTACATTTTAAAGGTAATTTCATCAGGGTTTCTGCCTTCTTAAGCACTTTTCAAAGGATATTTCACTTTCTGTGGTATATTTTGTGCTTCTGCCTATTGGCTGTCTGGGAAAGTGCTTTCTTCTTCGAGGAAGGTTGACTTCTTTGTGTGTGTGTGTGTGTGTGTGTGTGTGTGTGTGTGTGTGTGTGTACACAAACAGTATTGATTTTTTTATTGGATATTTTCTTTATTTACATTTCACATGTTAGCCCCTTGCCCCAGTCCTCTCCAGACATCCCCTATCTGATCCTCCCTTCCCCTGCTTCTATGAGGGTGCTCCCACTCCGGCCTCCCCGCTCTGGCATTCCCCTACACTGGGGCATCGAGCCTTCACAGGACCAAGGGTCTCTCCTCTTATTGATTCGAAGGTTGACTTCTAACTTGTTAACAGAATGCCTACTTCTTTTTTTCCTTTGAGACAGTCTCACATAACTCAAGCTGGCCTCTCACTCGCTCTGTAGCTGTCATGTGGATGCACTGAAAGCCGAGGCAGCACAAGGGTGGTTGTGGAGAAGAAGAGCAGGCAGTCAGGGATAATTACCTATTTAATATGTTTACTTAATCATTCTTAGTTCTTTCTGAAAGCAATTTGCTCAGTAATTAAATATATTAGCTCTTCGTTTCACTCTGCCACCTCAACTTTCCTACTCCAGAGACAAGGCGAAGTCCTGTGGCCCGTAGACATGTGGCTGAAACCTACAAAACAAAATCAGTGGAGCCGACGTTCTCCAAAAGCTCTGCTGGCAAAGGGGCCAAGACTCCCATCTGCAGAGGGTGTATGATACGTACTTACACATGTGTGCATACAGAATGTAGATACATAATATATACACATACAAATGCACATATGTGTGCATGTTCAAGTAAAATTTGAAGTTTAGGAAATATATATATATATATATATATATATATATATATATATATATATATATATATATGGGGGGGGGGCAGGAAGAGATGGCTCAGTGGTTAAGAACACTGACTGCTCTTCCAGAGGTCCTGAGTTCAATTCCCAGCAACCACATGGTAGCTCATAACCATCTGTAATGGGATTCTGTTCCCTCTTCTGGTGTGTCTGAAGACAGTTACAGTATACTCCTATGCATAAAATAAATAAATAATTCTTTTTAAAAAAAGGAAATATATATCTCACATTTTTACTACATATTATTTTATTAGGTTTCACATATTCAAAACAAAACATCTTAGGAAGTAGTGGCACACATGAATTCCAGGATAGCCAGGGCTACACAGAGAAACCCTGACTTAAAAAAACAAAAAACAAAAACAAAACCAAAAAAATTCTTGTACACTTAAACATCTTAATCCCAAGAATAAGTAAATGCTATTGGTTTCTGACTACACTGTATAAAATTTGCTAACTACTACAATAATAATGGCAAGCTTCATGGTATGTATATAAATCATACTCAAACAAACATGATTTTAAAATAAAACCAAAACAGACAAAACTGTAATCCTTTAAAGAAAAGAAAAAAGAAAAAGGCAAGGCTCACCTACGTGTTAGGTAGGAAGCTGTGCAGCATGCCTGTGGTTTCCTCTTAGCTGGACTCCTTTTCATTCAGTATTGTTGAACGTTCCTTCCCCTTCCCCCCAAACCCCTTACCTATTTCTATAACATCTCATAAATCTCTCACAAACCGGAATCTATACTTAAGTGAATTTACTTCACTCAAGGTGGATTGGAAGTATTTCTTCATGCATAGTGAGGGGAGAAAGAATGTATGAAGGCAAGCTAAGCCTTGGAAGGAATGTCTTGTTAGACATTTTTCCTTTTAGGACTTAGGGCTTAAAATCACCCCAAAATATAGGGCTTTTGTTTTATGTTGTTCACCCAGAAGTACAAATAGTAAAGAAAGTTACATGATACATGCAAAAGTTATTGCTTTCTTGAACATGGTGGTGAAGAATCCAGGTCATGTTGGGCAGTGGTGGTGCATGCCTTTAATTTCAGCACACAAAAGGCAAAGAGAGGCAAGAGGATCGTAGGGAGTTTGAGTCCAGCCTGGTCTACACAGCAAGTTCCATGACAGCCAGGACAATTACACAGAGGAAACCCTGTCTCAAAAAAACAAAACAATCAAAGAAAACAACAAAAAGGAATCAAGACCATTCACAACAGCCTAGAGTAGAAACTATCTCGCCATCGATCAACTGATGAGTGACGAAGGAAACATGTTGTGCCATAGAGGCACAAGGCAGACAACTGGTTGCTAAAAGATAGGACAGAGGGAAAGTGGTCAGCACCACCTAGAGGTTCATTCTGCAGTAATAAAACTTTCTAAAGTCACAATGGTGGTTGGAAATAAACACACTAAAAGCTATTGCACTGTGCGTGCCAAAGGGGGGCTGCAGAGCGCCTAACTCCATCACAATAAAGCTGTTGAGTATTACTGAAGATCAAGAAATGATACAAGATTTGATATGTTTTGATACTGTACATTGATGTATACCAGTTTCCTGGAGATCAAAGGATCTTCCAATCATGGAAAAAGCTCCTTAAAAGCATAGGAAGGTAAGGAATTCAATAGCTTCTGGAAGTTGGCTGTCTTTGAGTCATTTCTGCTTCTGTAACTAACCCCTCAGTCATATTCCTGTATGTAACCCCCACAAAACTCACTGGCTCACCAAGTCAGACGTCGGTGGTATCTGTACTTTAGTCTTATCTGGATTCCCTTATCTAAGGTAAGCAGTTGTGTATTGTGTCTCCCCAAGAAAAGTTTTGTCATACAACATGCCTAAACACATGAAATGATCACAATCACACAAAAGCAGTTCCCAAATGTGTCTCTTTGGCCTAGTAGTGTCATTTACTCTTCTCTATCCATGATCATCTCAATAAATAGCTGAAAATATGATGCAGCTCTGGTTCCAATGCAGTCAGTCTTCCTCTGCTGCCCCAGCCACAACTCTACCTCCACACAACGGTGCTGCAGCTGATCCACCAGGCACAGGAAGGATACCACACTCAGTCGAAACCTTCCCCTGTAGTTCATACAATCTCTTCATGCTGTCTGAACCACGAGGCCAGTATGCTTGCCTCTAATCCAATTCTGTCTTCCTGCCAGAAGAAGAAACTCAAGGGACTTCAAGTCCATACTTCAGCATGGTTGTGTGTGTGTGACCCCAACACCTATGCTACAGCCATATTTTCAAGATTGAGTGGTAAAGTATCTGTCTCTGATTTTCTCTATGTCTGTCTCTCATCCCCAATATCTGATCCTGGAAATGAAAAAATATCATTTTATCATGTCTTTCCTTATCTTTCCTTACCCACCATACTAGCAGTTATTACACTTGGTGATGTTGTTACCAGGAGTGTGTGGCAGTGACTTCCTCTTCGCCATCACACTAGCTGTTAAAGTTGAGCATGTGCCTCACTCCTTGTTTGCTTTCCATGCTACAGCTGTCTTTACTTTCACATGGCAAAGGGACCAATGGGAAACACTGGCATGACAGTCTCTGTCGTGTCTGAGTAGCTTGATGTTCTTGGGGGAATCCTAATGGTGGGAGCAGGGTCTGTCCATGACTTATGTACTTCTGGGACCCTTTTCCCACTATTGGGTTCCCTTGTCCAGCTTTGATGTGATGGTATGTGCCTGGTATCATTGTAACTTGTTATGCCATGTTTGGCTGATGTCCCTGGGAGGCCGGCTATTTTCTGAGGGGCGGAGAGAGAGAGACGTCGGAAGGGTGAAAGAGAAGATACAGACATTGGTCTGTATGTAATATATGAAAAAAGATGATAATAATAATAAAAAAGGTTTTTCTCCTAAGTGCAAAGAAAGTTAATCTTCAATTCCAATAACAGTTCATGGTAATTGAAGTTAACTTGTTACACTTGTTACAGATTCATGAAAAAGAAGCACAAGTACTCTTAGCACTCACACCGAAGGACAGGACAGGACAGACAGACAGGACAGACAGGACAGTGGTGATAGCCTGGCCCCTGCCAGGCCTCAGCCCCTAAACCTAAAGATGAGAGACTGGAGAATTCTACAATTAGCCAGTATGGGGGCGCAAACCTCTAATTCTTGAATTTGACAAGCTTTGACATTAGGACTGTGATTCAGGAACTAACTGGAATACATAGTAAGACCTCAAAAACAAAACCATAAAAAATCAAACAATACAGAACCTGCTAACTTACCACTGCCCCAGGGAAAGGGGATGGTAGGAAGCAGAGGCCAGGCCTAACCGTGGGGTGGGTGTCTCAGTGGCAGGGCACTTGCCCAGAATGTGTGAGGCCCTGACTTCATCCCTAGATTGGCCAAGGGACAAGAAATAAGTCCAGTCCTTACATAACTGGGTAAAATCACTGCTCTGTATAGCCAGTGAGAGTCTGTTGGAGAAAACTAATTTTTCATTTGCAAGCGGTTATCGGCTGTAGATAGTTTCTAGGTTAGGGACTGGGGCTTGTGTCCACTTCCACTCTCAGCACTGGGACCCTATTAGGTCCAGACTCATGCAGACTGTGAGGCAGGTTCTCTCACTGGCCTGGACTAGCAGGCCAGCAAACCCCATTGACCTTCCTGTCTGTCTTTCCAGTGCTGGCGATACACACAAATGCCACCATGTGGGCATCGTACACAGGACAGAGCAAGCTCAGGCCCACACTTGAAGGCAAGCACCAAACTGCCTTCTCTAGACCTGCTCTAAGGCTGTAAACAAACAACAGCAAACACAGAAAGATGATGAGGTGACCTCCAAAGTCAGTGCTGTTAAGAACGTTGCCCACAGATGAGCACCTTGTGATCATACACACAGGAATACTACATGGAGAAAAAAGAACACTCAGCCCCTTCGTGCTAGGACTGGACTTAGTAGCATAAGGAGGTCTCAGTGTTGCATCTAACAAGTTTAGTTAAAAGACCACAAAATACACAACTGGGTACAATTTAAAATACACCAGTAGTCAGGAAAACCACAGCAGCTCCATTTATTAAAAAGGCAAGAAAAACTAACAGGCCCAAATAATCTCAGCTAATACATATTAGAGCCAATGAACAGAAGGGCCAGAAAGGCCGGGCGGTGGTGGTGCATACCTTTAATCCCAGCACTTGGGAGGCAGAGGCAGGCGGATTTCTGAGTTTGAGGCCAGCCTGGTCTACAGAGTGAGTCCCAGGACAGCCAGGGCTACACAAAGAAACCCTGTCTCGAAAAAACAACAAAACAAAGAAACCCAAAACAAACAGAAGGGCCAGAAAGAAGCTACAGAAACACTTCAAGCTAGGTGTAGTGGCTCGAGACAGTGGTTCTAAGAGGCAGAAGTAGGAGGATTGCTGTGAGTTCAACGGTTAGCCTGAGCTTCAGAACGAGACTGTTCCAAACATTCACAGGGACACACGCACAGCAATTTAACAATTAAAACAAAACAAAGCCAGTTACAGAGATATGTGGTGATGCACTTCTGGGATTCTAGCCTTCAAAAGGCTGAGGCAGGAGGCTAGAGGGTTGGACGCTAACCTGGACAAAATATCGAGAAGCTACTCCTTGTTGACACACTAACTTCATTTCTGTTTAGTCGACATTAAAGAATTCACCCAGAATGTAAGTGAAAATCTATGCACAGACATGTTCATTGACAGGTCAACTGCTGGAATGAGACTAAAAACCACTTGCATAGGCAGCAATTCGGAATAATTAAAAACCACACAGAAAACACGGTAATTAACAATCATCATAAACACTTAAAGAGGCCACGTGCATTTTTAAAGTGTTTAGAACTTTGTGCTTCAGCTGGGTCTGCTGGCACCGATGTGGCCAGGCCAGAACTTGAGATCCTACTCACAAACTAAAATGAGCAGCTGTGAGGCCCTCAGTCCAGTCCCAAGTACTGACCCCCAAAACCTCACAGAATGCTTCGAGAAAATGAAGATGGCCATAGGAAGGCATGTTTGCAGACAATGTATGTGATGAGGGATGTGTATATAGGGTGTTTAAAGAACTTGGACACCCCAAATTTTCCTGTATCATCCAAGCACTGCTGGTAGGAATATAAAAATGATACAACCAGTTTAGAAATCAGTCTGATAGTTCCTTGAAAAGCTGCCTCACGCCTCACCAATCCCATCTTTAGGTACACACCCTTTAAAAGGCTGAAAATCTCTACTCACCACAAGCAAGCGCACAATGTTCCCAGGAGCACATACACAGCTGTGCAGCTGTACGGCCAATGGAAAGACTGCATATGGTACACTCACACAGCAGCAATCTTTCTAGTCACGAGAAATAGTGAAGTACATGTTAAAACACGGCACCTTGAAAAGACTATGCTGAAAGATGCCAACATGAGCATGCCGGTGGTGCAACCGTTACGGCCAGGACTCCAGAGACTGCAAACACTAAGCTACCCTGTTTACATAGCGGGACCATGTTTAAAACAGTAAACCAAACAACAAGCATAGGCATGCAAGGCCACACACAGAATAACTCCATTTACATTAAATATCAGAACAGGCAATCTATAAAGACAAAAAGTATCAGTGTCTCTATGATCTAGGAAGCAATGAGACAATGATAAGAACCACAGTGATTTTAGGGGACAGTGAAATACACTGACATTGATGGTGATGTTTCCAACCCCGTGGAAAGTCTCTCAAAGCCACTGTATTGTGTACTCTATGGGGTAAAATTTATATTCTATGAATTATGGCTCAATTTTAAAAACCTAACAAGGCATAAAATACAACATGCTTGGCCATGCTAAGAAACTGAGTCCTTTAACAGTATTATTCTAGAAAAAAAATAAAATGAAAATATAAATTATATTGGTTATACTGAATTTCAGAAATTGTTTAAGAAACAAGGAATGTCAAGAAAAGAAGTGTGGGGCCTGGAGAGATGGCTCAGTGGTTAAAAGTGCTAACTGCGCTTCCAGAGGTCCTGAGTTCAATTCCCAGCAACCACATGGTGGCTCACAACCATCTGTAATGGGATCCAATGTCCTCTTCTGGTGTGTCTGAAGACAGCTACAGCATACTCATGTAAATAAGTCTTTAAACAAAAAAAGAAAATAGGTGTGTCTTCTTTCTTATTTTTAAGGTTCTCCCTGAAGAAGTGAAGCAGGCAAGCACAAAAAATAAATTAGCAATCTAGGACTCTGTTTGGCTTGGACTATCCACACCCCTCTCCTAAGGATCTACCTACACCAGCTGTACACAATACTCTGGAAAGTGAAGTTAGTTTTCCATACACACCATCAAAACACATACTATGCCCCTTTTTATGTAAAGTTTTTATCCAAATATATTTCTTAAGATTTCTGGTACAGAAAGTAGGGTACTGAATGCAGTAAGCAAAATGCTTCTCTGTTGAAACGTTGAGTGGCCCACGGTCACTCCTGATAGTGTGTTTCTTTTTCATTTGTACTATCGATTCACTTCTGAATAGGAGCTTTTAGTTTAATCCCTTAAATAAGGAGCAGAAACCTGGAAGTACCCAGATCAGAACCCTGAGAACACAGGTAAAGCACAATAAACCAGGTAGAGCAGCATGCAGAAGTGACTTGGAAACTGGGAGAAAAGTGAGAGCTGCTCACCACAGCAGCCACTGGAGTACTGAACATACTACTGAGACAAGGCCTGGTTTGTCACCAGGTCCATTAGCAATCTAGGACTCTGCTTGGCTTGGACTATCCACCCCTTCACAGCATTTGTCTTCCATGATAAGCCCGCCCACATTTCCTAAAAAGTCAAGCTCCTATTAAAATTGTGGACATGAGTGCTGGGAGTCACACCTGGGTACACTGGAAGAGCAGCGGTGCTCCTAACTGCAGAATTGCTTCTCCAGCCTCTTGTTTCCTTTTTCTGCTAGGGTTTTGTTTTGTTTTGTTCTGTTTTGTTTTTAGAGCCTCACATTTATGGCTCAGATTAGCCAGCGACTGATGGTTCTCCCGCCTCCCAAGGGTTATTAGCCCAGTGCCACTAAGCCTGGCTTTACCATAATGCTTACAACTTGAAATTTACCTAGTGTAGTTAATGAACATGTATATGCATGCACGAGGACACACACACACACACATACATACACACACATACATACACACACACACACACACACACACACACACACTGCTCAAACAAAACAAGACAAAAGTAACAAAAGCCCTTTGTTAAGACAGCTCCATAGATAATTAGGTCAAAATACTTATGAGGACTCTAGGACTACATTTTAATTTCCAAGGTCTGTTCCCCAGAAAATAAGAAACTCATTCTGCCACAAACTAGAAATTTCTAAGATTCTAGGTCTGAAATCAGGGCACAAGGAGGCCTGGCTGCTAGCTGGTGTTGCTAGCAATCTTAGGCATTCATCTGGTTCTGCTTTAAAACCTTTAGAGTCTTCTGGCTTGTTGGAAGAGGAAGAAAAATCTACCAACTTTAATGAGTTTCAAGGCTACTATCAAGCATTACAGCCTCGCCTCTCATCTACTCTCCACTGAATCCCCACTAACTACCCTTCACCTAGAACACACTATAGGGCTCCTTGACTCTGGAATGCAGCCCATTACCTCATTTCGGCTAACCACTCTACTGTGTTCAGGACTGATGTCATCAGGACTGATGTCATGAGCACCTGCAGGCATGACTGGTACTGCATGGACAAAGGCACAGCACGACTACAGAGACAGCCTGTAGTGGGTGGAGCAACAGCTAAGAAATACTAAGGTCGCTGGCAGCTCCAGGCTCACATGTACCATTACTTGGGGTTGCTATCTCAAGAATTCCGAGACTGCCACTGGAACCCCCTCAATCTGCACAGTATCTACCTTGAACCCAGCCCAGGGGCACAATCCAACAGGCCATTCACTGGTCCATGTATGGGTAAGAGTCCTTGCTTCCATGCTATGGCTAGAATAAGCTGCTCAGATATTCATACTTGAAGGCTCTAAAGGCAGGAGAGACTCTCCACTCACCTCTACATACATATATAATTACTCAAACACATTTTATCCCGTTTAGTCACCAACTATCTGCCAGTGTAGATACTAACCATGTCCTCAAGATCTATGATATGCTTCCAAGAAGAAAGGCCTCTTGCCCAGTCAGACAACAGAGTCACCCTGGGTTCCATCCTCAGCACCCACATGGTGACTCACAATTGTGTGTAACTTCAGTTTTAAGGGCTTCAACACCCTCTTCTGGCCTCCTGGGGTGGCACACACACATGGATCACAGATAGACCTGAAGGCAAAACACCCACACATAAAATAAAAAGGAATAAACAATCAAAGGAGGTGGCAGGGAAGGGGGAAAGATTAGGATTATACCCTAAAATACAAAATAAATAGCCTCAAGCCCAAATGACTACACAGAGCAGACATTTCTTCATGGACAAGTAGCTCTCTCAAGATCCTGGGCTCTTGGTTCAACAGTGACGAGGACACTCAGCAAGAGAAGCAGGCAATCTTAACTGCTAAGCCACCTCTGCAGACTTGCAGTGACATTCTTTCCGTGGTCTGTGGGAAGGCGCGGAAGGGAGCCTTAGAGCAAGCATGCTACTCACACTGCTTCAACCCCCTCTTCCAGGACTGCTGTGAAGTGGCAAGTTGTGCTGACAGCAGTGTCCCCTCGATAGACTGAACAGTGGTGCTTCCTCTCAAATGTCTAAGCTCAGACTAGCTAAGAGAGAAATCTCAGTTAACCCCAACTATGACTGTCTACACAATATTCAATACTGCTAAAACTGTCAAGGACATCAAAAGCAGTGAGTCGAGAAACTGCCACAACAGCAGGAAGCAGAGGAGAGGTCACAACTGCCTATAGCACAGGGTCCTGCACAGGATTCTGGGCAAGTAACGGTGAGAATGAAGGACCTAACCTTTATCAAGTGTCAGCTTTAGTATAAAGATGACTGACACGGTTCGTCATGTGCCAGATACACCCCACTAAAGCATCCTGTTAGTAACGAGGACTGGAGTTAAGTTACTGTTAGTAAGAGGAATGAGGTGCCAGTGTACACTGCAATGTGCATCAACACTGAAGAAAACTAAGGGAAAAGACTCAGCCACAAGACAGCACACATTACATGTTCAGTCTATAAAATGTCTACAGTACAGAAACCTAAAGAATTAGAAACTTCCTAGGAAGAACTTCCTAGGGTTGGGAAGAGAAGGAAGCAAGAAGTGAGCACTCACTGGCGAGGGTGGCTCTTAGGGGTGGTGAAACGTTCTAAAGCTAGACAACAGTGCTCTGCCACAACTCAGCAGACACACTAAGTCACTGAGTTGTGTGCACTTCAAAGGAGATTTGGGAGCCAGAAGGATGGCTCAGAGAACTTGCCACTGAGGCCTACTGTCCTGTGTTCAACCATGTATGCTCTGATCTCCATGTGTATGCCAACACACACACACACACACACACACACACACACACACACACACACACACACAGAGAGAGAGAGTCACCCAGAGCTCACCAGTTAGTCTGGATGGGCTGCCCAGTAAGCCTGGGGAACTGAACGGTAAGCCTGTTTCTACCTTCCCAGTGCTGAGATTATAAGCGTGCACCACCACTTGAAAGCCATGCCCTGCTTTGTGAGGTGGGATCTAGAAATCAAACACTGGTCCACAGGTTCACACAGGAAGCACTTTCTCCCCAGTCCCTTTCAGATCTTTTGAATGAAAGGTTCTCACTTGCACTTGTGATGCGTGACTCTAAGGAGGGCATCTGCCACCCTTCAGCCATTGTTATAAAGCTCCTATGTGGGTTTTACTGGGAGTTCATGTCTGAAGAAGTTAACACTGTCCTGAAAGCCTTTCCAAAAGCCTTCTGCTTTATGTGAGGTGGTGGTGGTCAATGTCGTCATCATCATCATCGAGACAGGAACTATATAGTCTAGGGTCCTGACCTCATTATGTATCCCAGGCTACCTACTCTTCCTACTTTGAGATGTCAGTATTTATCCATTCCCCAGCGCTGCTTCTGCTGGGGAGTCACTACACATGTGTACAGATTTCTGGTTTCCTTTGTGACTGATGTCTCTTTGTTCCCCTAGAACATGTACTATTCTGCCATCTCTCGTCAGTCAGTGTATATAAAAACCTTCCCTAGTTGTTCCGAGGCCCACATCTTTTTCATAGACATAAAAAAGAAGCAGAATTATTAGTTCTATCTATTATTAGTTCAATCTACAATCCCTCAAACACTACACCTACATTATTGATAAAGGAGAAAAAGATTTTTCTCAGCCTCCCAAATGCTGGGATTAAAACATGTTCCCTTGAACATGAGACTTTCATTGATCACAGCTAGCTGTTAGGCACTAGGAATGTTTGACGAAGCAGGATATGCTTGTACCCCATCTACAGCGAGTCTTAGACAAGATGGAAGGCAGGGACCAACACCAGAGGTCCTCTGACCCACACAGGAGTGCCATGACATGGCATGGCCTGCACATACTGGAAAACAAGCACACAGCATGAACGCACACACGAGTTACAGTTGTAAGACTCTTAAGGTAGAGCCATGGATTTAACTCACATGCCAAGGTCTTTTAGATGAAAATGTTTTTAATTTGTAAAAAACCAAAACCACAGATACAAAATAACTATTCCTCAAAAAATGAAGCAACTTAGAACCACTACAATTGTTTAATATGCATGACCTGGAGCCAAAGACAGGGAAACTTAAAGTTAAAAATTAATAAGAAGTCAGTGATAATACTCTAAAAATATACAATAAGGTAGAGGTGACCCTTACGCTCAGCAACAATCACTTACAGACTGAACCTGCTTGGCGAGGGCCTCAGACTCAGTGAGGCACTGCAAAGCTCTGTCTCTAGTAGCAAGGGGGCGGCTCGAGCAAAGGTTCTCTTTCTAAACAAACACTGCTTAAACACCAAGTCAGATAAAATTCCTATGATAGAGAAACAAAGCTATAACTGATGAAAGATCTGCCCATGTTTTGTCAAATCAGGAAGAACCCAATACAATGAAGTCACATCATTGATAGGGGCGAAATGATGAAGATGATTACAAATCAGAACTATTTTCTCAGCTGATGTTCAACCTCACTGAAATCCTGAAGTTCCCAGAGTGTGTCTGGAGTCACTGGACAAGAGATCTGCTCAGAAGATCGATGCTGGCTGTATGCTTGAAAGGGCTTAACACGAATCCACCTGAAGGAGGCTGCATGTGGGGGCAGCCTTTTCAGTAACCCAGCCATAGGGAGTGTCACTCAGAGACGCTTCCAACTCTTTGTGACTCACTTCAACGTTGGAGTCAGAAGTTTCCCTTTAAAAAAGAAATTGAGCTGCCTTCAAAGATCAAGTTTAGTATCAATGTAAACTACCATTACAAAGTCTAACAGGGGCCGGCTCGGTGGCTCCGTGGGTAAAAGCACTTGCCACACAAGCCTCATAACCAGAGTTCAATCCCTGGGACTTATAGTAAAAGAAGAAAATGGACTGAGAAAAGTTGCCTTCTGATCTTTACACACAAAGAAGAAAAAGGCTAACCAAAACTTAACTGCATAAAACACTAAAAGCAGTAAACAAATTAAGATGAGAAAATGTACAGGATAGCATGTCCCATGACAGAAAAAGGTTCACGTAGTTTACGCTATGAATCACATCTATCCCACCAAAACACAAAAATTACCTAAAAAGAATTTGATTTCTATACCAATAAAACGAGACAACAAATTTACATTCTATTTTCTTATACTTACCTTCTCTACCGTCTCTGCACACAAAAATCTAGGGTGTGTGTGTGTGTGTGTGTGTGTGCGCGTGTGTGCACCAGGCTGAGGGAACTGTCCATGCAGGTGAGGACCCGATTTCAATTCCTAACCCTCATGAAGTAAGCTGGGCATGGTAGCATGCTTGTACTCTCAGCGCTGGGGAGAGAAGAACAGGAGGATCCCTAGGGCTCCATGGCCACAGCCTGTCCTAACTAGCAAACCTCAAACCAGTGAGAGACCCTGTATCAAAAACCACAGAAGATAGTTCCTGAGGTAGGGCACCCACATACCTCTGAACTCTACTTACACACCCACACTCACAAACACATACAAACATGAACACACAAACATGTGTAAATATGCACACATATAAAAGCAATAAATAAAAATAGCTTAGGATAGGGTTGAAAAAGTTTCTGACCAAGATGTGTTCTGTGAGCACCTACTGACTTGCGCCTGGCATCCTTCCAGGTCTTTGGAAACAACATGGGGGAACTACAACCCTTGTCCCCAAAGCCTAGAGTCTTTGAAGGAGAGACAAAGGTCAGAAGGCAATACAAATATAAAAAGCAGCAACTGCTACCACAGTGCTATGGGGGAGAAATACTGGAGACACCTGACCCAGGCACAGCCAGAAGATAAATGAAGGCTTTGTGGAAGAAGTGATAGCTAACTAGGAACAAGACAGTCAATGAGAATTGAGAGAGGTGGAGAGGAGCAGAGGGATCCTTGGCAGACTGGGTTAAGAGCTCTGAAACAAGAGTGAGGTGGGGTTAAAGAAAAAGTTCCTCTTCACAGCAGGACACAGGGACACTGGCCTGAAGCAAGCAGCCTTGTAGGAGTTCATTAACTCAGAATGCGCAACCTGAGCCTGTGTCACATGCTTGTTCTCAGGATGGCCTTGCAGACATTGTCTTGCTGAATCCCCTTTGCAGAGACAGGAAAAGGGTTCTGTAATGCTCTGTTCCTTTGCCCAAAATGTCACACTCAGTACAGGGCTGTCCTCAAAAGTCCAAAGGCTCCACTATGCACCTGAGGCTTGCTAACATACAACACTGAAACTACTGTTCAGATTTATATGGAGAATACCAAGGGAACAGTGAACATGGGAATAAAGCTCTGGGTGGGGTTGTTTCAGTTGTGCAGTCCAGAGGCACTGATTTGAGTAAGATACCAAAGCTGCCTCATATGGAGAAAGGTGTCTGCCACAAGCCTGATTACAGGAGTGCCCGTCAGACCCACACAATGGAAGGAGAGAACCAACTGTACAAGTTGTTCTCTGACTTCCACACTCCCAGTGTGGCACAGTCTGAGCACACATGCATGCACACATGAACACAAACAGATAAACAATAATTTTTAAAGAGGCAGAACCCTGGGTAGTGCTGCATTCCTATAATCCCAGCATTTTAGAGGCTGTAGCAGAAGGTTCAAGGCTGGTTTGTTGACACAGGGTCTTGCTGTGTTCCGTTGGCTGGCCTGAACTGGCTATGTAGACTAGGCTGGACTCCCAGCTCACAGAGACCTGTTTACCTCTGCCTCCAGACTGCTGGTATTAAAGGCATGCACCTCACTCAGCTGAGAGGGGGTGGAGGTGAGGAGAACACTGACAACAGACAGGCGCTAGACCTGAGTGCTCTGGTGGGAGAGACAAGACAGCACCAGCTCTCAGCTGGCTCTAGTTTAACCCCAGATCAAAGGCTCAGCACCATCTCAGTAGTAATGATTGCAATTGTCTCCCAATCTTCAAAAGGGGATCAGCAGGGAAAGGCTCTGCTCATCTCTGCGGACCTGACTATCTGCTGGAATTCATACCCTCTAAGCAATGTGACACCATGTGACATTTATCCTGCATAGAGTTCCCTCGAGGTTCTGAAAAATCGTCATCTTCATGCCTTTCCCTGACTACATGTCCCACTCTTGGGGTTTATCTGATGTTTAAGTGGTAACTACACTGTGTTCCTGCAGTGTTCCCAGAGTGACAGGTCTCATACAACTACCTACTACTCCCCAAAACCAGTGGTGCCTCTCCTAAAACAAAGGGCTCTGTGGGTGTGATCAATGACCTAGTGTTCAGAGAATCAAATGGCTCATCCAGGAGGGCTTGATGTGACCACAGGAGTTCTTGTCCAGGATAACAAATGTTGGTAAAAAAATCAGGAGGCTTGGGCTGGAGAGATGGTTCGGTAGTTAAGAACACTGTCTGTTCTTCTAGAGGTCCTGAGTCCAATTCCCAGCAACCACATGGTGGCTCACAATCTTCTGTAATGGCATTTGATGTCCTCTTCTGACGTGTCTGAAGACAGTGTGCTCATATACATAATATTCAATAATAAAAGAAAGAAGTTAAAAAGAAGGTTCTGATAGCAGCAGATAGGAATACTGTCCTCTGAAGATGAGGAAGAGACCATGAGCAAAGGAAGACAGGCAGCCACAAGAACCTGTAAAGTAAGACTCTCCCACACTCACCCAGCCCCACTGCCATCCACTCCATCGTAAGCCTGTGGCTGCCACAGCTGCCCAAGAACTGATTTCTGTTGCTTTAAGCCATAGCATTTGAGAATCTGTTCCTGACTCCATAGGAGACACTATACCTAGTATTCAGCACATGATATAAGACATTCTAAACCTCCAGTTACCAAAAACTGCAATAACCTGAAGGTTTAGACGTGTTAGACTTCTTGTGCCATCATCCTGTTCAAACACGATGGAAGGTTATAGTGATGGGACCTTTGCAAGGTGACGAGGTCATGAGGGCAAAGCTTCGGGGTAGGACAGGTACCGACTTAAAAAAAACACCAAAAAACAAACAAACAAACAAATGCCCCTGAGAGCCCCTTTACCACTGTGCATGAGCCAGGAACCCAGAGCAGCAGGTCTGACTAGGTTTGATCTGCTGGTGCCTTCATCGTAAGACGTTCCAGTCTCTAGACTGAACAGCAGTGTGTGTACTCTTTATGTCCGTTATAATTTATACAGCAGCTCATGAGGACCCAGCCAAATCCCTAAACATGCAAGCACTTCAATCCACACACAAGTCAGCGGACTAGCCTTGAGTCTAACCATACACACCTAGAGCAGTGTGAGCCACGTCATCTGGGAAAACGAAGGTGTTCAAAAGGCTAACAAAGCTACCATGGCTTTAGGTGTGGGCAGATGGCTCTGCGGGCAAAGTGCTTAACTCACAAGCATGAGAGCAGAAGCTCTGATCCCTAGAACTTATTTAAAGTATAGGGTAGGACCTGTGATCCCAGGGCACAAGAGGGAAGGCAAAGATCTCTAGGACAAGAGAAACCAGCGGTTCTCAACCTGTTGGTTGTGACCCCCATGGGATCACATATCAGATATCCTACATATCAGATATTTATATTACAATCAAAACAGTAATAAATCACAGCTATGAAGTAGCAATGAAATAATTTTATGGTCGGGTGTCACCACGATATGAGGAACTGTATTAAAGGGTCAAAGTTGAGAACCACTGAGCTATACCAACTGAAATGGTTCAGTGAGAGGCCCCAGTTCAATATATAAGGAAGACACCCAATGTCAGCCTTCAGCTTAGACCCTCCTCCTCTCTCTCCGCACGCATGCACCCACGCACACACACACGGATGCACACATACCAAACAACAAACAACCATCTCGGGCTGGAGAGATGGTTAAGCAGCACTGACTTCTAGAGGATCCAAGTTCAATTCCCAGCACCTGCATGGCAGTTCCTGGGATCCAATGCCCTCATCTGGCCTCCACAGGCACCATGCACAAATGTGCTACACACATATACATGTAGGCAAAACACTCATATAAATAGTCTTAACCAGGAGGCAAGATAGGTCTCTAATCCCAGAATTCAGGAAGCAGAGGCAGGTGGATTTCTTGAATTTGCATCCAGCCTGGTCTACAGCGCCAGTTCAGGCCAGCCAAAGCTACATAATGAGACACTTATCTTACAAGGAGGAAGGGACAGTTTGCTGCTACTAGTGTAAAGTACTTGCCCCACATTCACAGAGCCCTGGGCTTGATCTCCAGCCCCACAAAACCACAGAACAACAAAAAGTTTATTGCTCAACTGATAACAGTTACCAAGGTTAGGTGACTAAGATAAGTCACATTTAAGGTCCAGTCCACCTGATCCCTACTCTGGGGCTGACTTCCACACACCCCAGAAGAGTGTGGGTAACCTGCTGTAGCTGACATCAGCACAGAACGTGGACAGCCCAGGACTCCTCCTACCTTGCTACCAGAATGTGTGAGCCAAGACTCACAGTATGAAAAACATACAGCAAAAAACATTCTATTACTATCCAGGCCTGAAAAGCCTTGCATCCCTGTGTCCTGGCATGAAGGAACACGGACTTTAAATATACAGATGTAAGAAGAAATAAAAGGCAGTGATGTGTGCATATAAGATACATTGCAAGTCCAATGATAAATCAAAAGAGACCCCTGAAGGCAAATGAAGTAAGTTCATGTGCATCAACAGATTTTTTTCTCTCAAAAATGGCTGGGTTACTTATGGAAGCAACAAAGCAAGCTATGGTGTGGCCCACACCAGTAATCCCAAATACTCAGAAATTTGAGGCAGAATTACTTGAGCTTGGGAGCCTGGGGTCAGTCTGAACAGAGGGAGAAAACTCAAAGAAGACAGGAACAGAAATCTTCCAGGAGGAACAACTGATGCAAAGCAGTCATTCCCAAATGTGAGGACCCAAGTTCAAGTTCCAGCACCTATGGAAAACTCCAGGCATGGGCCCCTAGTACTGTGGGGAGACTGAGACAGGAGGATCCAGTTGGCTGCCAGCGTAGGTTTAGGTTCTAAGAGAAGCCCTCTCAAAAGAGCAAGAGTGACAGAACGTGACACCAATGTCCTTTTCTTGCATGCACAAACATACACACACAGAGACATACAGACAGGCAGACAGACACATACACACCCCTCAAACAGGGATTCTCCACTGACTTAATTTTTCTCTTCTAATAACTCATTCTCATTGTAGATTTTAAAAGCTAGTGATTGCTTGGAAATCACTAATCTGAACAACTATCACAACTGTCCTTCACCACTGCTGCGTAAGAAGGTTCTAGAGCTCAACTAGTTTTGTTAGTGATTTTTATTAATCATTTGTGAGAGACAGGAGGAGAGAATAAATGAATGAATGCATATAACTATATGTGGGTGCCTGCGGAAGCCGGAAGAGGTCATCAGACTCCCTGCAGCCCACCGTGTGTGCTCGAGACCAAACTCAGGCATTCCAGAGAAGCAGCAAGTACTCTTAGCCACTGCATAGCTAAACTTCTTAAACAGTGGGCAAAGACCCCTAGGATCATATAACTGAGATAGGGGTTGCTACAAAAATGTCAACAGGAAAGATTTCTAAAAGTACAACAACCAAAATCCAAACTCGAATGTGGAATGAATCTGAGGTGTTTCTGGTGCTACACTGCAGCCTTGGCTCTGAATACACACTGTGTGCACTGTATGCCTTCACACCACCCTTGGCTCTGAACACAAAGTATGTGCACTGTGTGTGCCTTCACACCACCCAGTGTGGATGAACGCTGCCTGTAACAGCCAAGCTCAGATTTGAGATTATTCTGTGTTATGACTTCAAGTGTTTTACTGGACATGCAAAGTTCTCAGTTCTTACAGAAACATATGGCTTAACTGTGGGGGAAAAATTGTTTAATTTTGTCAGGTTGTCAGTCCTCTGCACGTATCAAGTTCAGGTATCTTTAAATTCTACTATGTTAGAATATTTAATTTAAAAAACTACTGTTTGAGGGTTGGGCATTTAGCTCAGTGGTAAAAGTGCTTAGCATGTTCAATCAGCAACCACCCAACCAAAACATACAATTTGGATCAGTAACTTTAATTAATTAATTAATTTTCTTTCTCTCTTCCTCTCTTTCTTTCTTTCTCTCTTTCTTTCTTTCTTTCTTTCTAAGATCCTTAAGTAAATTTTTACTTGATATTAGGCCAGAATTTCCAACTATTTTTCAAATAGCCTTAGGCCACTTTTGCATACATGTTTGTGTGTGCACACATGTATGCAGATGTGTGTGTGTGTGTGTGTGTGTGTGTAAGCCAGAGGCAGCTTTGTATGACTTCCTCATTTATTTCTCATGTAGGCTTTCTACATTATAAATTAGATACTTTTCTATTGCTGTAATAAGTTATCAAAACCAAGACAACTCACAGAAAAATGAATTTATTTACGCTACTATTTTCCAAAGGATTAGAGTTCATAATAGCTGAGGGATAAGGACCCAATATCTTGCACTGCAAGCAGAAAGCAGAGAAAGCCAACTCCTGTCCTCTCAGGGCCTTCACACAGGGACTCCCTTGCCACAAGTTGCCTGTCTCATGCACAACAACCCAATCTCTTTTACCTTTCATGCCTCTAACTCCAGTACCACATGAATGCCGCTGCCAACTCTGGCTGAGACCTTGGGATGGACACTTGCCTGCTATGACCACATTAGTGTCAGCTTTTGCATACTGAAGCAAACTGGAAGCTTAGCTGGGCATGATCTTTCCCTGAAGGATCCCTCCCCATTGCTCCAGTGAGGATCACACCTCGACTGCTAATCTCTAACAGTGGCAGCCTCTCTTCCAGCACAAGCCTTGGCTGGAACATCAAGCTTGCCAGTGTTCTTTTCCTCTCCAAACTGTACATTCTGTATTTCTTTCTTTTGGCCTCATTTTTTTCTTTTTCATTGTAGATCTGTATAAGTTACTAGTGACAACCAAGTCAGAGATTCAATCTTATGCTGTCTTGAAATTTCCTGCCAAAGAAATTTGTCTATTACTTTTTAATTTAGCCCCACGGCATGGGCTGAAAACAGCCAGATTGTTTGTCAAAATACCACATGAGTAGCTGTGAAGGCCCTTGCTTCCCTTTTTAATCAAGCTGGGCTTCCACTGTCTGTGCTACTCTCAGTACTATTGCCTGCCAGGGGCCTCCTACACTGGCTCATTAAGCTGTTTCCAGCATTCAATGCTTCTCTGGTCCAAAGTTTTGAAATCTTCCACATTCCGGGGGGGAAAAAAAAAAAAAAAAAGAAAAAGAAAAGAAAGAGGTGGGGAGAAGAGGACAAGGTCTTTATAGCAGCTATCCACTCTCTGGTACCAACTTCTATAACCAAGGCATTGTATATAAGGAAGGGTCTTTGTAGACCTATGTTTCCAGAGAGTTAAGGTCTAAAACTGAAGAGGTGGCAGCATGGCATCATTCCATAGACATGACAGCTAAAGCTGAAAGCTGAGACCTGAGAGTTACATCTCAAAATATAAGCAGAAGGCAAAGACAGCCAAGTCAACAATCTCTCAAAACCCAGCTCCAGTGACAGGCTTCCTCCAATCAAGCCATACCTCTCTCCTAAGCCTCCCAAATAGAATCACCACAGAACTCAAGTATTCAAATGCCCAAGACTGTAGGGAAATCTCATTCAAACCACTACACATAGGTACTTGGGGGGTTCAAGCCCCCTAAATCCATATAAGATAATTTGGACCCAAAGGCATGCATTCATAATCAGAGTGTTAGAAAGATGGAAACTGGTAGAGATATCTGGGGTCACTGGCCAGCCAGGCTTAGTGGGTCTCAGACTCGTAAGAAGCCATATTTCAGGCTGGAGAGATGGCTCAGCAGTTAAGAGCACTGCTCTTCCAGAGGTCCTGAGTTCAATTCTCAGCAACCACATGGTGGCTCACAACCGTCTTTAATGGGATCTGATGTCTTCTTCTGGTGTGTCTGAAGAAAACGATAGTGTCCTCATATACATACAATAAATAAATCTTTTTTTTAAAGGCCATATTTCTAAAAGAGTAAGCAAGTAGTTAACTAGTTTTGACTAGTCCCTTAAGAATGACACCAGGGATTACCCTCTGGCTTCCACAGTCATGCACACACACAGGTGCCCATATAAGCAAAGAGTATCAGTGAAGTGAGCTCTGAGATGGCCACAGTCATCCTTTTGTTAGCACCAACAACTGGACCACTGGAGGTTCTTTTATGTGTGTTCTACTATATGACTGTTTCATTATCAGAGTTATTGGAGTCTTTAGGTTCTAGTCATATCCAAATACTTCTTGTTTGTACTGTTTTATTTTGCATGTTTTGACACTGTGGTACACTTCCAATAACAGACTTCAGTACAGTTAGTGGCATTGCACACACTCACCTACATTACAACCACTGCCTTCCCTCTTCAGAATGCTTTTATTCCACAAACATTATAATACAAATTAGAAAGGAACTGTGGCTATAAAGAACACTAGGCAGATGAACACAGAGACCTTGATCTCAGTTGATTGTGGAAGGTAGAAGGACATAACACATCCTCAGTTCAATCAACACTCAGTACCTCCGTCAATCAGACAGAAACCATAAACAAAAGAAGCCAGAGAAGCCATTAGTGCATACATACTGACGTCTAGTAGAGACAACAGAAAAGTAAAGCCCCATAAGGGAGACCTCTAATAATAAAAGTGTATTCTGCATGAGATAAAGCAGGCCCTTCAGCGAGGCAGAGAAGAACAGGATAGAAATGCCCTTGGTACTGAGACACACTTACCTTTTAGGATGCTGGTGCTAACTTTAGAAACAGAATTAGACAGGCCATTCTCAATTGACTCGCTGTTCTAAATCCTTACCTAGGGACTGTTCTCCTCCTCCCATGTTAACTTTATTTTATTTTATTCATTAAATCAGAAGTGGAAACAATAAAAATGAGAGAACCAAGCAAAAGGGTTTACACATCTAAACAGCACATCTGACTCTCAGGGCTCTTGTGCCAAAGATCATGTGGACAACCCTAACTCACATCTTAAAAGACAGCTAAAGACCTACTAAGCCTTAATTTAACCAAAAGTTATCTGTAAGAGACAAACTTAAGAGCCATTGGACAATAGTATTGCATCTTGAGAAATGAAGTAAGTGCTGAGGGCCATAAAAACAACACTGGTTTCAAGAAGCCGCCACATTCATCTCAGGACATAAACACCAAAAAAAAAAAAAAAAAAAAAAGTGACTCCAATCTGAAACCCAAAGAGTCTTAAACCCACGAGCTTATAGTTATACGCACACAAACATATGCTGTCTTATAGTTATGAACACAAACATATGCGCTCTGACAAAAGGCACTCAATAAATGGGGAGTCGTGAGCATTAGTCCTGTGTTTTGTATACAAACCATATCAAATAACCGAGAAGACAAGCTCCTCTTTATCCAACTGCAATCAGAGAATGAAGACATGGAAGAATCCGAAGGCTACCACCTCAGAACCACAACTAATGAATGTTAGCAAAGACCAATGCCATTCACATCAGAGACAGACACCACACACCTCTAAATGAAAGAAGCACTCCACGCATCGTCAGAACTAACCAAAAAAAAAAAAAGCAAACCCGTATCTAATTCAAGTTCTACAACAGTCACAGGGACATGTTAAATGACCACAAATGGATATATTCAGCAAAGAAAGAATGTGGAACTCTGCAGTGTAAACCAACTTCCACAAATATACCAGAAAAGAAAATGCAGCCATAAAGGCAGGCCGTGGATTGACTGAGACGGTGAACGTTTTAGGAAACAATCTACGAGACATGAGTGCTTCGGGTGCTTAGTAGCCTGGGATTTAACAGGACTTCTTCAGCTTCTTACTTATATATTTTTACATGTATTTGCTCATGTGTGTGTATGCTCAGGCATGTGTGCGTGTGTGTCACATGGACACTCATATGCCATGAAGTATGCATGAAGACCAGAGGGCAACTTTAAATGTAGTTAGTTCTCTCCTTCCACAGTGTGGGAAGCAGGGGGTGAACTCAGGCCGTCAGGCTTGGCAGTGAGGGCCTTTTCCTGCTACACCATATTGCTAGCCTTATCATAAGATAGGTCATAAGTTTAAAAAGATTACTTTGGATTCAATGATACCTTCTCTCCATCAAAACTTTGTATGAATGCATCCGAATTCAACTTTCAGAATGTGACCTTGCCTGAAGAGTCTTCAGGGAGGCGTTATAGTTACAGTGAGGCTTGTACCGACCCCAGAGTAACTGCCTCTATGAAAAGGGGGTCTGGAGTCAGAGTACTATGAGGAAGGAAGTTTTGTTGCCATAAGCTAAGAACTAGCATAGAGTGCTCCTTCCCTCAAAAGCCCAGGAAATGACAAATCTTCAGGCACCATGGCCCCAGGGCTTCCAGATTCCAGAAGGATGAGGATGAGGCAGGAAGCCCTGGTGATCCAAGACAGAGACCATGTCTTCTGGAGACACAAACTGAAATAATACCTAACAATGTTGTGATGCAAAGAATTTGCTTCAAAATAACCTAGAAAGGGGAAAGGGTGATGTGTGTACACAGAACAAAACCAGCCAACCACATGTGTACACAGAACAAAACCAGCCAACCACATGTGTACACAGAACAAAACCAGCCAACCACATGTTGGTAATGTGAGTTTCACTGTATCAGTCTACTTTTATATTTGATATCTTCATAATAAGTTATGAAATTGTAAAGTAGTAGCATCTCAAAGTAGTAGCAGCCACCACTACAGAACAAGCAACCAGGCAATGGGAAAATGGCATCGAAAATTCCTGCAGATAACGTACCAGCCACAGGGACTGGAATCCACCTCTACACAGAACACCAAAAGCTTAATCAGTTCTAATGACGCAGGAGACTAGCCATCCCAGAGCAGCCACTCAGAAACAACCAGCCCACACAGTTCTCTAAATAAGGATTTCCCAGTAACAGCCCCAACTAACCTAAGATCATGTGACACTCAGAATGACAGATCTCTCCCAGACCTTGGAGGGTGCTTTTTCTGTCAGGCTTCCTACCCGTCTTTCAAGGGAGTACTTTTTGTTGGTTTTAAGCTTTTGTTTTATGTGTGTGGGTATGGGGGGTTGCCTACATGTATGCCTCTGCTCCAGATACATGCCTAGTGCCCACAGAGGTCACAAGAGAGGTTTTACTCTGCAGCACAAGCTGGCCTGGAACTGTTAAGTAGCCCAGGCTGACCTCAAACTCACAGAAGTCCTCCTGCTTCAGCCACCCAGGTACTGAGACTTCAGGTATAAGCTACTATGGCCAGCTCCCCACATAAACAAGCAAGCATGCCAACAACAACTAAGGGAGAGGCACTTGGTTTTCTGTCGGTGACATGCAGAGACTCCAGGCCTCTCAAGCTCACAAGCCTAGCAAACAGTTAATCCTGCATCCTGTGCCTCAGATGTCTCCTCTTCAGTGAAGACATGGGGCTACTGAGACACAGTGGCTCATCTGGTACCTAAGCAGGCAGCTGGGTACTGAGCCAAGTGGTCAAAGACAGGGCTCTGTAAGAAAGCCACTCACACGGGACCTGCCTCATCTGGGCCTCCTTCACTTACAATTCTCCCCGAGTCCTGGAGAGGGAGATCTTTAATCGGTCAGTTGTGATGCTCAACACCAATGACTCCCGTGACCTCTCGCCTCTTGTGGTTGTGATCCATCCCACTTTAACACATTGCTTCCATCTGACTGAACCAAAAGCCTGCCACTGTTAACTATGCACAGTCTCTTTTACTTCTCTCTCATTCAATTTCCATTCAGCATTAATTCCCTTTAAAAAACACTTATTCATTTTATTGTACGTACCTGAATATAGTATGTGTACCTTGTGCATGCAGGAGCCCCCGGAAGTCAAAAGAGGCATCAAATACTATAGAATTAGAGTGAGGGATGGTCACTGAAGGGGCTCTAGCAGGCTCAAGCACAGCAAACATGGCTCTAGCAGACCTTGCCCTCCTCTTTTTCCTTCTTCCTTGCTAAAAACTGTTAAAAATACAGCTAGCACCGGGCGGTGGTGGCGCACACCTTTAATCCCAGCACTTGGGAGGCAGAGGCAGGCGGATTTCTGAGTTCGAGGCTAGCCTGGTCTACCGAGTGAGTTCCAGGACAGCCAGGGCTACACAGAGAAACCCTGTCTCGAAAAACCAAAAAAAAAAAAAAAAAAAAAAAAAATACAGCTAGCCCCCAAGTCCATCCCTTATTTGGCTACTTCCTCCTTCTGAAGCTGACTACCAACAATCAAAAGCTTTTGGTTACCACAATTAAAATCAATTAATTTCAAGGGTGGGCTTTTTTGTGTTTGTTTTTAAGCTTTTATTTTATGTGTATGGGTATTAGTGCTTTGCCTAAATGTATGCCTGTGCTCCAGATACAAAACCAAAAAACAACAACAACAAAACCATGCCCAATCAAAATTAAACACTTCATCCTAATGTACTGTGTGTGTGTCTGTGTGTGTGTCTATGTGTGTCTGTGTGTGTATGGTGTGTGTATGTGTGTCTGTATGTGTGTGTGACTGTGTATGTATGTGTGTCTGTGTGTATCTGTATGTCTGTGTATGCATGTGTGTGACTGTGTATGTGTGTGTATGTGTATCTGTGTATGTCTGTGTATGTATATATGTGTGTGACTGTGCATGTGTGTGTATATGTGTATTGTGTGACTGTGCATGTGTGTATATGTGTATGTGTGTGACTATGTATGTGTGTATGCTTGTATGGTGTGTGTATGTGTGTCTGTGTGTATATATGTATGTATATATGTGTGTGAGACTGTATGTGTGTGTGTGTGTGTGTGTGAGACTGTATGTGTGTGTGTGTGTGAGACTGTGTATGTGTGTGTGTGTGTGTGTGTATGTGTGTGTGTATTCGTGTGTGTATGTGTGTGTGTGAGACTGTGTGTGTGTGTGTGTGTATGTGTGTGTGTGTGTATTCCCCCTTTACCTTTCTTTATAAATTGCCATTTGCCTAAGGCCACATTTGTCTCCTCTGTGTCCAGAGGCAATCTTTTGTCCCTCTGAGGCAAATGTCCCTTTTTTCTTTCTCTCTTCCCTCTTCCTCTAGTCTCTGTCTGTCTGGAGCAAATAAATCTCCTTTGTGCAAAGAATTTGAACTAGAGGTGAGAGGTGTGCCTTGTGCAGACTTCAAGGTCCTTTGAGTTGTGAGCCATTGTATGGGTGTCTGGAACTAAACCTGGGTCCCTCTGCAAGAGCGGTAAGTGCTCTTAACTGCTGAGTAATGTCCATCCCTTAAGCATTAACTTCTAAATCCATCATAGGCCAAGTAGTATCTGACCACAGTGCCAAAATACAATCACCATTTGGACAGAACAGTGGAAGGTCCGGCCACCAAGAACCTAGCCTCCTGTGGTCCACTGGCTGAGTCTCTTCACTCACCACCCCACCTCCACTAGTCCCCAGTAGTCTTCCAAGTTTCAGCTCACATTCACCCAAAGCTGACAATGGGCCTTTTGTACTGACTATGGTAGGCTTTGCTCCCACAACCCTGCTAGATAACCAGGTGTTAATCATGGCACTCTGACAGAAGAGCAAGGCCTTCTCTCCCCTAGCTGTTGTCTTTTGATTTGACTAAAATGTGAACATCTTTCTAGTGTGTCAGCCCCTCCCAGCAGAGGCAAGGCTAGTCAAGAGTGACTGAGCGAGCTCAGCTGCCTGTCCCAGGAAAGCTTCCTGTAGCTGGAACCAACATGTGCAAGAATAAGCGGTACAATCACGAGACAGTGTGGCTTTCTCTGAACTGGTTTCCAGGCCCCTGGTCCAGAGATAATGAGCCAAGCAGAAATGCTAAATAAAATATTCTGTTAGGGCGTTTACGGGCCCTGCAGAGAGCACCCCTTTAAAGATTCCTACAACATTGTCTCTGACAACAGTGTTTTAGGTTTCAGTTTCTGCCTGGCCTCTCCATCTTCTTATTTTAGTTACATGAGTTCTACACCAAACAGCAAGGCTGCCAGGCTGGCATGTCAGAAGCCCGGATAATCTGAGGATTCTCCCTTTATGAGGAGCCCCAACTGCTCAGGCCAGGAAGTTTCCACATCCTAAGTCACACCAGACAACAAACGAGAAAAGACGGCTTCTTCAGAACTTCTTCCTAAGATAAACTGTCTTCCCAGATCAACTAAGTCCCTGGATCAGACATCCAGGGTTTTGAGGTAAAGCTAAAAGGACATGGTGGGTTGTATCTCTGTTTTGTTTCATAAGCTAGCTTGTGATTTAAAGTATGCATTCTCAGGTCAGCACAACAGGTCAGAAGGGAAAGGCATCTGCTACCAAGCCTGGAACGGTGAGAAAACACTCCCTTCAAGTGGCCTCCAACACTCATCCATCCTGTGAGCTCACACTCCACATACACATGGATGAAAGGTTCATCATTTAAGGAGAGAATATAGTAAATAAAGTACACATTCTCTTAAGTATTTATCAAACCACGGATCTGCCCTTTGCCATCTCAGTCACGGGCCCATCAGCAAGCGGAGCCTTGACAGCATGACTAGCCTCGGCTCAGGCCTGTTTGCAGCTCACTCTGGAAACACTACCCTCTGCCTCCCCACTGAGGACCTAAACTTGCTCTTCATTCTAGGACCACCATTTCCATGTGGCTTACATACGGGTCTTCCTTAGGGTTTTCCTTCTGCACGCCATGACTGCTACTAGGAACTCTGATTTTTCTCATCAGATAGCAACAGTCAAACAATCAGGAAGGAAGTTCTCACAGAAGTTCTTTCCTAAGACACTGATATTAGTCTCTCATGTGCCTGCCTGCCTGCCTGCCTTCCTTCAACAGAAAGCAGAGTGAAGGAAAGGGATGGAAGTCTGGTGCTTCAGTGCCTGCCTGGTCTCCTAAGAGGCGTGTGCCCAGTCCTCACAGCACTTAGGAGGTGAAGGATGGACAAGAGGATTCTGCTTCCTGTGCACATCCTACATATGGGGGAATAAGCTATCCTAGCTCTCCAGCAGCAGGCCCTCCAGAAAGTTAAGTTTCCTCTTAACTTTGTCTGCCACAACACAAACGCTGTGGAACACTCTCCTTACCCTGGTGCTTTATCATTGTTAAAAGCTAAATCACTAGAAGCCGCACAGCAAGAAAGGATGTACCCACAGGACCTGGAGGAATGCTCTTCTCATCTCTTCCAAGTATAGAGCAATAAAGATGCCAAGAGTTAAGCAGGACGGCGGGCAACTCTAACCAAGCAGGAGACCACCTACACCAGCACACCTCCCTGCAGCTGAGGTGATTCTGTCCTGTTCCGACTCTTGTGGAAAAGTCAGACCTCACAGAAAACGGCTCACAAGGTAAGTGGTAAAATGGAGGCTGGTACTTTCTGTTTCCAGAAAGAAGCAAAAATCATCAGCAAATAAGAAGCTCCCAGTCCCAAAGACTCTGGGAATTCAAATCATCCCTCTTCCTCTCTGTTCCCTGTATGCTTCTGCCACAGAAGAAACAGGGGCAGTGGGAGGCTGTGGGCGGGACAGTGGAAAAATGGGGGTGGGGCAGAGGGGTGGGGGCAGGGCAGATAGAGACTGCAGGAGGAGCTGGCCCTGTGCTCAGCCCCAGGCCTTTTATGGCTGTAGGCTCCAGGAACAGCTCAGAGAACCTCCGCTTTCTAGGCTCTGGATGTCTGGTCCCTTCAGTCACAGCTACTTCTATGTCTGTTGCTCTTCAGCCTCTTGAGATCACGTGTAATTCTCCATGTTCAAAGCCCCTAGTGAAGGCCTAGTGCATGTGTTGTGAGACCAGCTGGACCTGATGGACACACGAAGGATGTAATCAAGGCTGGGAGGTGACGAGTTTGTCCTATCATACACAATGTACTGGGTGCTCATACAGACCAAGTGCTATTTTACGGCCACAGGAAGTGTGATTCTTTGTTTCTTGTTTTGCTTTTGTTTTGTTTTTTGAGACAGGATTTCTCTATGTAGCTGACCTCAAACTCACAGAAACATGCCTGCCTCTGCCCCCCTGAGTGCTGAGATTAAAGGCATGTAGTAAGTAAGTGGGGGGCAGCTATCATCATCTCTGGGTCAGAAAGGAAGAAAATGCATCTCAGATACTTTTAAAGTGTGTTCAGAGCTTGCAAGATGGCTCAATGGGTAAGGGCACTTGCTGCCAAGCTGACAACCTGAGTCAGGTCCCGAGGACTAAATGGTAGAAGGAGAGAACTGGTTCCAACTGTCATGTGCATGTCCTGGTGCGTGTGTATATATGTATGTATATATGTATGTATGTATGTATGTATGTGCATACATATGTAAAAACCCTGTTCAGAGATTAAGTCATGGTGCTAGGCTACAAGTTCAGTCTCCCTACAGGCTCCCCTGCTTTGGGCACACTACTCCCAGCTCACTACAGGCACCTGCACAAGTCATGCCTACACACGTTTGCCTCTTGTCAGGACACTGACTGTCTCACAAAACAGTATTGCTTATGCCATGAAATGCCTCATACCTCAGGCTTGGTTATTATTTAACTTGTATCCCATCGTCCGTATTTCTTGCAAAATCTACTGAAAACAGAATGTAGTCAAACCTCTTTTTTAAAGGTAGAAACATGTTGTCTGTGCAATGCATTTCCTTCATCTGATCACATGTCTGGCTATGTCACTCTTTTTAATCCTAACATTAATCAGTGGAATCAAACTCTAACCCTTCCATTCGAATGGGATCTGGACTGTGAAAGCACAATTATCACTGTCTACGGTAAGGGCTTGAAAGGAGGCTGCAAGCATATGCAGGCTGCACAGAGAAAGAGATACCAAGCGGCCTTTCAGGGAAGGGATGGAGTGAGAGGAGCCATGCAGTCTTCAGGGAAAGGAACCGCCCGCCCACCCAGCCTACTCTTAACAACCTTGGCTCAATCTGGCTCCAGTCAGACTGTTCACACATGTCTATAATTCTAGGACCCAAGAGGTTGAGGCAGGAGGGTTGTTGTTAAGTTTTAGGTCAGTCTAGGTTACACAGCAAGATCCTGTACACCCTTACCTAAGAAAGGAAAAAAGCATTTTTGTTAATGTCAAAAAAAAAAAAAAATCAAAAGCTTAAGAGGGAATCACAGCTGAAAAACCTCCAAATTCAGTTCCAATCTTCCTCCACATTCTCATGTAATTAATCTCACTTGCCTCTCTAAAGACTGTTGGACCAGGAGTGAGGCACATGCTTGTAATCCCAGCACTTTTAAAGCCAGTCTCAACTACACAGCAAGATCTTGTCAAAGAAGAGAAAAGGAAAGGGGGGATGAAAGAAAGAAGGGAGAGAAGAGAAAATAAATTATGAAAAAAATTAGGGCAAATAAAGGTTTGTCTTATTATTTAGATTTTACTCATAACAAGGAGAAAATCTAAAAAAGAAAAAATGTCATGACAAACCATACAATATCAATGAAAACTCACTCCAGCAGACACTACACGCCATTAACCATTTACCTGCCTATCTCTGGCTGCTGTAACTATCTCACCAACAGCCGCATCACATTAGATAGGATTCCTGAACAGAGTATCTGGTTAAACCCTATTTAATATGGCCCATCTTAAAACTGGGGTGCAAATTTATGATCTTGATGCCCTCACACTCAGTTTGAGACCCACCCCTCAAGCTAACAAATTTCCTAAACTCTAAATATTACTCTAAAACAGGGAAATACATATAGTTTAATCTTTGAAGTCACCACTCTCAACCTACAATGTGTGTTTCTATTATATAACAAAACCATTCAGAATATACTAAGGAACCAACCATCCTTTCCAAGATCAAAATGCAGCAGCTGTGTAACAAGACAGCACTGGGTGAGATATTCTACACACAAGTGATCTGATTCGAAGTAGGGATCTTGGGGAATCAAAATTCACAACTTCCCTCAGCTCACTGCCAAGGAAACCTTGAAATCATGCTTTGCATTTTAATAAGGGCTCTGGTTTAATGACGCAGCAAATTCATTTGGAAACCTAATCTGAAACCACAAAACAAGTCACTCTTGATGTTTATGTTCTAATGATACAAGCATTGAGCAGTTCCCTTGCAAGGCTTTAAGACTAGTGTTAAAACCTTTCACGGGAGACATCAAGAAGGCTCAACTGGCAAGGGTGCTACTGCACTCAAGCCTGAGGACCTGAGTTCAATCCCTGGGTCCTACAGGGTGGGAGGACAGAACCAACTCCTAAGAGAGGACCTCTGACCTCCTCAAATAAGGATACAGACATGCACAGTAAACACAATAGTGAGGCTTTTTGTTTTGTTTTGTTTTGTTTTGTTTTTTTAATTTTCAGACATCATGGTCTGGAAGAGTTAAGTATCATTTACTTTGACCTCTTCAAATTCTCAAGTTCTCACCATGACACTGTCATGATGCTATGGAAACTGCTGACACAGGCTAGTGAATTGTGCTATGCTGCTTTGTTGCTACACAATCACTGAAGAACCGTCATCTAAGCAAAAGATGAAGAATCACATTTTAAAATAAAGTGTTAAGTAGAAGGTATTTGTCTTTTAAAGATTCTGCCAAGGAAGGAATGTTATATTTAATTCTAATGGGCAACTCGTATCAACAAGGTGCTGCTGGGTGGAGCCGAATCAGAAAGGTAACAACTACTACTAATTTTGGACATTTAAAAAGATGGCAAAGAACAGATTTTTAAGGGATTTAATCCTACAAAGAAAAGCCCAAACCACAGCCATTAGAGAAAAGAATTAGGTTCTAGTATACCTGAGAGCTGATGGAAGGAGAAAAGTCTTTAGAAAGACAAAACCGTAGGCTCTGACGCTGAGATCTTAACACGGAAGCTCTTACCTCCCATTGTAAGTGGGGCGGGATATTTCGTATCTGAAGTTTCCGAATCCTGCAGAAGAATTAAAACATTTTAAGGAACAAAACATACAAAAGCAACACACACCAATAACAACACAGAAGCTTAGAAAATACTTAAAATATGAATTTTAATTTAACTGTACACCAAAATATAATGAGGAAATGTAGCTCACAGAAAAGGCAAAATAACCCCAAGGTGTGCCCTGCTGAGACACTTGGACCCAGAATTGTTACATGCCTGGTATTTTATAAAGCACTAAAGCAGACAAAAAATTCGTTTATTCTGATAACTAAGTTTAGCATTCAAGCCTCCTTTCCTCAACTTAAGCCTCCCAGAGCACAAAGTCTTATCCAGATGTTTTTGCTCTGAGACCACAGCCAAGAGGCTCATTACAGCATTTAGGGGACTTGGGACTGGAGAAAGAGACTCTCATTTTTTCCCAACCTCCTGACAACACAATCTTGAGTGTGAGTAATAAGTCACAGTACCTGTAATTCTCAAATCAATGAAAATCATGTATTTTCATGCCACAAAAGGTACAATAGATCTTTAAATATCAAATGTACTTAGCATTAAAACTTATGCATACATATGGATGCATACATATGTACACACACACAAACAAACATGGTCTCATGCAGACCAGCTTAGAATGACCTCGAGCTCCTGAGATGCCTGCCTTCACCTTGAGCACTGGGCTCACAGGTGTGACCACCATCACACTCACTCACACAGTGCTGGGAACTGACCAGGGCCTTACTCATTCACGGAAAGTACCAGCTCCTGAAATACATCTCCAACCCCTCACAATTATTTGAAAAGCACATATTACTATATCATATATCAACACTTTGCTATAACTAACTGTATGGGTTTGGTCTTCTTTTCTGAAGACAGGACCTTTTGTTCTGTATCCCAGGCTGACCTGAACTTTGCAGCAATTCACTTGCCTGAGCAGGCTTGAACTAGCACAACAGGCTTTGTTAACTTTATTTTGAAATAGGTTTTTTTTTTTTTTTAGCAATCCTACCTACATTTTGTACACTTAAAAACACTCTAAGACTGGGGAGATGGTTCAGTCAGTAAAGGACTTGTGTACAAACATGAAGGCTTGTCTGTCCTGCACACCACCCATTTAAGAAGGGAGGCAGACTGGTGCACACCTTTAATGTCAACATTCAGGAAGCAAAGCAGGCTCTCTGAGTTCTAAGCCAGCCTACACGGTGAGTTCTAGATTAGCCAGAGCTATATAGTGAGACCTTGTCTCAAAAAAAAAAAAAAAAAAAAAAAAAAAAAAAAAAAAAAAAGGAAAAAGATTGAGAAAGACTAATTAGCTTTGACCTCTGTCTTGACATTCATTCATAAATATGTACACACTAACAGTAATGATGATAATAATACCAGGACTTGGGAGGGCAAGGCAGGAGAATTACTGTGATTGAGGCCAGACTAGCAACAATGTAAAACTTTGAATCAAAATAAAGAAGACAGGTTTCAGGCTAAGACATCCACAGCACAGAACGCATAAGGAATCGTCTTCACTTCCGTTCAGAACTCCCCACGCTTTACCATCTGTGTGGCATATAAAGGATGGAGAGAGAGAGGTGACACATGGACTGTATGAGACTGCTCTACAGGTGCCACACAAAATCAGCCTTCAGCTGCTGGAGTGATGTACGTCTGCCGCACGCCACAGGGAGACTGAACCAGGAGGATTCCGAGTTTGGGCCAACCATGGTAATGCAGTGATCAGTGCCTCAGTAAAACCAAACAACAGTGACAATGTCCTAGGCACCTGAGTTTGACAAATCAAGAAAATAATTTAGGGGCTGGAGAGATGGCTCTGCAGTTGAGATCATGCACTGCTCCTCCAAAGAGCCTGAATTCAATTCCCAGCAACTGTATCAGGACGCTTATAACCACCTGTAACTCTAACTGCAGGCCACAGCCTCTGTGGGCATCTGTGCTCAAACACATACTTACACAAAATTAAAAATAATAATAGAGCTGGGTGGTAATGGCGCACGCCTTTAATCCCAGCATTCGGGAGGCAGAGGCAGGCAGATCTCTGAATAAATAGAAAGCTGATAGATAGATAGATAGATAGATAGATAGATAGATAGATAGATAGGTGTGGGGAGTTGACAAAAGGTGGCTATCATCCTTGCAGCTATCTTGAGCCATATACCCTGACAAGAGACTTGTTTACAATAGCCTATAACAGCTGAGCACACTCTGATAACATCTTGTTTTAGATACTCAGGATTTTCCCTTGGGTGTGTGAGACTTCGAGGTGTGATTTAGAGCCAAGACTTAAAGACGTGACTTAGAAGTGAGACATATAAAAGGCGAGAGGCAAACAGAAGAAGGCACTTGGACTAGAGAACTCAGAAGAGAGTAACTTAGTACTTGAAACTTGACACTTGAACTTGGAACTGGGAGAAGGACTTGAGACTAGCAACTTGGAACCAGGACAAGGACTTGAGACTTATTACAGCTGGAACTAGGATTAGGACTTGAGACTTGGTACTAGGAACTAGGGACTTGGAGAGAAGAAGAGAGACTGAAAAATAAACAGGATTGAATCACACTCTGTCTGGTCTTTATTCTTCGAGTCTGTCTCCCTCTCCTCCTCTCTCCTCTCCTCTCTCCTCTCCTCTCCTCTCTCCTCTCCTCTCCCCTCTCCTCTCCTCCCTCCCCTCCCCTCCCCTCCCCTCCCCTCCCCTCCCCTCTCCTCTCTCCCCTCTCCTCTCTCCCCTCCCCTCCCCTCCCCTCCCCTCCCCTCCCCTCCCCCTCCCCTCCCCCTCCCCTCCCCTCCTCCTCCCCTCCCCTCCCCTCCCCCTCCCCCTCCTCTCTCTCTCTCTCTCTCTCTCTCTCTCTCTCTCTCTCTCTCTCTCTCTGAACTCCGACCCATGGACGTGGATGAGAGCAGCTTGGGGCAGTGCAGGCTGTAACAATTTAGCCCCCAAGGCTTTTGGCAGTGCGGGTTCCAACATGGATAGAGCAGTTCTAGACATTTTGGCCCCCAAACGTGGGGTAGTGCAGTTCTCAACAGATAGATAGATAGATAGATAGATAGATAGATAGATAGATAGGCAGGCAGGCAGGCAGGCAGGCAGGCAGGCAGGCAGGCAGGCAGGCAGTATAATGGTGCTGGTAATGATGATGAAGGTAATTTAACTGCTTAACCCACAAAAGTCAGAACCACAGTGAACTTCCCTGTCCCCACCAAATAGCCTATGATTTTGACGTTTTAGAGCCTATGATGTTTGGTGTAGATTCTAGTGAGTTATTATCTCTTTCTCTCCCACAGAGTAATAGAATTAATGCCATAGCTGCTCCCTATTCAAAGACACCAAAGAAAACAAACACTCAGAGACTCCCTACTCATAAACTACATGGAGCACTCGGGAGGTGCACTCAAAATTTTTTTATGACACAGTAAAACAGCAAATCATCAGGCAGAACAGACAAAAAAAAAAAGGTAGACATTCTATCAGTTCAGAAAAAGAAAAATCTGAGCACCATCTAATTATACAGAGGAAATGATGCTTTGTTCGAAAATAATTCCTGTGAATTAGGCATGTAGTCCCAGCACTCGGGAGGCTAAGATACAATGATTGGGAACCCGAGGCTATCTTGGGCTACAAACCAAAAAAAAAATCATCATCACCACCACACCAACAATAACAACAACAACTCAGAATCATACTTCGTTTTGTGTTGTTTTGTTTTTCAAGAAAATCTTTCTCTTTGTAGCTCTGGCTGTCCCAGAACTTGCTCTGTAGACCAGCCTGGCTTGGTAACAGAGACCCACCTGCCTCTGCCTCCTGAGTTCGGGGATTAAAGGCATGCACCACCACCATCTGACATCAGACTCATATTGATACTGCTTTTTAATAAAAGATTAAAAATACCTGAGGGCTAGGAGACAGGTCCATGAGAAAAGTGCTTGCCTCACAAGTGTGAAGACCTGAAGTTCAAAGCCAGGCACAGTAGCTCATATTAGAAAACTAGTGTTCCTATGACCAGACAGGAAACTCCCCATATGCTGTGCTTCAGCTAGTCTGGTTTAGGCAGCAAAGAACAGCAGAGACACTTGGTCTCAAACAAGATGAAAGGCAAGAACAAACACCCAAAGCTGTCCTCTGACCCCATGTGTACACCTGAACTCACATAAATGAACACAGTCGAGTGTGTGCACATGCACAAATAAGTTTTCTAATATATGTTTTGGATCTGCTATATATTGCTTCATTCACACTGTAAATATTTACCCTGGGTAACTAAGGAGATGAGAGAAATGTGCCGTACATATGCAGATGTGAACCTACTTAAGCATCTGCAGGCCTGGAAGCAGAGTTGAGAAGTTTCCACCCACACTGGACTCACTGCGGAGAGTGGATTTCTCCATGAAAAAGAAATCCCTAAAGTCAATGTGTAAATATGCATATACTCAGTTTACAAAAACAAATATCCAAGAAATTCTGTAGGGCACTATCTTTGAGAAACAGCCATGTTCCCAAGGATATTTTAAAATGTACAGAACTCTCCTTTACTGATTCAAAGTTCCTCTGGAATAATGATTTCCTAAACTCTGTCCAGTTTACAGCTTCTGATTCCCTCAAATTTCATCTTACGTAAACTGGCACTGTGGCCAGAGTTGTTTCTGACCCTGGGAAGGGTTCTTCCCATCGCCATGACTAATCTCAGTGTTACCTTTGCCCCACACTCTTACCAGACAGGAGACAGGGTTTTCAACATGAAAACTTAACCAAAGGTGCCAACTGTACTCAGGCAGCAGAACAGTGCCGTCTATGCCATGAGAGCACCTGCGAAAGGCAAACCAACCTACATTGCTCATCACACGCTAATAAGTCAGTGTCTCTGGACATCTCCAACCCAGCTAATGTACAATTACATTACATCTAGGTTGATTCTAAATGCTTAAGAGCCAAGAAAGAGAGAATACTGATATTTATAGATGGCTTCTATGAGAATGACTCTTCAAAACCATCGTGGTTTGTGGCAAGCATGGTGATGCACGACTGTAATCCAAGCACTCCGGAGGGAGGGCAGACGTTTACGGTCAGGTTAGCCACATGCAGAATCAGAAGCCAGGGAGAAACTTGCATTTATACATGTGTGAATGCAATAGTTCTGCTCAAATATCAGGCAAATACAGTAGGGTTCCACCTCCTCTGACATCATACACATCACATATATAAGATGTGGATAACAGGGTTATCTTGGGAGTATAGAACAGAGCTTGGCCCCAGAGTTAAACCCCTATATGTTATTTTAATTTAATAGAAGAAAGCCAATGTACCTGTAATCCCACGAAGGAGACAAGAGCAGGTGTAGAAAGTTTGAGGCCAGCCTGGGCTACACATAGAGCACATTCCAGGACAGCCTGGGCTACATATTTCAAAACACTAACTGGCACTACAAAACAGAAAGAAAAACACACGAATAACAGAAATTGGCATTTTCTAATGAGCTTCTTACATCTTACATGGAAGGAAAACAGTTGTCAAACTTAGTATAAGATGAAAACTACAGGATTCCCAATTATTTAAGTATAAAATTTCCAAAAACAAAAACCCCAAAAGACAAAAAACAATTTTCAACACAAATCTATTTATAAGGTTAAGGGATTTCTCCCCTGAGGGGGAAAATGGGTTTTAAAGACACCTCTTTGTATGTTGTTGGGGCAGAGACATGACTCAGTGTACTGCAGACAAATGCCCAGCATACAAAGGCTCTGGTTCCGGTCCTTATGTGCATATGTTAAAATGTGTGTCGTAGAAATTCAGAACGTGATACATTTTTTAAGAAACAAGTTTTATCACAGGATAAGGAGACTCTGAAATCCTAAACAGCATCTTCAGGATCTTTAGATGACTGATATGGGTTTATGTAAAATTTCAAACTGAAACTAAGCAGTCATAGTGAGTCCTAGGCAGCTGGCTGTGTCAAGATAAAGCAAAGGATCTGCAGTAGATGATGCACACAGATGTCGTAACTCTGCACATTCTATGAGAAGTGCATGGCCACGGAAGCAGCTGTTGATTCTCTGGGTGAACAGTGTCTGGATCAGTGGTGGGAACCACACACAAGGTTTTCCCATGAAATAAGGTATCTTGCTTGATCCATGGCAGTTCACCTGAGGAACATGCTTGTTATAGACCAAGGAGAACCGGAGAGAGACTACAAGCCTGCTTACGGATGCATTATGGACATCAATCTGAGTGTTCTCAACTTAGTTATTGTTGAGGGAGAGATGGAGGTGTGAGGGAAAGGGGGGAGGGTGAGAGATGGATGAAGAGGGAGAGAGAAGTAGGGAGGGAGGAAGAGATGGGGGTTAGGGGAGGAGAAGGAAGAGGAGTGGGGTAGGGACGGGGAGAAGAAGAAAGAAGGATATTCCTGACTGACAAATACAACTGTGCCTCAGTGGTTGGGGCCTAAAAAAGCTACAGAATCCAAAAGCTTTACATCTCTTTAAAGATGATGCTGTCCATCAAAATGCTGTCAGAAACCTCTTAAGCAGAGAGAGAGAGAGAGAGAGAGAGAGAGAGAGAGAGAGAGAGAGAGGCCCAGAACCAAAGCACCCAAGATTCAGCATCATGTTGACACCATGTGTCCTACAACACAAATGCAGAAGATGACACATCATTCTAAAGAAACAGCACACTAAGAAAAACAAGTAAGCCGGGCAGTGGTGGCGCATGCCTTTAATCCCAGCACTTGGGAGGCAGAGGCAGGCGGATTTCTGAGTTCGAGGCCAGCCTGATCTATAGAGTGAGTTGCAGGACAGCCAGGGCTACACAGAGAAACCCTGTCTCGAAAAACAAAACAAAACAAAAAACAGAAAAACAAGTAGAAGGCAGCAGAGCATGCTCAACTTTTAGCCAAGAGTGTAAAGAAAGCCAAAGGAAAACACCGAGAACACGTTGTCAAGAGGTAGTGACCACCCTTGCTGAGAGCTTCTACTTCTAAATCTAAGTCTGGTCAAATTAAGTCAAAAAACAAACAAATAATCAGACCTTGAATCTCAAAAACAAAACAGAAAACACCCCCAAAGCAACAGACACTGAAGTAGAAAAACTAGTAAGATGAGCTCCATTCCCAGCCTCCGTGATCAAGTTTGATCTGGATCATGGTGCGTCTACACCCAGCCTCTCCCAACAAGCCCCACTCAGGCAGATCAGGCTGAAATAGTGTCCAAGTTCAGTCTAGTCATACTAGAGTGAGTTCCGGGTCCACCAGGACTCCAGAGTGAGACCCTGTCTCAAAAACTCATGGGGGGTAGGGTGGAGGGAAGGAAAAAAGAAAACAAGCAGACAAAAGAAGACTTTAAACAGCTGAATGTAGTGTCTCAGGCCTGTAATTCCAACACCCAAGAGACAGAAGCAGAGGGTACAGGAACAGGTTCAAGATCCTCCTCAGCTACATGGAAAGTTCAAAGCCAGCCTGGGCCACATGAGACGCACTCTAAAACCTGCCCACCCAAGCTCCCTTCCCAGCCTCTCTTCCCACAAGACTTTAGAGAAAATGCTGTTATCAAAACTGAGTAGAGCTCGATCCATCTGGATGATTGGGTGGATGAAGGCAGCTGCTGTCAAGGACTGAGTCCGTACAGTAGGAGGAGAGAACAGACTCACAGGATGTCCTCTGACCATCACATGTACCCCATGGCACACTTGTGTGCACATACACTAAACAAATGTAATAGAGATGCTTTAAGTTAATAGTAGTCAACACTAAGTATTTAGCTAGGATTCAAGGTTTCCTAATAAAAACAAAACCCAGCAAGTGTCTGTTCACATGCTACACACATCCAGCCTCTCACTCCCTGGCTCGCTTCTGCCACTGTGATTTCAAATCTCCCCCCTCTCTCTCCATTCGGTACTTTCCTGGCACCTAGATTTTGCTAATTTTCTGTCTCATATAAAATGTCAGACCTCGGAGTTTGATAATCTTCTTTTCGTTGCTTCTCTGAGGAGAAGGAGGAGTGCTCCCTGGGAGTGCTCAGTATTGGGTTTTCGTTCATTGAAATCTGTATACAAGTAAGACCTACCTCTGAAACAGGGCCTTGCTCGGCAGACCAGGCTGAACTGAAAGTCACACGCATGCACGCTTGTGTTCTCTCTCTCTCTCTCTCTCTCTCTCTCTCTCTCTCTCTCTCTCTCTCGTTTTTGAACAGGGTCTCTTTAAGTAGTCTTGGCTGTCCTGAAACTTGCTATGTAGACCAGGCTAACCTCAAGCTCACTGAGATCCTCCTACTTCTGCCTCCTGAGTGCCTCAATTAAAGACATACACCACTATCACTGAGCTCAATATTTTTTTTTTAAAGAGATTATTCTGCAGTTTTAATGGGCAAGGAATGGAGGGGAGACACAAAGGATGCCTGTAATTAGAAACTGACTACCCAGTCTCTCAGACAGGAAGCTGGGAGGCATGTGAGGACTCTCTCTAGACCCCCATTCCCTTACAGTAAATACAGGCAAGCATACCCTGGAAATGCCTGCCTAACTCACTCTGCTCTCTCAGCTCTCTCAATCCTGGCTTCTTGAAATCACCTCACAACAAACTCCACCTCCACCTTCAGGAGGCCAGGACACCTCTTCCCCTTTCAGAATGAGCTGTGCCCTGCTGGATTCTAAAGAGACCAAATGTTTTCAGCACTGTTACAAGTCAGATGCAAGCATTTTGTGTATTATTTAATTTCATTAATGCTTTCTGATACTCAATTTGTCCCACATTTGGCCGGTGAAACTGCCTCCTCATGTTGGTTCATACAACTTTTGGATAAAATTCCGTTTTGAGAGCAGTTTTGTTTGCTGTTTTTGGTGAGGTGGAGGGGCAAGTCCTGGGGCTAGACCTAGGGCTTTGTGTTAGGCAAGCGCCCTATAACCCTTGCTTCTAGAGACAGAATTTCAAGAACTACAATTGTATTTTTACAATCTACATGAGACACTGATCTCCTTTGGTCATTAACTGTACAGAGTCTACAATCTGATCATGAAAGTAGTCATTCTTACTGGATTCATCTCAGTTTAAAGAAAGAGAGAGAAGGAAGGGAATGTACAGAAATATTTTGTAGTCATACGGATAATTTCTAATTCAAATTTTAGATTTGCATAAAGTCTTTTGATATTTACATCTAGAGATAAGGCTGATACCAGGTATAAAAACAGAAATACAGAGAAAAATGAATTATCTCATTTAACGCTCACAGTCAATATTTTAGTAAGTTAGGAAACAAAGGCAGAGGTAGTTTCATTTTAAATACATACAGCACATGTGTAGCAGGGTCAGGAACCACCTCTGGGCAACTCATTTGCTTAAGCCCAGTAACCACATCCCAGTAATAATATGTGGACAAGTTAGACATTTCAAGTGTCTTGAGTCCAAAAACCCAAATAGTTCAAGATCAGGAATTCTATGAGCAGTGACATAATAAAACAGGAGGACATTCTCATATCTGACGCCATGTGTGGAGCTAATGTCACAGTGCAGTGACTGTTAGTGTGTCAAGACCTAAAATCATCTATGAGTCAAAAAAAAAAAATCACACAAGGGGTCACATTTTGTGAGAGTTTTTGCTTTTAAGGTTAACTAAAATGGAAAGACCCACCTTAAATGTGGGCAGCCCCTCCCAGTGGTGGTCAGAAAAGTACAACTGTCCTCTGCTCCCAAGTGCAAGCCTGCCTAAGGCAGACAGGGCATTTTCAATTATGCCAAACTATGCACATAGAGTGTGCACTCAGTGTGACCTCTTCAAACCACACCCTGTGGCTCTCTGTGTAGGCGTCACACTGTGGTCGCTGAGCTGTGCCAAAGATATCTCACACCCAAAGAGGATCTGTTCTTCTGGTTACAACCAATACTATCACATCCAAATTTTCTGGCTTTCTGTGTGTCTCTCTCTCTCTCTCTCTCTCTCTCTCTCTCTCTCTGTCTGTCTGTCTGTCTGTCTTTGCAGTTAGGAATTAGCTCTTTAAACTGCTGTAACAGTTAACAGTGGAACTCGCCTTCTCTGTAAACCTGGAGACTGAAGCAATTTATTATGGGAATCTATGAATATTGTTAAGTAGAGCAAGAATGTTTAATTTAAAATATGAATGCTCCTATCAATATATAATAACTCCATCTCCTTGTTCAGCTGTATACACTAATCCCATCTCCCTGTTCAACTGTATATAATAAACACACACTGAGTTTTCAGGATGCTGCAGCTTCTCCATCAGAGAAACCGATCCACCCAACCAGAGTTTTTCTGACTATATATTCCTGGAGCTATGCTAGACACTGAGGACCCAAATTCAAATCTCCAACACCCATATAAAAGCTGATTATGGCCACAGTTGTTTGTGACTCTGGCATTGAGGGTTGGATGTAGACAGATCACTGGCAAGTCAACCTATCCAGTCACATGCAGATACAGCAGACACAGCACGACAGCAAAGATGTCTTTTCCCTCTGCATGCAAGTGTGCACATCTTCACTCACACACAGACATGCACAGACATGGTGCACGAACACAAGATGGTACTAAGCAGTGCATGCCCTGCTGTGTGTTCTTGAGCACCATGGGAAGATGAGCTTGCTTATTTACATCCTTGTACCACGTTATCCAGATCATCTTTTAAGGGGTAGCCCTCGACTTTTAACAAAGCTAATTCTCCATAGAGATAAACACCTGGGAAATGGTCAGCACCATGCCCCTTCCTGTGTCACCTGGCACCATGGCTGCACAGAGAAACTCTGTCTCGAAAAACCAAAGAAGAAAAAAGAAGGAAGACAGAAGAGGACAGAAGATGGAGTAGGAAGAAGAGAAGGAAGAGGAGGAGGAGGAGGAGGAGGAGGAGGAGGTGGAGGAAGAGGAAGAGGAAGAAGAGGAGGAAGAAAAATGTTCTCTGTGTTTTATTAGACTGTTTATATGTTAAAATGTTTAGATACATTAGGCTATATAAAATCTTATTTTGATTTATTTCTTTATGTGGGTACTAAAAAGACTACATATATAGTTCATGTGTTTTCAGTTGGACAGATGACATCAAAGTTAGATACTAAAATATAAAACTTATTAAATTTATAAAAGACATTACAAAATGTCCCCAGGTACGGTAGTGTGAGCCTGTCATGCCAGCATAGGAATGCAAGATTGCGACAACTACTACAAGTTAGAGACCAATAACACCAATGCCCATGGCCGGAGAGCCAGTAGGTGATTAAGAACACTTTTGCTCCTCCAGTTCCCAGCACCCACAAGTGGCTCACAAGCATCGTTAATTCCAGTTCAGGGAGATCTGAAGCCCTCCTTTGAACTCTGCATGCATCAGGTATGCAATGGTGCACAGACATACCTGCAAGCAAAATGCTCAAACACATAAAATAAATAAGCCTAAAAAAAATCAGGCTGGGATGTAGCTCAGTACAGTGCTTGCCTGTCATGCTTGAGGGTCCTGGACTCAATCCCCAGCAACGCACTTTCTTGTGGGATACATGCCTATGATCCCCAGTACATGGCCATCTGAGGGGGGAGGGAGGAACCGTGTTTTAGAGCAGTGACTTTCCACATAACTGAACAGCTGTCAAAGCTGCTGCAGCCCCAGCACAGGTTTGCACAGCTGACACTTCTGATTTCAGAGCTGCCAAGCAGAACCAAGGCCTGTTTCTGGGTTGTCTTGTTTGGGTTTTTAAGTTGTTATTTTATGAGTGTGAGTGTTTTGCCTGTATGTATGCCTGTAAACACGTTCATGTACCTGGTGTCCCTCTGGGGTCAGAAGAGGGCAGTGGACCCCTGGAACTGGAATTATGGGTGGCTGTGAGCCACAGTGTGGGTGTTAGCAATCGAAGCCCAGTCTTCTGCAAGAGCAGCAAGTACTCGGAACCTGCTGAGCCTTCTCTCCAGCCCTGTGGTAGTGTTTTTGTTTTTGTTTATTAAGTGGGAAAGTTGAAATTCATCTTTATCAAATTTTATTACCTTCTTATTAACTTTAAATATTTGTTTTTCTTCCTTATGTGTGTGAGCATTTTGTCTGCATACAACGTGTGTGCATGGTGTCCTTCTGGGGTAAGAGGACATGGGACCCCCTGGGCCTGGAGTTACAGACAGTTGTGAGCCACAGTGTAGTTCTGGGAACTGAATCAGCCCTCTGCAAGGGCAGCCAGTGCTCTTGATGGCTGAGCCTTCTCTCCAGCCCCAAATTAACTTTAAAAGCTTCAATATAGGACTAGAGAGATGGCTGGCTCAGTGCTTAAGAGCACTTGCTGCTTTTCCAGAGGACCCAGGTTCTATTTCCAGCACCCACATGGCAGCTCACAGCTGCCTATAGCTCCTGTTCCAGGGGATCTGACACCCTCACACAGACATATATACAGGCAAAACACCAATGCACATAAAATAAACACACACACAAAAATTTTAAAGAAAAAATATTCCTATAAAATCCAGCTATAAAGCCTTAAAAAAAAAAAATCACAATCATCTGACTAGCAGAGTTTAAACAGTGTTTCTTGAAAGTACAGTGCTACATACAACCCACTGATTCACAGGTCTAGGCTTAGTCTTTTGTAGAATCAGACAAATAATTATTAATGCTTACACACAGAAACAAATAATCAGACAAATAATTATTAAACAGAAACAAATAAATAAGAATTTTTCAGTCTCATCGAACTAGTTCTTATGTTTAAATAAAGCAAGGAAGCCAGCATGGTGCACATCCCTTCAATCCCAGCACTCAGGAAGCAGAGGCAGGCAGAACTCTGAGTTTGAGGCCAGCCTGGTCTACAGAGTGAGTACCAAGGCAGCCAAAGCTACACAGAGAAACTGTGTCTCAAAAAACCAAACAATCTCCAGCAGAGAACCCAGGCTTCATGTAATAAAATGTTTAAAAGGAATACATTTTAATCCCAGCATTCAAAGATACTGAGGCAGAAAGACCACAAGTCCAAGGCCAACTTAGGCCATGGAGGATACTCAAAAACAACCTGAGTTCTAAGAAAACATCTCAAACTTCAAGATTTCATCAATACTTGTAATGAAAATCCTTATAATAAATTACTATTGCACAAGGACTTTTTTTTTTTTTAAGATTTATTTATCTGGGCTGGAAAGATAGCTCAGGATTTACTGACTGCTCCTCCAGAGGTCCTGAGTTCAATTCTCAGCAACCACATGGTGGCTCATAACCATCTGTAATGGGATCCGGTTCCCTCTTCTAGTGTGTCTGAAGTGAGTGACAGTGTACTCATATACATAAAATAAACCTTTAAAAAAAAGATTTATTTATTCATTTTATTTATTTATTTATTTATTTATTTATCATGTATACAGGCACCCGATTTTATTACCTTCCTACTACTGGAGGTCCTATGTTGCATCCAAAACCAGTTACCTATTGTTCCAATGCACTCATTATTTTGAGATAGGTTCTCACTGGGCAGCCCAGTCTGGCCTTAAACTGGCACTCCCTCTGTCTCAACTTCTGCTGCTGGGATTAAAGGCATGCATCATGGCCTGAGCATACTATTCAACTTAAAAGGTAACATGGTAGCTAGATGTGGGTTCTATGTGCAGTCAGGAGGCTGAGCCAGGTGAAAAATCCAGTTCCAGGCTAGCCTGGCATATATAATAAAATCTTACCTAAAATTTAAAAGGTAACATAATAATAAAAAAATAATAATTTTAAATTATTATTAATTATTATTTTTTTAAATGGAGGCCTAGGGGGCCTATAATGCCATCCCCTTGGAAGGCTGAGGCAAGAGAATCACAAATTCACCACACCAAACTACTTAACGAGAACTTTTCTCAAAATAGAAAGCAGAGAGAGAACTGGAGATAAAGCTCAGTAGTTGAACACTTGCCCAGCATGCTCTCTCTCTCTCTCTCTCTCTCTCTCTCTCTCTCTCTCTCTCTCTCACACACACACACACACACACACACACACACACACACCCCACATGCATGTACGGTGGTAAATGACATTAAACCTTGGAAATGGTGCTGTCTCACAAACCTGAGGCAGAGGGCACATCCCACTTCTGCATGAACATGGGAGGCAGACACAGGAAAATCACCCATATGTTTGGAGGCCAGCTAGCCTGGAGTACACAGCCCAGCAGAAAGTCTAAAAAGCAAGATAGACGGAGGAGAACCCACTTCTGATTCCCACACTTACTTACTGTGGCATGTACCCCCAACACACATACAAACTAATGAAATTCTGAAAATTATGCTTCTTATGACATCAACGCAACCTCACAGCATGGACAACCAATGTGATTACAAGTGAAGCTCACACCTTCAAGCTCACTGTCTTAATTTGCTTTCTAATGCTGTGATAAAACACTGACAAAAAAACAACTTGGGAAGGGGTCTTACTCATCCAAATCACAATCCACCAAGACAGCAAGCCATGTCAAGAATGAGAAGAGGTATTCGCAGCCTTCGCCATGCCGCCGCCTCTTGATTGCTGAGCTCCAGCCAAAGGAGAAGGGGGTAAGTAAGGAGGTGCCCATACCATGGCTCATACAAAGCAGACTGCCCACAAATCCACCGGTGGTAAAGCACCCAGGAAACAACTGGCTACAAAAGCCGCTCGCAAGAGTGCGCCCTCTACTGGAGGGGCAAGGAAACCTCATCATTACAGGCCTGGTACTGTGGCACTCCGTGAAATCAGGTGCTATCAGAAGTCCACTGAACTTCTGATTCGCAAGCTCCCCTTTCAGCATCTGGTGTGAGAAATTGCTCAGGACTTCAAAACAGATCTGCGCTTCCAGAGTGCAGTTATTGTTGCTTTGCAGGAGGCGAGTGAGGCCTATCTGGTTGGCCTTTTTGACGATACAAACGTGTAACAATTATGCCAAAAGATGTCCAGCTAGCTCGCCGCATACACAGACAGCGTGCTTAAGAGTCCACTATGGGGAAACATTTCATTCTCAAAAGAAAAATGTTTTTCCTCTTCTTCCTGCTATCAGTAGCTCTGAATGTTAGATAGTTTTCCCATTGGGTCAAAGGTACCTAAGTCTATGATTGCGAGTGGAAACACAGGGGACAGAATCGGGTATTGGCAGTTTCTCCATGTTCATTTGTGTGTGAATTTTTAATATAAATGCAAGATGTAAAGTATTAATGCAAGCAAAATGTTTCAGTGAACACATTTCAACAGTTCAACTTTATAACAATTATAAATAAACCTGTTAAAATTTTCTGGACAATGCCAGCATTTGGATTTCTTATTGATGGCAACTAAGTGTGTTTGTAGCATTTTTATCATACAGTAGATTCCATCCATTCACTATACTTTTCTAACTGAGTTGTCCTACATACAAGTACATGTTTTTAATGTTGTCTGTCTTCTGTGCTGTTCCTGTAAGTTTGCTATTAATATACATTAAACTATAAAAAGAAGAAAAAAAAAAGAACTGGAGAACAGGAACTTAGAGGCAGAAAATGAGCAGAGGCGATAAAGGAATGCTATTCACTGGCTTCTCATAGTGTCCCTAATCCTAACCCTATTTATACAACTCAGGACCATCTGCAGAATGGCACCCCACCACTACAGTGGGCTGGAACCTCCCACAACAGTCATTAACCCAGAAAGTGACCCACAGGCCAATCTGATGGAGGCATTTCTCGATCAAGGACCCCTCTTCTCAGATGACCCTAGAGTGTGTCAAGTTGAAATCAAACAAAAAAAATTAACTAGCACACCCATAAGGGCGCAGCTCTCTCAAAGAAATGCTTGGTGTCCTTTACAATACTGATATAAATGGTCCAAACGTCCAGAATTGGGAGAGGGCTACTAGCACCAAAACCCAGTGCACACGCTCCTGGCTGTCCTCTGCACAGCCAGTCCTCAGGAGCACCCAGGCACATGTACCTGTCCGCGGGCTTGTTCTCTAACAGAGCAAGCATTGAAAACGGCCGTTTCCTCATGGCCGATTGCCCTTTACCCTTTCTTTTTAAAGCTTTACAATTAGAAAAAGGATCATAAACTAAACCTGTAATTAACAATCTGTACAGGACATTAAACTTTAGTAGGCGGGGCTTTAGACCCTAACACCTTGTAAAAATGGTAAAATAAGAGTTTTGGAAAGGGATACGATTTTAAGAACTTGTTAAATGGTCACTTGGTAAAATGACAGCCTCAAGACTGGCTTGCAAGAAATGAGGCCAAAATGCAAGCTATCAGAACAGGCTGTCTATGGGGGTGTGGGCAGCACAGCAGGACAGTGGCGAGCTCCTAACTAGCCATCGTCCGCCAGCGGGGCATTTGTATTTTCACCAACAGTTTTCTGGAGCTGAAATCATGCCTAAGTGGACGTTTAAAACCATTTTCCCAAGAAGCCTTGCATCATATTCACCTGCTTAAAACTGAGTTACTGACAAGTAAAACTCAAAACACATCTTAAATTTAAGAATACAATCTCGGAGAAAGCTGGAGAGACGGCTCAGTGGGTGAGAGAACTGCTGGCAGAGAGAGGACCCAAGCTCAATTTCCAGCACCGCGTGACAGCTCACAACCATCTATAACTCCAGCTCCAGGCCATGTGCCGCCCTCTGCTGGCCTCTGTAAGCAAGACATGGTGCATAGACACCTAAATCTCCTCTCTAGTGACTAGCATCATTCGAGCTGTCATTTAACCTACGTTATTAGAAACTGAGTTGTTTTTAAATGTAAAAAAAAAAAAATTCTTTTAAATCACCATTGCTGAATTTTACAAGGAAAAAAAAGGCTCAATATAAGAGCATATGAATTCAGATGTTGTTAGGAAACTGAACAAAACAACGGGGAAATTTTGATTTACTTACAGCAGGCAATCAACACATCTTCAAATTCTATTGATTCTAATCAGAGTCTGTGGAACCTGGGAAGCTCCCTTCTCTTCCATAAACTGCAAATTATCTAATCAGATTGAAAAGCCCAGTGGAACTATTTAAAGTTACCACCAATTATGACAATGCTTACAGATATGTCAGGGTTCTTCTCTGCCTTCCTAATTGGATAAAATTACTTAGGAAAATGTTTCTCTTTCCAAGTTTTAAGTTCATGTTTTTCTTTCTCCCTAGTATCTAGACATAATCGTCAGTGGCTGGACTCAAAAGATAACCTAAAAGAAAATGAGCCAGGCATGGACTGCACAGCTTTAATCTCAGGCAAGCAGATATCTGTGAGGTCAAAGTCGACTTGCTCTACATAGTGAGTTCTAGGACAGCTAGGGCTACATACTGAGACCATGTTTCAAAAATAAATATAAAACCATGGGGTTGGGGGAAGAGGAAGCATGAAACCGCAAATAAGTATCAGGGTCATACTGCAAATATCAATCACTTACTTTAAAATTCAATCTCTTTGAAGCTGGAGAGATAGTTCAGTGGTTAAGAGCATTGGGTGTTCTTCCAAAGAGCCATGGTTCAATCCCCAGCACCCACATGGCAGCTCACAACCATCTGTGATTCCAGTTCCACAGGATTCAGTACTCTCACACAGACAGAAGTGCAAGCAACATACTTAACACTGATATACATAAAATAAAAATAAATTATTTTAAAGAAATCCAACCCTTCAAGCCACTCCTTAACAGGTGGCTATGTATTGATAACTTTGCTAAAAACACTCCATATTTTAAGAAGCTGTAGCATTTCAAATTTAACTGAAGAGTTCAGATATTAAGTTTAGGTATTTTGATGTTATTTTACCAAAATTCCCATAATAGTGTTTTTGATGACTTCAGATCAAGAATATGTATGTGTGGTAATTTGAATGAGAATGGCCCCATAGGCTTATGTATTTGAATACTTGGTTCCTAGTTGGTGGAACTATTTGGGAAGGATTAGGAGGTGTGGCCTTGATGGAAGGTGTGTCACTGGCCTTTGAGGTGTCAAAAGACTCAAGTCTGCCTCCTGCTGATGGATCAAGGTGTGAGCTCTCAGTTCTTCCTACCACCATCCCCTTGTTCTATCATCATGGACTCTAAAGCTCTAAAACTGTGAGCCTCAAATTAAACACTTTCTTTTATAGGTTGCCTTGGTCATAATGTTTTATCACAACAAGAGAAAAGTAGCTAACTAAGACAAGTAGGTAAACCAAATTAAAATTCACTACAAAACCAGGCAACAAGAACTTTGTGTTTAAACCATTTGTGAAAACTCAACCTGCATTTGTTACTTAGGCTATCATATAATTACACTTAAAGCTGGCCGCGGTGGCACACATGGGTGTTTAGTCCCAGCAGAGGCAGGCAGACCCCTGGAAGTTCAAGATCAGACTGGTCTACATAGTGAGTTCCAGGACAGACAAGGCTATGTAGAGAGGCAATGTCTCAAAACAAAACAAAAACAGAACAAAAACCCAAAAACAAAACAAAATAAAACAAAAACCCTAAAACGCTCGTGGGGCTAGAAGTTGGCTGAGCTGTTAAGAGAACTGGCTGCACTTCCAGAGGACCCCACAGTAGTTCACAAATGGACTGTAACTCCAGTCCCTCCATGGGCACTAGATGCACATAATACATAGACAAACATACAGACAAAAACTCAGACACCTTAAGTAAATTGTTTTAAAAATAGACTGATACAAATACAGAAAAGTTATCCTAATCAATATAAAATCTATCAGCTGAATCTATATTTCATCCCCTTTTGTTTTGTTTTGGGCTCTGTATATTTAAATAGTTTATAGCCACCAGTGATATGACTCATGGGCAAAACATTTGGCACCCAAACCTGGTAACCTGAGTTCCAACTCCAGAACACAAGTAAAGGTGGAAGGAGGGGGCCCAATCCGTGAAACTGCCTTCTGACCTCACATACACACTATGGCACACATACCCAATACGTAATAATAAATAGATAATTTTAAAACAGCCTATAAGGTGTTAAGAGTTTAAAATGAATTCAATATTTAATATTAAAGACATACAACTAATCTTGGACAGACTACAGCAGTAAATTACTAACTGTGACCCATTGTGAGGTTTCTAATTACATATTTTATTTTAAAACTGTTAGACAAGTCCATAAATTCAGAAACAGTCAGACTGATGTGCACTGAGGGCATCAGACCCCATTACAGATGGTTGTGAGCCACCATGTGGTTGCTGGGAATTGAACTCAGTACCTCTGGAAGAGCAGTCAGTGTTCTTAACCACTGAGCCATCTCTCTAGCCCAAAATAACTAATCTTTAAACAAAACAAAACAAAAAAACTTTACCTTAACAAATAGTGACAGTAAATGAAGTAAAAAACTGTGGACTCATGTGAAAACAACACAGGTTGGGGGCACCAGAAACAGAGAACCACAGTCACCACTGGCAGTGCTAGTCGTGAGATGGTATTTTCAGACAGGAACTGTCAACTCATGGTGAAGTTAGCGCAAATATTATAAGAAATGGGCCCTTTCCATTGTTCCAACATACCTGCTTACAGGCTTTTCACTGCAAAAGTGCCGTTTTCATAGCCACTGAACAAGTCACTTAAAATCTGCTAAGACTTAACTAGAACTATTTGAGAAAGCTTAGGGCCAAGCAGGACAGCCAACACTACATAGAGAGACCAAGGAGAGAGGGGGAGGGAGAGGAAGCACAGTGGGCAGCTACCTAGCACCCGATGGTAAAGACACCCAGCACAAAAAACTTGAAGAAATACAAGAATACCACTGCCTTGGTTCCTGACAGGGGCAACACTGGTCATTTCCCAGTTTAGTGGACAGTTATGCAGTTATGAGATTCATCAGAGGCTGCACCTTACTTTATCTTTGTGAATAAAGCAGCACCATAATCTTCAGCTTCTAATCACTGAAACCGTCGAAACAAACTCTCCTCGAGAACCTAACTAGTGCTAACAGTGGTCCCGCGGCTGCCCATCTCCCTGGGACTGGAGCTTCTACCTGCTGAACTTCAAGCCTGACTGGGTGCCCAAATGTACAAACCCACTGTATTTCCCTCACCCACACTTTTTTTGGGGGGTGGGGGGGCTTTTTGAATATTTATTTATTTTTACATATGTCTTAATTACTGCTCTATTGCTATGAAAGACACCATGACAAGGCACAACTTACAGAAAAAAGCACTTCATCAGAAATTTGTTTACAGTTTCAGAGGGCTAGTGCATTGTTATCATGGTGAAGAACATGGCGGCAGGTAGGTAAGGCACTGCGTCAGTGGCTGAGACCTTATACCTGATCCATTTAGACAAACTAAAACAACTATTTTCACAAGTTTGATGCTAAGGACATTATGAGACAAAGACACCTTAGTTTTACTGCAGTGCCAGTGAGGCATACAGGGGCTAGACAGATGAGAGCTCCTCTAGAAGGAGACCAGAGACAGCCAACTATAGATGAGCTGAGCTTTTGTTAAGTTCAAAGCCCACCCCAGTGACATGCCTCCTCCAACAAGGCCACACCTATAATCCTTCCCAAACAGTTCCACTCTCTGGTAACTAAACACTCAATATAGGAGCTTACGGAGGCCGTTCTCATCCAAACCACCAGTGTGACGTGTTTTGGGTTTTTGTTGTTGTTGTTGTTGTTTGGCTTTGCCTACATATGTACACCATGTGTGAGTTTGGTGCCCAAGGAGGTCAGAGGAAGGCTTGAGATCTCCTAGAACTGGCGTTACAGACAGCTGTGAGCTGGGCGAGAGGAATCCAAACCTGGGTCTTCTGAAATAGCAGTAAGTTCTTCTCTGAGCCACTGAGCCATTGCTCCAACCCTCACATTTGTTTTTAGGTTCTTTTTAATTAATCTAAATATTTTTATGAATTTAAATTTTTTTCCTCTTTAGGGTTTTACATTTCTGTCCTTCACATCTGTTTTTGTATGAAATCCCCGACCAGGCAGTTGTATAAAACGTCTTGCTTGTTCTTGCCATCTGCTGCCATGGTGTAAATACACAGTCACTGAGAACACCTGATCCAGGCACTGTGGAAGCGCACAGTAGCGTGGAGCTGTATTCCCTTAAGTGCAGGCTGTGCATCCCTGAGGGCGCAAGGCATCAAGACTATCATTCTGACACTCCGCCCCTTTCACTGTGCTGGCATTTGTGCTGCTGGCCAGCAGCACTGCGCACAGCTGCGGCTCTCATCTGTCTAGCCCCTGTATGCCTCACTGGCACTGCAGTAAAACTAAGGTGTCTTTGTCTCATAATGTCCTTAGCATCAAACTTGTGAAAATAGTTGTTTTAGTTTGTCTCAGTTCTTGAGCACATGTCATTGAGACATCTATGAACTGAAAAACAAAGGTACACAGAAAGCACGTCAGCTACTTACTGAGGCTTTCTAGACTACACAGAGGCCAGACGGCTGCTTGAAGCACCAGGTGAACTTTTTTTTTTCTTTGTGAGACAGGGATTCACTGTACGGCCCAGAGCTGGCCTAGAACTCCCATTCTGAGTGCCAGGGTCAGTCATCCACCACCAGGCTGGGTTAGGCTCTCCTCAGGAAACACTGTTTACCTGAAGACACTTCAGGAACACTGTGGCTATTTATGCTTGAATGTGTGGCAGACAGACTCAAAAACAGAATTGGGTCGATATATCACTTATAAAATGTTTTTCCTCTATTATTTACTTCCAAATGATTGAATTTCGGCTTTAACTAAAACTAAAATTTTGAATGTTTACCTAGTACTACGACCTCAAATAGCTCAATATTCACAGATTAAAATCCTCTCAAAACACAAGGAAATGATGTCACAGGGCCCAGAGTTCACCCACACTGCAGATTTCAGTCAGCAGCCTTTCCGGATCATCTAAACAATGCCTGAGAAGCTGAGGTAAAGGAGCTCAGGAGGCGGCTCAGTGGTGACGAGAACACACTGCTCTTGATGAAGAGCTGGTTTGGTTCCCAGCACCCACGTGGTGGCTCACAAGCATCTGTACTCCAATGTTAAGGGATCTGACACTTCTTCTGAACTCAGCAGGCACCAGTATGCATGGTGTACACACAAACATGCAGGCAAAACACTCATGCACATTAAGTATCTTTAATTAAAAAAAATTAAATGTGGGCTGGAGAGATGGCTCAATGGTTAAGAGCACTGACTGCTCTTCCAGAGGTCCTGAGCTCAATTCCCAGAAACCACATGGTGGCTCACAACCATCTGTAATGGGGTCTGATGCCCTCTTCTGGTGTATGTCTGAAGACAGCTACAGTGTACTCATATAAATAAATCTTTAAAAAAAAAAAAATTAAAATGTGATTGGTGGTGGTTTGAATATACTTGGCCCAGGGAGTGGCACTATTAGGAGATGTGGCCTTGTTGGAGTAGGTGTGGCCTTGTTGGAGGAAGTGTGTCACAAGGGGCCTGGGGGAGCTTTGAGACCCTCTGGCTGCCTGAAGACAGTCTCTTCCTGGTTACCTTTGGATCAAGATGTAGAACTTTCACCTCCTCCAGCACCATGTCTGCCTAGGTACTGCCATGCTTCCCACCATGATGATAATGGACTGAACCTCTAAACCTGTAAACCAACCCCAATTAAATGTCCTTTATAAGGGTTGCCTTGGTCATGGTGTCTGTTCATAGCAATGGGAACCCTAACTAAAATATTGAGCATAGTGGTTTGAATGAGAATGGCTCTCCCATAGGCTTATATGTTTAAATGCTTGGTCCCCATCAGTGGAACTGTTTGGGAAGGATTAGGAGGTGTTGGAGGAGGTGTGCCATGGGGTGGGGTAGGGTTCAAGAGCCAACTCCAAGCCCAGTGTTCTCTCTCTCTGCCTGCCTGTGGTTCAGGATGTAAAGCTCTCAGCCACTTCTCCAGCACCATGTCTGCTTGTGCGCCACCACACTCTCTGCCATAATATGGACTAACTCTCCAAAACTGTAACCCCCCCAAGTAAATGCTTTCTTCTATAAGGTCCCTTGGTTATAGTGTCTCTTCATAGCAACAGAATAGTAATTAAGACAGAAGTCAGTGCTAGATGGTGGCAGTAGTGCACACCTTTAATCCTAGCATTCAGGAAGCAGAGGTAGGGGAATCTCTGTAAATTCAAGGCCAGCCTGGTAGTCTACAGGGGAAACTCCAGGACAGTCAAGGGATACTCAGAGAAACCTTGACTAAAGGAGAAAAAAAAGACAGAAGTTGGTACCACATACTGGGGTAGTGCTGTAACAGACCTGACTTTGCTGATTGCTGGCAGAAAGACTTTGGGACTTTGGACTAGAAAAGCAGGCCTTAATGGGCCACCCTGTAGGAGCTTGGAAGACAGTAGTATTAAAATTAAGGTGGGCCAAGCTCAGGTGGTTTCAGAATGGAAAAATATTAGCAGCTGTCTACTCTTATGTTTTGGTAAAGAATGTGGCTGCTTTCTGCCCTTGTCCAAACATCTTGAAAATTCTGAAATCTAAACCTTTTTTAACTATTGAGACCACAGCTCACAAAGACTTAGGTTTTGGAGTTTTCAGATTAAGAAAACTGAAAAAGTTCACATAAATATTCCCAAATCAAAAAAAAAAAAAAAAAAATCTGATATACTTCTGGTCCCAAGTATTTTCGGTAGCAGATATAACCTGCACTGCCAAGTGGTGCACATGCCAGCCGTCTGCCAGTGTGCACTTGGGCTGCGTGAGCATCCTTTCTCCATACTCCTGCCAGCACCAGATTCGTAATCTTAGTCACTCTTCTCCAAGCTGGTAAGACAGAAAATGCCACTATAACTGGCATCCCTAACTAATAAGATTGGGTGTCTGTTCTACAGACAGCCTTCCAGATATGCTCCTTGGAACCAACCCACACTCTTATCTTTTGTCTAGATTCCTTTATAATCTCTCAGAATAATTTCACAACTAGATACATTTTGAGAATTCAAAAATTTAGGTATCTGGATATAGAGTACAGTTTCTTACATTTTCCTGTGCATAACCAATATTCTATAAAGAAATTTAAAACATTCTGTGTCTGTATATATCTCCAAGACATAAACAATCAATGGTCCTGTGTTTCTTTCTCAAAGCTGCGGTGTCACAGAATGCTGCTGGTACGTCTGTCACTCAGGGGAGGTGAAACACAGAGTAACAGGCTGCATGTCTGCCTTGCTGCTGGAAACTGAGTGCTGCTCAGGGAAGGCAGAACACAGTTTAGGATAGGGGTCCCAGTCCATCGTCTTCCGGTGAGAAACATCCATGTTGTGGTTCTCAACTACCTGTGTACTGAGTAGCAGCCACTGATCAAAGAGTAGAGAACAGTGGTTTCCATCTTTCTGTGCTGCTGGGCACCGTGGGGAGCTGGGAACGGGAGTGCGTGGCTGTGCTGAGCCAGCATGAGGCAAAATCTGGTTTAGCTCTGAATGAGTGCCAAAATATGGTGGGCCTGGAAGCGGGGCCTTCGAAGGGAGATCTAGGCCAGGCTCTCTAAACCGAAGGCCTCCCCCTGCAGCGATCCTTGACAAGAAGACAGTCCTTGCTTGTCCAAACCAATTCATGGTGACTAAGAATGCTTATGTCTTACTCAGGGTGAACCAGGGATTAAATACCTTTTGGAAGAAGGGATGCCCAGGAAGGGAAGGGAAGCTCATTGGCTAAACACTTGAGGCCTATCCAGATACCTCATTAGCATAGAGAACTCTAGGTTTTTATACTATATGACTGGTTGTTATGGTCCTCTTAGTGGGGTGTCATCATGTTCCAAGACAGGTAATCTAGCCAGGAGCTGGTTCTATCGCCTACCATTCTCAATTATGAGATTTACCGGCGATTTTTTTAATCTACTTCAATCTTGCTAGTTCTTCTGTTTGGTGGTACAGTTCGACTTGCCCCACGGATGGGATTGTGAAGAACTGACAGACTCATGCCTCCTATTCTTTTGCCATGTGGTAAATTCACAAACATTACTGCAGAAACTCCATATAGATGTCAGTTAACCCAAGAAGTCATCCACAGACATCTAACTTCTACACACTTCGTGCATCAGTATCCTCACCCTCTTCACAGATACCAAAACCGGGAACAACTAAGCAGAAAACTCCATCCGTCTGCTGAGCATCACAGAGCTAGCAAGGACTCATACAAACAGTGGTTTATAGGGTCCAACCAACATGCCCCTGGCTCTCCTCCCTGCACTGAGCTGTGATCCCTAACTTCACTGTTAGTAATATGTGCAGATAAAAGGACCAGTCATGTTTTTCTTTAAAAGCTCATTACATCATTTGGAGTGTCTTCAATAAAAATCAAATAATACCAGGAGCTTTAATCATCACCACTGACAATTGTCTTGCCATAACCAACGTCAATAACATGAGTGCTGTCATCCTTATTACAGGCTTGGTAGCCCTAATCATACCTTACCCTGATTACCCGACCAGAGGTTACCCTAGGAGGCTATGAAAGCCATGGAGTGTTATAGGGCACAGCCACTCCCACAGAGAGGAAAGAGGCGAGAGCAACTCAACAGACTGTCAGGGGAACAGACCCCAAAACTGACCCAGACACCACATTTTCCATAATACTCCCAAATCACTGTGAGCCGAATAACATGTCCTGGTTAGAGTTTCTATTGCAGTGAAGAAACATTGTGGCCAAAAGCAAGCTGAAGGGAAAGGGTTTATTTGGCCTTACACTTCCACACTGTAGTCTAGTCTATCACTGAAGGAACCCAAAACATGAACTTAGGAACCTGGTGGCAGAAGCTGATGCAGAGGCCATGGAGGGCGCTGCTTACTGGCTCGCTCAGCCTGCTTTCTTATACAACTCAGGACCACCAGCATAGGGATGGCACCACACTCAATGAACTAGACCCTCCCCCATCAGCCATTCACTAAGAAAATGCCCTACAGTGGGATCTTATGGAGGCACTTTCTCAATTGAAGTTTTCTCTTTTCAGGTAACTCTAGTTTGTGTGTCAAGTTTATATAAAACTAGGCAGCACACAGCATCAACTAGACTGAGAGCTCCCGAAATTTCTCATGTAATGAAGTCTCTCCCAAAGGCATACCACAGCTCCAGCCACACTAACCAAGCCTGAATCAAGATCGCCCTGGACCACACCTGAGCCCCTTTAATCCTGACCAGCTTACAGTCTATTTGCCACACACACACACACACACACACACACACACAACAGGATATTGCACACTTAAATGCCTCAGCTCTTGCTGTCCCCTCTTCCTCCTCCATATCTGGATGGGCCGGCATCTGCTGTTCTTCACACCCTTCTCTGTAAGTCTATTCCTGGGTACCTGCATCTATAGTCTGGCCGAGCCCCTCCCCCTCTGCTGAGTCCTAGGGTACCTGACACATTACAACTTCTTGCAGAAATGTCAGTCTACTGTCAAGATCATCATTACAAAAAACCACTAAAGCTACTAAATAAAAAGTAGGGCCTGGAGAGATAGCTCAGTGGTTAGGAGCACCTGCTGCTCTTCCAGGAGACCTAAGTTGCCAGCACCCATCAGGCAGTTCACGGCTTTTCTAACTCCAGGTCCAGGGGATCTGATGCCTCCGCAGGCACCTATACTCACTCCCACATAGTCATACACAGATACACATCTATACATAACTGCAGAAAATAAATAAATCAATCTTGAGCCAGGCAGTGGTGGCACACACCTTTAACCCAGAGGCAGAGGCAGGTGGATCTCCAGGTTCAAGGCTACCCTGGTTTACAAAGTGAGTTCCAAGGCAGCCAGGTCTACACAGAGAAACCCTGTCTCAAAAAAACAAAAACATTATAAATAAACATCACCTAGAAATTTAGCTGAGTAAAATGAATGTGGCTATATGGTAGGCACTTCTCTTCAGGACAAGTGTAAGCCGCAGACCTGACGGCTGACTGAAATGGCGCCGCAGATCTGACGGCTGAGTAAAGTAGTGCTGCTGACTCAAAGCTGACAGCGCTGCCGCTCTGACGAGGCAATCCAAGATGGCGCCTGCTTAGGCTCTGGTAGTAACTACCAGTGCATTGCAGTGCACTTTGGAATCTGGCTCCAGCCCCTCCAGAACGGGGCATGCAAATGAGGTACCATGAACCTAACCAATCACCCCCTCCCGGGCGGGATATGCTGAGGTGTATGCTAATGAAGCACTGCAAATGGACCAATCATGCACCTCCATGCGCTTTGCCCCTCCCAGGGCTGAGGGTATATAAACAGCCCATTCTGGGCATTCTAGGTCTCTCCCTGAAATCTAAAAGAGTGCTTCCAATAAAGGCTGTTGAGAAGGATCCGGTTTGTCGCGTCTTCCTTGCTGATCTAGCGGGGGCGCGACAGACAAGTGTGTATTCTTTTTAACCATGAAACCACCACAGAAACAACCATGAGTGTAATTGTTCTATTTGTACATGGCCTTAACAATTCATTTCTCAAATCAAAAAATGCAGACATAGTCTAGGGGGATGGCGTAGAGGTTAAGAGCACTGGCTGCTCTTCCAGAGGTCCTGAGTTCAATTCCCAACAACCACATGGTGGCTCACAACCATCTGTAATGAGGTCTGGTACCCTCTTCTGATGTGTAAGTAGACATGTAGGCAGAATACTGTATACAAAGTAAATAAATCTTAAAACAAAAACACACAGACATGGCATGGTGGCAGCCACACGGAGGGTTTGTCTCAGTTCAAAGTAAGCCTACATTACACAGTGAGACTCTATCTCAAAAAAAGGAAGGAAGGAAAGAGAAAAAAGAGATATAATACCATATACAAAAAAAAAATAAAGAAATTAAAAATGTCCCAGGGGATGCTAGAGAGATGGCTCAATGCTTCTAAGAGCACTGACTGCTCTTCCAGGTCCTGAGTTCAATTCCTAGTACCTATAAGGAATTCATAACTGTTATTAGGGGTCCGACGCCCACTTTTGGTATGCAAACAAAGCACCCAAATATATTAAATAAACAAATAAATCTTTTAAAACAGCTCAGGGCTAGCAAGATGTCACAGGGTAAAGGTGAGTGCCTTTCGGGCTTGATGAACTCAGCTGAGCTCTGGCGAAGAGCTGCCTCTGACCACATGTGTGCTGTGATATGCACATCCACAAATATATCATACATACAATAATAAACAAAACATTTTTTAAACTTCTGCCATATTTCATTTGCAGAAAAGCAAGTGTCTGCATTTGTGTAAAACATGCTGACTTTAAAGGGGGCGAGGGGTACCTCGATAAGTGGCCCAGTAGGTAAGAGTGCTCACTACTCTTCTGTAGGGTGTCTGTTTTATCCCTAGCACCCATATTAGGTGACTCATAGCCACCTCTAACTGCAGTCATTGCGGATCTAACACCTTCTCTGGCCTTTGTGGGTACCTGCACATAGATGGCATGCACACATATACATAAAACATATACTTTAAAAAATAAAAATAGGCACCATAGAGATGGCTCAATGGTTAGAGCCCTTATTGTTCTCCCAGAGGATGCAGGCTCAGTTCCCAGTACCCACACAATGTTCATAACCATCTGTAATTCCAGTCCCAAGAATCTGATGCCCTCTTCTGACCCTCTTGGGTACCAGGCATGCACATGGTGTAGAGACATACACCCAGGCAAACATTCATACACACATTTATAGAAAACAATTATCATAAATTATTAAAACTAAAATTTAAGAACTACAGTTGAACACAATGGTACAAACCTACAAAGCCCCAGGAGGCGGAGCTCTGAATCCAGATCCTGACAACTTGAGGCCAGCAGGGGCAACATAGCCAAGACCTCCCATCTCAAAAGTAAACTAAATTAATTGAATTAAGTTAAATTAAGAAATTAGGAGTCTCTATGGGGAACTCAATCACTTCCTAGTTTAGGGGTGGTTTTTTGGTTTTATTTTGTTTGGTTTGGTGGTGGTGGTAGTAGTGGTGGTAGTTTGGTTAGGTTTGGTTTTGAGACAGGGCTTCTCTATGCAGCCCTGGCTGTCCTGAACTCACTTTGTAGACCAGGCTGGCCTTGAACTCACAGAGATCTGCCTGCCTCTGGAATGCTGGGCTTAATGCCAATTTTTTATTTATTTTTATATTTTTTTGTTTTTCACTTCCTAGTTATCTGACAGCTACAAGCTAGACACTACCTTTTGCTGTTGTTGTTGTTCCAAGAAATCCCTTGGTTTTGCTTTAACATTGAAATTTCATTTAAAAAATACACAAATATAATTACAAATAGAACCATGCAAACTAAATATCCAGCAAAAAAAGATGCATCTGGAAATCCAAGGTCAGGGAAGCTGAGGTAGCTGGTGAGTCAATGACCTCACCAAAGGGCAACACAGAAAAGCCAGCAGAGGAGAAACAGTACCACCCCCTGGGAGATGAATGAACACAGCTCTTACTGTAGGAAGCTATAATTGATTGTTTCTGGGGCAAGATATAAACTTCAGGTGCTAGTTATAAAAAACACAAACCCCAGACACAAGAGGGATAACTTACCAGGCTTAATTTTATAGGATCTTACACACACACACACACACACACACACACAAAGAGAGAGAGAGAGAGAGAGAGAGAGAGAGAGAGAGAGAGAGAGAGAGAGAGAGAGAGAGAGAGAGAGAGAGACAGAGACAGAGGCAGAGAGACAGAGAGACAGAGAGACACAAAGAGACAGAACGAACAAGAATGAACTGGGATGCAGACTCTACGAGTGAGCACATCGTCTCTGGTAGACAAAGCAAGCATTTCTATGGTGACACAGCCTTGAAGGACAGGTTTGGGTTTTGTTTGAGACAGGATTTCACTATGTGACCTAGGTCGGTGACAATCTCTCAGTCTTCCCTGCACCTGCCTCCAGGGTGTGGGAATTACAGGGTACACCATCACATTACAACAGGTCCTGACCCATCCTGCATACCATCACCAGAAGCTTCATTTATTGTCAACTTGTGATTAATCCTGTCAAAATTAGAAATTTCATAGCTCCCTCACCCCCACCCTATCCCCAGCACACACTGCACTTTCAAATCTGTGTTTTTGTTGTTTGGGGTTTTGCTTTGCTTTGTTTGAGATGGGTCTCACTAGCTGGTCTGAAATTTGTTTTATAGACTAGGCCGGCCTCAAACTCACAGAAATGTGCATGCCTCTGGCTCCCAAGTGCTGGGTTACACTACCACACCCAGCTAAATGTATATTTTTGATATAACAATACTTGTTATAAGAATTTGTTATAAAATTTCCCAGACCAAAAACAGACATGATGATACAGTGCCATAGGATCTTACAAGAGCCATGAAGAAGCCCTCTCAGACCTTTAAACACTAGCATGCCTGGGCTAGAGTTAGCTCAGTAGTAGTTAAGATCATTTGCTGCCCTTTCAGAAGACCAGGGCTCAGTTCTCGGCACCCACATAGTAGCTTCACAACTGGCTGTAACTCTAGTTTCAGGAGTCCAATGTCCTTTTCTGACCTCCAAGAGCATAAGACACACATATATATGCAAGCAAAACATTCACATACATTAAAAAAAAAAACTTTATAAAAAAAAAAAAAGAGGAAGAAAACATTGTCATGTCTTTTATTACTGGGAATTATGATTTGAACCCAGAGCAAAGATTTCATATCCCACATCCTTTAGGATACAGGCTCTTCAGTTCTCCAAGGACACACAAGTCTTCTAACCCACAACAATATGAACTAAAGAGACTTCCCTCAGCAAGGCAGGACCCTACCAAACAACTTGGGACAAAAAGGAACCATTTTATAACCTAAGAATGTATTCCCAGAGTAACAGTCCCTCTAGGAAGACAGCCAGGCCATCTCCCTCTACAGCCTCAACCCTACTCTCATGTGTCTCAGCTGCCAGCCCGCCACACCACCCCAAAACTCATTCATAGTCAGATGAAGCTGCTAAAAAAAATATATATCAAAGACAAGGTTTTGGTGGTGGTTTTGGAGGAAAGGGTTTCTCTGTGTAGCCCAGGCTGTCCTGGGACTCAGGGATCCAGCTTCCTCTGCTGAAATTAAAGGCCACTATACCAGGCTTTGATTTCTTTCTTAAAACTGATGTCTGAGCAGGGTGTGGTAGCAGAGCACAGGGCGCGGGAGTGCGGGAGGGGTAGTGGATGTAGGAGTGCCAGCCATTCAAGGCCAGCCTTGGCCCCTGAGACCCTGTCTCCAAAACAAAACAAAATTATGACCCCTGAATGTTTTCACTCTGTAATAATCTGTGATTCTCAGCTATCTTGACCTGTCTTGTTAAAGAAAGACAGTAATAAGCCAATCCTTCAAAGACTTCTAAGATTCAGAAATGGCAAGAAACAAGTCTCTGCTTTGAGGTATCCTAACAAACATGATGAAGCTGCCATGTAATCCACTTGAGGATTTGCACAACTTAATGAGGAGAGTGAAGTCAGGCTGGGCAGTTCGAGGGGGCCAGCAGTGGGCTCCATGATGCAGTGCTGTGGGCCAATCTTCTCTCCCAAGGGCTCTGTGAAAAATCCTTCAGTAAAGCAAATACCACAGAAGAATTTTTGTCTGTTTTATTTTTCTTCCTTGAAAACAGTAGGTGTCTAATATATTGAGAAAGCAACACCTTTTTGTAAAGATTTATTTATTTTATGTATGTGAGTACACTGTCCCTGTCTTCAGACACACCAGAAGTCATTGGATCCCATTACAGATGGCTGTGAGCCACCATGTGGTTGCTGGGAATTGAACTCAGGACCTCTGGAAGTGCTATTACCTGCTGAGCCATCTCTCCAGCCCAAAAGTAGCACTTTTTAAAGAAAGATTTTAATCTTAATTGTGTGTATGTGTTGTGTTGTGTAAGTCATGTGTACATAGGAACCTGTGGAGGCAGGAGTCAGATGGCTTGGAACTAGAGTTACAGGTGGTTAGGAAGAGGTGTTGGGACTTGAACTCTGGGCCTTTGGAAGAACAATGTCTACTTTTAACCTGTTCTTAACTGCTGAGCCAGCTCTTTCCACCCAAGCAGCATGTAACTGATACTGATCAAAGAACTTATACAGACAAACACAAATCTTGACAGGAAGCCAGGTCCCTCAAAATCAGCTGACCTAAAAAAGCACATCATTCCTGCAGCTACGGTGGCCTCAAAGGTGGAACTTACAACTGAGGAACCTGTTCTCATCTAGAATGGGATTTCCAAAAATGAAGGAGAAATTTAGGCATTTTCAAAAGATCATATTTCTTGTAGCACAAGTCTTATGAGTAAAATGAAAACTATACTTAACTTCTCCCAGCATCCAAAACAACCAAATGATCAAAGTACTTCAAGAGAGCTGGGTGTGGTGACGTAGGCCAGTAACCCCAGCAATACGGGAGGCTGTGACTAGAGAATTTCCTATCTAGGCCACCCTAAGCTACAAAGTAAGACTCAACTAAACTAATTAAAACTAGCTATGCTATCCATGATGACTTGACCACCAGTTTCAACCTTTGTTTGTCAAGTCATTAGGTTCTGTAGAAGATCTGAATGTCACCTCATTCTTTGGCTAAGATAGTTCTGGAAGATTTCCCAAATATATGTTAGTAAAAAGCAGTATGTGATTTGTCTTAAAAACTGAGCTCACAGCAATCAGAAATAGTGAAACACACCAGGCATGGCCACACATCACAAACAGGTTTTATCCGTTAAACAAGATGATTTACTAAAGTTAGTGGAATCTTCCTGCATTAGAAATAATAAACGTATAATTGTTTCTAGAAATTAAGAAGACAACCCGAGAGCCTACTGAATGAAACCTGGAAGAAATGTTACATCCGAGGCCACTGACATCTCATAAATTCATCTACTTACAGCAGCAGAACCAGAAGACTGGGTTGCTTATTTTTCTTTTAAGATTTATTTATTTTGTGGTGTCAATGTCTTTAATCCCAGCATTCTGGAGGCAAAGGGAGGCAGATGGTTTGAATTCTTGTTTTCAGCTTTATTTTATGTGTATAAGTGTTTTGCCTACATGTATCTATGCATTATGTAGGCGACTGGTGCCTATAGGTCAGAATAGGGTGTTAGTGTAAGGGATGGTTGTGAGCCCCCATGTGAGTCCTGGGTCCTCTGCAATGGCAACGTGTTGTGTTGGGCCATCTCCTCTACACCAAAGACTGAGATTTAACACTCCCTCCACTCACATATTCATCTACAGCACAGAACTCCTGAGCAGGGCCCGACCCAGTGACTACACCTCCTTTTCCAGTCTATTTAACATCTCCTCAAAACTCCCTCTATCTGACCACTGTGAAGAAAAGGATTTTCTTCCTATCAAGGCAGTGAGCCCAAAAAGGACTCCTACTCCCTGAACCTTCTCCCCCTTCTCCTACCTGCTGAATAGCCAATCACATCAGACTGTGAGGTCAAACTGCCATCATTGAGATGAGACACAGCCACCACCTACGCTGGGGATAAAACACAAAGGCGCTCTCTTTTCCTACTCACTAGTCACAGACAAACACTGTTTCCCCACTCGTTTAGAGATGTATTTACTTTTATTTTCTGTGTATGAGTCTTTTTACCTGTGCATATGTACGTACACCACATGGGCTCCTGGTGCCTGCAGAGGTCAGAAGGAAGCATGGGCTCTGCCGGGCTGGAGTTGCCATATACAAAGCTGCCATGTAGACGGTGGGAACAGACTCTGCATCCTCTGGGAGAGGAGCCAGAGCTCCAAACCACTGGTCCATGGCTCCAGCCCCTCTGGCAAATCCTTTTTACAAAAAGAACTTGCCTTGCCAAGTTACTTTCACTTTGTTGGTAAGTTTCTTTGTATGGCACCAAGCTAATTCTCAACCCACACGTGGTGCTCACCCTGTTTCGGTGGTTTCACCTTTCATCTCAGCCAGAGCCTCAGGCTCAGTCCCTTGATGATCTCGAACAATTTGACGCATACAGTCAGTCTCCTCATTTTCATCTCCACCTTCTTCCTTCCTGTGAGCTCCAGACTAAAGAATACAAATGCCTTCTCCACTTCTTTTATATTTCTATTAGAAACCTGCCAGAAATAAAGTTTCTACCTTCCACCCAAGAGTCTGTCCCTTCTCCAATATTGGTCCTGTTGGCGAATGGCACCATTTCCACACTGTTGCAAAACATCCTGTCATCCTTGACTCTCAACGTTCTGATCTAATTCATCAGCAGTTACTGTGACTGCTTCTTAGAAACGTACAGAGCCGTGGCTAATACAAACACATCTCTTCCAAAAAAAAAAATAATAATAAAAGCAGAGATTGACTCTCTGTTTCTATTGATAAAAACAATTTTAAAATGTTTTCGGTACTGAAAACTGAACCCTGGACTTGTATATGGTAGATAAACACTCTACTACTAAGGGTACACCTTTGTTCCAATTTTCAGATATTTCATGTTCCAAGCATTTGAAGCCAGTAGTCCCTTTAGCAGAAATAGCAATTAACGCCAAAGAATTTCCCAAATATATGTTAAGACGGAAGAGAATTCTGGGCTACATAGCAATCCCAAAGCCAGCCTTGGGCTATGTGGGAAAACCTGTCCCCAAAAATAAAGGCCTGGGACACAATGCTGCGGTAGAGCGTCCTACTCTGACGAAATCCCCAGCACCTGTGAAGTGAAGATGGCCCTCGCCCACCAACTCCTCCTTGATGATCATGTAGACTACCATCTGCAGACAGAGATTATTTCCTTATCTTTCTTGCATCCAGTCTGGCCTGGTGAATTTCCTTAATTAATGGAATGAGACAGAGATAACAATGTGCCAATCTTGGGGGAGGGAGGGAGGGAGGGAGAGAGGAGGACCTTTTGGCTACTGACTGAATGATTAGATACCACCAAGATCTCACAAGGATAAGCACCAAGGGGCCAGTGAGGGGGAGACCCCTCTAGGACTCTTTAATGCAGCTTTAGTAAGTCACCCAAATTGAAATCATGTGGAACAGACCAACCACCTAACAGACTCATAGAAACACACAAGAGCTAGGCGGGTGGTGGCGCACACCTTTAATCCCAGCACTTGGGTGGCAGAGGCAGGCAGATCTCTGAACTCGAGGCCAGCCTGGTCTACAGCATGAGGTCCAGGATAGCCAGGGCTACTCAGAGAAACCCTGTATGTGGATGATAGGAAGGTGGAGTAGGGGTGTGAGGAGGACATAGAAGGAGCAAGTGTTTGAGCACACACCTATGAACACAGACCTCAGGAGGCTGAGGCAGGAAGCTCTCCGAGTCAGCCTGCATTACACAGTGAGACCCTGTCCCAAGAGAAAGAACCGTGAAAAGGCTAAGGATGTAACTCCCTTAGTGGGGCGCTTGCCTAGCACTCATGGAGCCTGAGCTCAGCCCCCACCACATAAACATGGTGGCAGATGTCTGTAACCAGCACTCAGAGAGTAGAGGCTGGAGGATCAGAACTTAGGGTCAGGCTCTGCTACACAGCAAGTTTGAGGCCCAGTCTGAGAAACAAGAGACCTTGTCACCGGGAAAACACTTAAGCCAGTAAGTTTTGCTATAGTTTGCTGGGTAGGACAGATAAATGTAATACTATGATGACAACAGACTCTACTCCCTAGAAAAGTACTAAGTGACAATAAAACCAGAAATCCAAAGAATCTGGAGTCTGGTGCACGGTAATACACACCAGTAAGCATGGCCCCCAGGAGCCCACAGCAGGAGAATTAAGAATCTGCAGTGAGCCTGGGTTATACAGCAAGATCTACCCTTCAAAGAAAAACCACCACACCTGGCTGTTTCACCTTACTACGGTTTTCTTAGTAAGTTCAAACTATTTCCTAATCAAGTCAAATGGTCTCAGGATAATTCTCCAAAACATGTACAACTGGTATGAATCCCCCTCAGACAATAAAATTCATATACCATGTTAATATTTGATACTATTTATTCACTAACGCTAAGCACTTACCCGACAGAACTTCAGGTCATGATAAATTACACCTTCAATTTTAATGGAGCACTGCAAAGTATGCCTACCACCAGCCTTCGAGCAAAACCCTGGCAGTACAAGCCAATTTGTAAACATCGGACATGTGGGCAGAAATCCTAACTAAGCACACCAATCCTTTGGTCACTGCTACCACAGTGCCACCTCCTGTCTTGTGACTCTGGAAGCTTGAATCAGAGGCAACAGTTGATAGAGGAAACAGAGCTAAGAATAGCACAGCCAAACCATCTTTCTGCCTCTCCTTCCTCCCAGTCCAAACCAACTGTCAGAGTGAACGAACGGATAATTCATACCTTTCAAAACTTAGTTACTGCTAGGAAAGCCGCTGCCTGGACGCTGGTAAGGACAACTGCAAGAGAGTTTCTCACAAAAACGGAGGTGCGACAACAGCCTCACTTTAATTCAAGACCCCAGTCCTATGACAACACGACACAGTGGCAGGGCTCACAAAGGGCTTCAAAGCATGGCAAAGATAATTTTCCATTCACTGACTGCCTGAAAGCTGTACACAGGAAAAAGGCGGGGAAAGCTGCGTAACTACCGTGCTACAGAAAATTTCAAGTGAAGCTCCACAGAGGGAAAACATTGAATTGCTGTAATTCTAAAAGATATTTTTAAATCTCAAGCCTATCTGAGAACCCATTTGCTTCCAGGAAAGTGGCCAAACCTCGGAACAAATGATGTCCCTTGGAGTTTGTCACAAAAGGCATCTTGTCCTGAACAGAATCTCAGCAGCCACACAGGTAAAAAAACAAGGGCTGAAGATGAGAGGCCAGGTTCCCTATTCCCATTGGCTCTGGATACATGCGACATCTCGGTAACATCTTCCTCAGGATGACTGTGAACACAACGTGGTAGAGACTACTTAGCAACAACCATTTGCTCCCTAAAAATTCTTTTAAGGCCAAAATAAGAAATCTCACAAGTTCTAACTGTATCAAGCAAGTAGGAAATTTTTTAAAAAATAAATTAAAAAATCCCTCCAGTCACCCAGTCACAACCACTTAGTCACACACTGCGAAGCTGACGTTATGCACTCGAAAGCTGAATCTGCTTCAAACTCTTTCCCAGCCAAGTTCCTTAACATTAAGCCACAATTAAGAAGTGAGACTCTCTGTTCCATACCACTAAGGAATAGCTTGTGTTTAAATGTTCAATACTGAAAACAGTGTTTGCTATCCTGACTTTGAAGCTGGCCCCACAGTCAGTAGTCACAATGTCCTGATCTAACGGGCGCAGTGCATCCTCCTAGTCTACACTTAGCAGCCACTGATGCAACACACTAGTTTTTATATAGCCAGTTACAGCGAGATGAATTTAAAATCCCAGTAACTTCTACTCAACTGGCGCCATAAGATAAGATTCCAGTGTCAAAGTAGGTTGGTCCCTTTATCTTCTTAAGAATATGAAGTACTTGAGTGTTAGTACCACAAACTGTTTAAGGATGTCTCTAGGTACACATTAACTGTAACATCTTATGCTTTCTCTCCTTTACTCAAATGTTCATAACCAAGGTTAGGAGCTAAATAAATAAATCACAAGTCTGATCAAATATGAGTAGGCTGTGAAAAACTGAAAACAGGAAAAAAGAGTCACGGATCTGAAAGTCAGGGAAATCGAGCTAAACCCACCGTGTCTCAGTCCTGCGGCGTCAGCAGTGTTGCCATTCCCTCTCTTGTGCCCAACAGCCCACAGCAGAACAAAATCAGGGCAGCAGTGCCTTGTACATAAGCAAACAGCAGAGTTCAGAAGCCTGACAGACACCACTGGCTCTCCCAAACACAGTGCTTCAATACTTCCTAGGCAAAGCTTCTTCCTCACTCACCTTAAATCGGAGAGGAAATAAAAAATCAGGTCTGTCTCTGGAAGCTACAAAGCTTCCTATGGTTTATCTCTTGAATTTGGAACTGAGGATGTAACACCATCTCGGAGTCCAAAGCATGCTTCTTTTCTGCAAACAGGGATCCTCAGCCCTGTGCACTCTGCGGTAATCTACAACAGAGGGGCATCTGAATGCAGAAAAGCCACATTCCTTCCACATTCCCTCGAGACTTCAGTAATGGGGAACTAAGCTTGGTTTGAACCAAACTCAACAATACCCCTTCCTGAACTAGTCCCGCCCAGCTCAGCTTGCAGCTAGCCTGCAAAGCATCCAATCACCTCTGTGCCTGCTCCCTTGTTCATCCCTCTCAGTGCTGCCAGAAGCATTCCCCAGCACCCAGTTCCCGACATGCCGTGCAAACAGGTATAAAGGTCACGGCCCTACAAGTAGGCGTGCCTGCCTCAAATGCCCACATGATGGTGGAAAGTGACTGCAAAGCATAACAAACTCCATCCCAAAGTTCAGCAGGCTACCTTGGTAATCAATGGATCTGACTGTGCTGTGCAATCAAGTCCCTATCAAAGTAATCCACACAAGAGCCACCTTGCCCATAGGTATGTGAATGAGCACATAGGTCCCAGGTCACTTCTTGGCCCTCTTCCAGAGCCTGTGAGATGATGGAAGAGTTCAGATAAGGAAAACTGCACAGCTTCAAGGTTCAGTTAAAACTAAACTGTAATGTAGATGAACAGTAAATTTCCCAGAGAGATAAAGAAGTCTTTATGCAAAACAATTCAGTAAAGGATTTCCAGCACTTGCTTGCCCCCAAGTCAGAAAGAAAAGGTTCTCAGTTGGTTTAGTTCACTCTACCTGTAAGGTTTATTTCACTGGGCTAGTAATACTGAACTTAAAATCCTAAGCATTGGGGGGGGGGGGGGGGGGGGAAGACAGGAAAAGCTTCTGTTGTTATTAATAAACTGAAGAAGCTTCCAGTAAACATTTGCTCCCACTTGTTACTGTCTCCTAGCTTTCCAAAAGAGGAACCCTGCAATTCAAAAGTAACGAGTAACTGTTTTCAGGCTACGCAAAGCTTTAGGGGTAAGACTAGCAGTTGTTACCAAAGTTCTGAAGTTAATTCTCCACACATGGGCAGACATTAACTCCAAAAATACAAAGCAGAGGATACAACAAATAGAGGTCAACACATGAGTTGTAGCTGAAAAACTCATTCAATGGTTTTAAATTTAAAAGATACATTTAATGTTTTAAATTCAGAACAGTTCCTTTGTTAGTTATAATCATTTGCCCTGCCCCAGGATTCTGGAGCCCAAGGCCTCTGGCATGCTAAGCAATCATTCTACTAATAAGGTTCAACACCAGCTTTTTGCTTTGTTGTATTGCTTACTTTTAATTCTACAGTTGATTTAAAAACCAAGAGCTGGGGATGTGGCTCAAGTGGAAGAGTGCTCACCTGTATAAAAGACGCCCTGGAATGATGGGGGGGTGGGGGGGAGGGACCGGATGGACAAGCACCAAGATACACTGGATAAAATGATAAAATACATGAAACCAACTAGCAGGTATACAATGTTTCATTTTTCCAAAATGGCTGATTCACAGGCAAGATCTCTAAACTGAAGTGTGAATGATTTGTCCCTCGGTTGTTTAAATTCCTATAAAACCAAGATCAATTGGATACTTTTGATCCACATCTACTTTAGAAGATAAAAAAAAAAAAAAAAAAAAAAAAAAAAACTACATTCTACTATATGAAATAACTCAACCCTTATTAAAATGGACCTAAATCAGGTTGCACAAATATCTTTCCAATTATCCTCGGAGAAGGTAAGCAAGTACTTAAAAAGCAACCTACAAGTATCCACACCAGTTTAGTCCTAAAACCAGGAATGTGAAATGATTCATGTGGAAGAGAGCTTCATTCAAAACAAGTCACATAGCATTCTTCTTGTCCTCCCTGTCTCTGCAGGGCAAAGCCCTCTGTCCCCCAGAGCACACTCAGAAATACTTAACCAGATACACACAGCCCTGGTTTGAATTAACTTCAAGCTTATTGTTTGCTCCAGGTTGGGGGGGGGGGGTTGAAAAGCAAGCCAGAAACACTAACTCTACCTTGCAAAACCCAGCAGGCTAACCTCAGTCTTTCCAGTTAAGAGTTATAGAGTCCAGGGGGGAGGAAAGCCATTTCTTCAAAAAGCTTCAGTAGCTAAAATAGCCTGCAAGTATTTTGTAAAGTGACAGCTACAGATGCTCTAAGAGAAATCTCACTGAAGTAGCACAGATTCCCCCAGCCTTCACCGTCTCTTGGTGATTATTTGTAAACAAAATACACCAAGGGGCAGGAGGAGCTGGAACAAAGGTACTGTTTGAGGGGAAACAAACAAACTTTGGAGTGTTTGAAAGGCCCCAGGACCCCAGCATTCACTGTGTTCCAATGGCCGCTGGCTCACCAGTGAACCAGGGCAAAGGCAACTGTGTTCCTCCTCTCTTAGAAGTGCCCACGAGCTTCTCCACATCTGTCCTGGACCTGCCTTCTAAATCCCGTAGGTTCCCAAAGACTATTGGCTTTTGAAACTCGGATTGCCCGTTGAAGGGACTAAATCTGCTCTGCCAAGAACATGTAGCTTCGAGAGCTTCCTTGACAGGCTTTCAGAACAGCAACAATAACCCAGAAGCAGGGGCCGCAGACAAGCCCTCGTTTACGTCCCAGAATTATCAACGCGCGCACACACACCTGCCATAAACTTAAACGCAAGCAGAAAAAGAGCAAGCTGATCCGTGGCCCCGGCGTGTAAGCCAAAGGGTCCTAGTTTTCATCTGTGTTCAGTGTTTCCTCCCTAAAAAGCAGCCAGAAAGGGGTAAATCGGCTCACCTCTGCCGTTTAGGGACGGAGTGCTCAACTTCCATCGGTTTCCCATGTAGTTCCATTTTACCTGTGGACACACAAGAGGCAAGACGACTGGCTAGATTCAGAGGCTCGCCCCACCTTGAAATCTACAGTCTTTAAGAGAAAACACAGCCTGCTTCGGTGTCCTCAGCAGGGCCCCAAGATTCCCACCCGACTCAAGGACAAGGGAGGAGCAGGGCAAGGCGAGGGTGCAGAGCTGACCCTTCGGGTGGGTGTGGCTTTTTAACTTGCAGAAAGCTGGGGAGGGAGAGCAATAGTCAGGCTCACCACTTGTGTTGCAATTTTCGCCTCCTGACCCCCTCCGAGGGCCACCCAGCACCCCAAGGTCTGCAAGAGGTGCACCCCCAACAAACAGCCTGCCCTAGGGGCGCGCGGCCTTCTTTCTGGTCCACGTCCAGGTTGGCCTGGAGCACTGGGCGGTGGGATTAAAGAGCCAAGGTGCCAGGAGGGGATTGGGCGGCCGGGGTGCTGGTCCACACGCGCTGACCCATCAAGGCGCCCGCCCCGAGTCCAGCTGGGGACGGTGGAAACCAAAAGGCACGGACAGCTGCTCTCCCCTCGGGCATCCAGGCAGAGCGCACCCAGTCTCCCCGGCCGCGGCTGCGCGCACGGGCCGGGACTGCGGCGCCGCGCGTGGCAGGGCTGCCGTTCTGGCAACAGCCGGCCGCCGCCGCCGCCGCCGCCCACCTGCCCCTTTCGCTCCAACGACCCCGCGAGGTGGACGCGGCGGGGTGGAGCGGGACCGCCTGGACGCGGCCTCCCCCGGGCGTGAGGCTCAGGCCACTTTCTGTTCTCTACGGCTGGGGGGACAGCGAGCAGAGAGAGGGCCCGGCGGGCGTCCACGCTGGGCCCCAAGGCCCGCCTGGCCCGGCCTGCAGCACGCGCCGCGCCCCGCGACTGACAGCGCGTCCCCCTCCCCACCCCCGCCCGCCCGCCCCGCAAGCGGGGTCCCGGATGGCAGCCGCCGAGACGGGGACGCCCGGACCACTCGCGCGGGCCCCACCTGAAAGCGCCTCGATGGCCTTGAGGGCCCAGCCCTCGTCCGGGCAGTCCACGAACGCGTAGCCCGTCTTCACCAGGAAGGGGCCGGCCACCGGGATCTTAGCGTCCTTGAAGACACTTTCCAGGTCCGCGGGGCCGGCGTGGTCGCTGAGGTTCCCGATGTACAATTTATTCATTGTGAAGAGGGGTTGTTTTAAAACCCGAGGAAAAGGCTCAATTAAAAAGCACCCACGGCGGAGGGTGAAGCCGGTGGATTTTGTTGCTCTCCTCTTGGCTTTCAGACCCACACACAGTGACCCAAGCACGGGAGCGGCGGGCGAAAACCAGATCCCAGGGTCCTTTTTCCTCTTCTGGGTATTAAAAAAAAGAGAGAGAAAGAAAAAGCCTAGCGACGAGCCCAGCGTCGAGTCTTCCTAACTCTGGGGAGGAGGCGGGATTAGCGAGAGAAAGGAGGAGGCGCGGGGGGGAAACTACTTTTTGTCTCTTCCTCCCCAACCTCTTTGGCAGCGGCCAGCGGGCTGTGAAAATATCACACTACGTGGGGCAGGCGCCGCCTCCCTGTAAAAAAAAAAAAAAAAAAAAAAAAAAAAAAACCCGAGGGGTGACTGGCAGCGGCGAGGGGAGCGGGGCGGGGGCAGCCGCTCCGAGTGTCCGGCTTTTTGAATGAGCCACGTGTTCAAACTACAAATCAACGTCTCACGTGAGGAATCCCAGCGCCTCAATTAGAGTGGGTTTCGGAGGAAAGAGAAAAAAAAAAAAAAAAAAAAAAAAAAAAAGCGAGAGAGCGAGAGGGGGAGGGGAAGCGGGATTGGGCGAGGGACCCCGAGCCGGGGAAGGGGTGGAGAGCACCCAGCCGCTGCAGCCGGCGCCAGGCGCGATTGGCACGGCGAGCTTCAAAAGGGTCGGAGCCTCCGGAGGGTCAGACGAACGATCTTTTTTTTTTTTTTCTTAAGACGACGAAGCGGTTAGGGGGGTCCCGCCGTTAGTTACCGTAGTTTTAACCATTCGATTTTTGAAAGAAAAAAAAAAATGGGTCACTTAACAACGAAATCTGAATGACAATCGCGAACTCGCAAGGTGGCTCTGATGACGGGGGGGGGGGGGGGAAGTAGAACCCGGGGGCAGAGCGCCGCTCCCCTCGAGGGCCCCGGGGACCGAGCGAGCGGGGCGGCCCGGGCCGGCGTGGGGGAGGGGAGCCGGCGTCCTGGGCGGGTGTCTATGCGACACCTCCTCCGCCTGCGCTCCGGGTGGCTCTCCGCCTCGCCGTTCATTGGCTGCTCGGTTGCGAGAAGACTCTGGATAAATGAGGCCGGGGGCGGGCTGGCCGCGTGGGGGAGGGGCGCGGGGCGGAGGCTGTGGGGCTGGGGGTGGCCGAGTGGGAAAAGTCGGTACTTAAAGGGAAACCCTCGCTTCCTGTGGTTTCTCGAAGGGGGAGGGCTGGGGGAGGGGGCTGATACTTTTATTTAAATAATTTTTGTTAAAGAACTTGGGACTCTCAGGGAACCCTGTTCAGCGTCAGCCTTAGGTGGCGGCCGCGCTGGGGAACTGTTCCTCGGCTCTTGCCGCCTTCCTTTGACTGTGAGAGCCATTCATAATTTTCCCTGTAGGTAACGAGCACAATGGTGGTTGGGGGGTTGGGGCTGGGCCCGGTGGAGCCTTCCTGAGCCTACTAAATGTGAGCCAGCCGGAGAACAGGAATACGGAAAGAAGGCAGTTCCCCTGTCCTTGTGAGCACCTTCAACTGTGGCTTAATGGTTGTGTGCTCTACTCTAAGGCTTCGAAGAGAACTTGTGATATCTTTTTAACAGATATTTTATGGAAAAGAGAAATTGCCGAGCTTTGATGACTGAAATTAACTTCAATGTAGCCTGAAAATACAGGCAAAAATCTAATGTTTTGCTACTCTCGCAAGTTGAAAAATGTGAATAGAGAAAATATTTGCTTCATACTACAAACGCCTTCAGCAATTGATAATTTGATGGGGTGTGTTCTTTCAAAAAAACCTTATTAATACTTTAAAGTATCTCTTAGAGAAAAAACAAGTAGCAGCTTGTTTTTAAAACATGAAATTATTGAAGGATCTAGAGTATTTGCATTTTCTTTTTTAAAGGAACTTACAATTTTGTGTTAAGTAACCGGAAGGTGTCAGATCATCCATTTTAAATGCAACTGTTCCTTCTAACAGGTTCTCTCCTGCTAATAAGCAAACCCAACTGTATAAAATGTAAACACACTTTAACAGTATTTTCACCTAAGCTTAATTTAGTAAAATGGTCTTTATGAAACTATGACACAGTATTCAGAACTATTGGAAATCTGGAGAGAACAACTTTGGAAGTGAATTTCTGAGTCTAAGTTAGCTATTTTAAAACAGCTACTCTTCACCTTCATGCATTTTGAAAGAAAAACGACTCTCAAGGGAAATAATGTATTCCTTTAGGCTTCTGTGGCATTCAAAAAAATTAGTATAAATTTTACGAATTTATTTCTGTAGTACTTCATTCATGTGAACCAAGCCTAGTTGGAGGAATGTTTTTATTCATAATGTTTGCTTTTCTGGAAATCACTTCAAGAGTCTGATCATAACTATTTTTTAATAACAAACTGATCAGCTTGCTACCAAATTGTATTGATTCCCTCCCCACCACGGATTAACTGTGTTTTGTTTTATTAAAAATGATACCTAACGAAAGTTCTTTAAAACATGAGATAAATTATTTTTGATTTTTGTCTGTCACTGTCAAACAAATCTTAACAGCTGGAATTTAAACCAAGTGTGTGGCGATTTAATGAATTTGTTCCTGGGGTCCTGTAAATTTAATCTGTTTTATTGTTGTAACAAACTGGATACTTTGTCTAGGACCTTAACACTCCAATTATAAAGTTGAAACATCAAAAAGCAAGTGGACATAAACCACTTCCAATCTTCCAAACATTGGAGAGGTTGAGTATATACTCCATGACACAAAAACAAAAAACTGGGTAATTATTAACTTAGCTTTTCGAGTGAAAAATACTTGAATTTTCCAGAACATATATGAAGTCAGTGTAACTCTTCAAATTTGTAAGTTAATTGTGTGGATGCCTTAAAGAATTTTCTCACATTATTTGGATATGGACCAGTACAGAATCTTCAGCAATTGTAGCCCCCTGATTAACATTAATTCCACGGAGGAAGGACTCTCACCCATCTGTTTACACAATCGACAGCTGCATTTCTTCTGATGACCCGTAAAAGTAAAAATGTTTGAGGTTCTGTGTAACGTGAAAGTATGCCTAGAAGGTCCATTACTGCTGCTGTAGCCACAGGTTGTGGGCAGAGCAGAAAGCGGCCCTAAGGCTCCCCGGCCCGGGCCTGACACCCTCACGCCGGTGGGCGCGTTTCAACTCTTCTCGAGAACCGCTCCCCAGAACTCTGTTCAAACCAGAAGCGAGATCCGAGACCTGGGTCTGCTCTCACTCCAGAATCTGTCACTTCTATCTGTATTAAACATGGTGCCCAGGAACTGAGAAGATGGGGTGGTTTGTTTCCTTTCTCCAGCTCTGTGCAGAGAGGGCAAACCCGTCGAAACGCACACAAGGGAAAGTCTTCATGGTCAGCTGGAGCCCTGACCACCCGGCTGCATCCATGCAAGGAGACTGCGTGTACACTCGAGAGGCTGGCGCACGCTCGAGGATGCTCGGTCCCCACGGAGAAATAACGAAGGCTGCGTCTAATCTGGCGGGGCGGGGCGGCCGTCGATGGCGCGGAAAAGCGACCTAGGGCGGGGCTCCGCCGCTGACGGGCTGCCCCGCAGGATTCAGACCCTCCACCCAGCGCCGGGAGAGGCGCCGCCCTCGCTGGAGCCGCTCGCCGATTGGTGGAGGCAGCGAGCCTATCATCAATAGTTGCCGCCTCTGGAGTCTTAGCTGGTCTCCACCCATTGGCCCTCGGGCCGCCCCTGTATTTGCATATTTTGTGGCGCGAAAATAACCCTTTGCTCCCTTGTTGGCTGTGCTGTGGGTGAGGGGTGGGCTTCCGCTCGCCCGCTCTGCCCTTTAACTGTTCGCCCCAAGTCCGGCAGCGCGTGGTACCCGGGGCCAGCCTGGAGGTCGGGCTTTCGGACGCGCACTACCCCGAACTCATCTTTTATTTTGGGTCTTCGAGTGTATCCGTCTTTTTTTCCTTTTACCTTTTTTTTTTTTTTTCATTTCAAAGAAGCACAACCAAATATGTTCCCAGGTGCCTGAATTTAACTAAACTTCTAGAAAACTCGTTCAACCCCCTCCCTCCCCAGCTCCCTTTGTGGTCCGCAGGGTTGTTTTAACCAAAACCAAACAACCTCTGGGGGGTGCGGGGGGAGGAGAGCAAACGAAAAATTCCGGGTAAAATCAGCTATGCTAAGACCACGTTTTCGTTGAAGCTGCCCTAAGACCGGTGGAGTTGAAACCGACCTTGAAGGATTAACGATTTCTGTAGCTGAAATGTACTAATTTCACTGACGTTTGGTGCAGACGGTGAGAAAAAATAAATACGAAATTGGTTTGGAAAAATACGAAACAAACGAAATAATCAGTAACCGAGAAGGTAAACAGTGTGTTAAGTGCTGGTGGGTTTCTGTTTATAAATACATTTCTATTGTTTTTTTTTTTTTTTTTCCTCAAAAATACAGCGATCAGAACTCTGGTCGTGACAGAAAAGAAGGAAGTATAAAATTGTTTGATTTGTCTACATTCATAAAAGATTTTACCAATCTTTATCTGGAGAAAAAAAGAAACGAGCCAGGCAGAAATATGACAAATTTATCCACAGATAATTTTAATTTTTTTTTAAAGTCTTGGCAAGGGGGAGAAAACTCAGTTTAGTAGAAGCCCGGTAAAAGATTATTCTATAGCAAATATTTAAGACTTTGAGGAAATTGGCTTAAATCAATAAGTTCAAAGATTTTTCTGTGTATTGTTAACTTTCAGCTGTAGTAAGTCATATTATCTTCAAGTTCTTTTGAGAAAACTGTTCAGTTTACTGTTTAGATCTAGTCTCTCAAATCGAATGAATGTAACAAATTGTCATGTACCACAGCAGTGAAGCAGTTATTTAAACAGCTTTTAAATTTTTAAAAAATTGTAAATAAGTAAGGAGTTGGTCAAGAACTTAAAACAGAGGTAATCTTGTGTTTAACACATTATTTTAATTCAACTACATCTCACCAATGTAGTTAATAAATGGTATTTTTAAAGCTTTTATATAAAATCACTCCCCAGAAAGAGTCACAAATGGTTTGAGTTGAACAAACTGATTAAAACTTACAGACTGAATTTATAGTACAATACTAAAAATCTAGGATTTAAATAAGCTGAAACTTAAACTGTAAATGTGAAGGTATTGTTATTTGGAAATTTTAGCTTGGGATTTATTTTCGTAGTTTGAAACCGTACAGTACAAAAAAAAAAAAAAAAAAGAAAGAAAGAAATTTAAAGAGAAAGTTGCAATTTTAAAAATAAACTTTAAAATTAATCTAAACAAGCCCAAACTCCAAAGCCTGATATATTTTCAAATGTCTTCTCAAAAACAAAGGCTTTATACAAACAGTACTTTTCTTTAATCAGAATAAGAAATTGAATTTTTTTTAAAGTTCAGCGTTAAGTCAGAAGTTGGAATTTCATCTGTCTGTAGACTTTGTGTAGGATTGGTAAGTAGTAGCTAGCAGGATTGCTTTCACTGCAACTGTTTCTTGTTTTATACTGCTTCCCATGGATGAAAACTGTAGAGTGCCCATTCTTCTAGGGATCGGGAGCAGGAGACCTTTCCTGAAAAGACTCGGTGGGGATTGGCGAGTTCATAGTATTTCCAGACTGACCGAAGAAAACAAAAGATCGAGGCATTTGTTTGTGGGGGGAGGGGCCTGAAGAGGCTGGAGAGAGTGGGGTATTTAAACTTGTTTATCGGTGGCAACTCATTTCTTGTGCGGCTTCCCTTGAACAGCAACAACTGTGCAAGGGCAGGTTGGGAGAGAATGTACTAATTTAAAGGGGTCAAAGGAGACAGGAATCCAAGCATGAACAGCCTCTTACAGAGAACACTCCAAACCTAGGCTTCCTCACTAGGAGGATAAAAAGCGAGGGCCATGCTGGGCTCTCACCACTGCTCAGCATTTTCCAGCTTCTGTAATTCAAAGACACATCTTGGGTTACTGTTCCCACAGTTGGAGTAGTCCATCCCAGAATTCTGCTCCCCAAACCTTAGGAATTAAAGTTCTCTTGATAAGACCACAGAGTCCCTCCTAAGTGGTCTGTGGGGCCAGCAGATGAATTCCTCATGTTGTCAGTACATGAAGAGCTCATTTTTAGATTCAATCAAGCAGATTTTTCTTTCTAATTCCTTGCTTGCAAAAATAATGATGGCTCACTACAATGTCCCTTTTACTCACTGAGGCTCTTTCCTTCTTGAGTTCAGGTATGCTTTCATGCTGCGCCTCTCCAATCTGGTGATCCCAGATTTAAAAGAGGGAGCCCAACCCATTGTAGGTGCAAAGTTTGAGGATTTGATTTGATTTTAAAATATTTTAGCTGAAGTTTATAAACAATATGGTACCATTGGATATAGTTGGGAAAAAACAACTAATCTGAGATCTTTATCAAAATTAACCTAGCATACTTCTAAAACATTTGCTTCCTTTTTTAGTATTGTTTACATTAAAATAGCTATTATTAATTAAAATAACAAGTATATATTATAGTTAGTACAAATGTTAGTAGCAGTTTTTGTTTCTTTGTTTTGTTTTTATCAGCCAAGATATCGTGATTTTGTTGTTGTTGTTTTGTTTTGTAGCCCAGGCTAACTTTTGAACTGGTGATTCTCCAGCCTCAGCTTCCTGAGTGCTGAGTTTACAGACATATGCCAATGAACAGTTAAAGTGTACTATTGCCTTCCTAAGGAGAACATTTTGTTTGGATGGAGGTTTAATTTAGTATCAATACCAGAACTGTTTTATACAAATTTTATTTAGTTTTGATTTTTAGAATTCCACTGTTATTTATTAAGGTAATGTTTTTTTTCTTTCTTTTCAATATTTTTCCATGGTAAGGTAAACTGTTTCTATCTTTTTTTTCCTTATTCAAAGACTTGGGGGATATTTTTTTTCCATAAATTTTGAATACATGAGGACATCTAAAGATAGGTATTTGATATAAGCAAGAATAAAACATATTGCTGTTTGAAATTCCCCATTTAGCTAGAATAACTATATGGTTCTCTCATAAACAGTTTTATTCTAGTCCAGCCACTAAAACCTAATTCATAGAATGGACGGAAACAAAATAACAACATCAAAGTCAATCAAAAAAAAATATCAGCAATAGGAATGATTCCTATCATGCTGTCACATTTTGTCATGGGGCTTTAAATACAGAGACAGTCACAGCTTTGGTCTTTGTTGAAAGATACTTAGAATTTTGCTCCTTGGATTAATTTCTTTGCTGTTAACTTATACACTGTCACAATTCAAATCACACCTTTGTTTTTACTGAAATACACAGCCATGTATTAAAAAGCCAAACAGAAAATAAACTTAAAAATAAACAAAAAATCAAAATATTAATAAGAAATCCAGAGGTGCTTATCTCAGGCAACCATAGAAATACATTCAAATTTTATTTTAACCAGAGCCAATACTGTAACTTTTTAGTTGAATTGAATTTTGTTTTAAATATTAATAGAACATTAAAAAAAAAAACAAGCTGACTTCTGGTGACAGGTATATCAAAACTAAAGGCTTATCTCTGTTCCCTCAATAAACAAATCTTCCTGCTGAGGGCAGTTTTGCCCGGGGCTGGACTCTAAGTGCTTGCTACTGAGCTCTTAGAAAGCCCTTCACATCTTCCCGCTGAGAAGCCCTCTGGAGAAGTTTGTGAAGGAGTCAGGCAAGCTGGAACTTGTGTTCAGAATCTGAGGTTGCAGGTTGAAACACTCAACTAAGCACTGATTTCAAAGAATTTTTCCTCAACCCTCAGAATTCAGGGTGTTTTGAAAGCTGAGGGAATAAGGCTACCAATGCAGACCTAGGTGGGATTAGTGTCTCTCAGTACATCCAATGTCTAATTACTAAAATAATGCAAACATCTTTTCAAGTTTGTAGCTTCCTAGATCTGTTTTTTTAAAACTATGATATTTAGTTAGCATTATATTTGCAAAATATCCAACATTGTTAAATCATAAATATAATCAGTTGTAAGACCAGTAAAAGTAACCCAGACTACATATTTCCATAAGTGTTATGTTTATCCCTAAAATGTGGAGTCATAAGAATTCCTTTCTCTTGGCTATGTGCATATAATCCTCATGTAGAACTGTTTAATACAACTAAATAGAATTGTAGCAAACACCCTTATGAAAGAAGTGCCAGAAATATTGGTCTACTTTTTTGCAAATGATTTTTGAAATTTAATAGAGAACACATTGTTAAGTAAAAATCTGAGTCCTGTAATTTATTTTTGTCTCGATTTGTGATATTTTTACTGTGTTAAGGGAGCTAGGAACAAGCCTTACTGTTGCCTCCAGGCAGGTCATTAATACAGTTTGGAGTAGCTAGAAATGAAGAACGGTGTTGTAATCCGGTGACAGCCCCTCCGGGACTGCTGTGGCGCCCCCTCTTCCTTGGTTCCTTAGTAGTCCTACATTATTTCAGTACAAAGAGAGGGGAAGCACTGTCATGAGGGTAAGAAACATTTTAACACATGGAGTCTTTAAACAAATAAATGGCCACTGTTTTTAAGCAAATTAAACTTTTTTTTGTTACAATAAGTAAATTTGTTTCTTTTCTTTCTTTCTTTCTTTTTTTTTTTTTTTTTGTTTTTTTGGTTTTTAGTTTGTTTGGTTTTGGTTTTTTGAGACAGCATTTCTCTGTGTAGCTGGGGCTGTCCTGAAACGGATTTAGTAAACCAGGCTGACCTTGAACTCAGAGATCAGGGTGCTGGGAGTAAAAGTGTACCCCACCATGTACATTTTCTTTATATGTGATCTTGGTCTAGTCTACTAATAGGGTGTGAAGCTGACACGCTGTCTTGGGTATCGCAATCAATAGAAATAAATGCACTGCAAAATAAAACAAACAAGAATAACAAGAGGGAAAAGATCAAAGTCAGATTTATGGAACTGTTACCTCTTAAAAATCTTAGAAATCCACTAGTCAACTTTAGTGTGTTATTTAAAACGTTGTAAGAGTAAAAATTTGTACCTGGTTAGAGTTTGGGAATTTAAACATTTTGAAAACAATTTCAAACAAATTGGATTATGTGCTGGATTCGGTGGTACACACCTGTAATCCTGGCAGTGAGGTTTAATATAGGAAAAATCATCTAATAGTTTGTGGTTTCAGGTTCTTGTTTTGGTTTTGACTTTCCAGTTTATGTAACTTTATGTGTAAAATAAAATAAAAAAAAAAAAAAAAAAAAAAAAAAAAAAAAAAAAAAAAAATTTTTTGGTTAACCAAGACTGTTTAGGTGAAAACTCTTAGAGTTGTTATAAAAATCTGTTATGTGTGCATTATGTGTGTAGAACCTACCTAGCCAGAGTTAATAGCACTGACTTATCAACTTATGAAACAGGTTTTGTTGATTTTTTTATTTTAATTTTAACTGATATACAAAAACATAAAAATGGCACATATATCTGGGCTATTATGTAATATTTCAATACATAACAGACTTTATATCTGTTTAAGTCAGATTAAATTGACTTAGCTCCTAAAACATGTATTGTTTCTTTATGATGAGCACAACCAAAGTTGTTCTAGATTTTTGAGGCACACAGTTGTCCCCAATAGTCACACAACAAAACACTGTCATCAAATGCCTTGTTCTCATGTAACTCAACACCCAGCGGGCAAGTGATTGTGCTGGCTTCCATTTTAATATTACAAAAATTCGAGAATTTGGTTTTGTTTTTTGAGATCTTTATGTATTTGTACCTGGTTAGAGTTTGGGAATGTAAACATTTTGAAAACAATTTCAAACAAATTGGATTATGTGCTGGATGCGGTGGTACACACCTGTAATCCTGGCAGTCTGTAGGAAGAGGCAGGCAGATCTCTCAGTTCCAGGCCAGCCTGGTCTACAGAGAGAGTTCCAGGATTGCAAGGCTACATAGAGACATCTTCTCTAGAGAAAACAATTTTTTTTTTTTTAACTTAAACATTCCCTGCAATATAATATGGAACTGTAAGTTCCACACTTTGAATCCCGGTATGTATAACAACATATTCCTTTTATAACTTTATAAGTCCAGGCTAGAATGGATGGAAAATCAAGACATGAGACTCCTGTAAGGGGAAGTCAAGGGTTTAAAGTTCTTATAACAGGCAGCAGGCACATGAAGCCAATGAGATCCAAACTCCGAATAGTATAGCCTGTAACATTGTCTTTAACAGAAAGGAGTTAAGTTGTGTGTGTTCTGAGTGGAAAAATGTCTACATGTCTATGCCAAAGGTTCTCTTTAATGAGACTGTTTAGTAATGTGAATTACACAGAGCTTATCTCCTCTATGACTTGAGATTGAACCCATTTCATAAGATAATTTCAGGGCAGCAAGGTTAGTGAACTGAATGATGGCACCCGACAGTGCTAACTCAGATCCTGGTAATACTATCCCCCCTCCATTTTTTGTTCTTGGGGAAAGAGACCCAAGGGTAAGATTTGCCCAAACTACACATCATTACCCTTTTAAAAATGCCTTCCTGTTTCTTGCCCGGAGGTTTTGGATGTCATAGACAGCTATTGCTAGAAACCCAAGGATGGCGGAGTTCTTGAAAATAGAACCACCTGCTTCACCTCAGTCACTTCAGTCAGGGTCTGATTTAATTTCTATCCAGCTCTGAAGGTGCAGCCCAGACATGGAATGCCTGCCTAATGGGAAAGCCATGACTTTGACCCCAGACTCTGCCCACCTCGTAACATCAGACGCGTAAAGCTAGGGTAGGAAGAGGGTCCCATGATCTCAACTCATGTCTCAAGCAGCTTGCTTCAGCTGTCTCAGAGTCTGAGGGCCAACGGATGAGCTTTGCAAACAGCTGCCTTGCACAGTCTTGGTGGTGAGCTAAGCCAGTCCTCGCCACATCAAATGGCAAGAAATGTAATGTTTAGATTTAGTCCTATTGTGGCCTTGAGTTTTAATTTACTCCTGCTTTACTCTCCTTTGCAAGGCATGTGTGTATTGGGGAGAGTGGGGACTGTGCATTACTATTTGTGTATGTGTGTGTGTGTGTGTGTGTCTGTGTGTCTGTGTGTCTGTGAGTGTGTGTCTGTGTCCGGAGCATGGTTCAGATTCTTCCCTTTAGTCCTTTCTCCTGGAGATTTAGTTGGATAACACTTGGCAGATTCACTGGGAGATGGTGGACACTGGCCATGAGTACTTTTGGCTTCTCACCCCTGACTATGTACATGAGGTGATCCAGGCTGGTAACTCAAGGCTTTGGCTGTGCCTTTGTTGGAAGTAGGTTTCCATAACTTCATCTCCCTATAAATCATCTGGTCATCCTCAGCTGTCAGTGCAGCCTGGATGCCAGTTTTCTGTGTGGCTGTCCCCACTGTGACCCTAGGTGTATCTTTTTCCCCACCTCCTAGGCCTTTGTTTATTCGGCTGTAAAAAGAGTTAAGCGATTTATACAACCCTCTCTCTATCTTTATTACAACACAAGGCCACTGAGTAGCCTTCAGCAAATATTTGTGGAATTCTTTTCTTCAGCAAGGAAACTAAAATGGGGGACTGTCAGTGATGCTATTGGGCCACAGCACTTTGAGGAGGGTTTATGGACACTGCACAGTGTCATGCCTGGAAATACTAGTCCCTGTAAAACCTTAAAATATTCACAGGTGGGAACAACAGCCACACACTTCTCTTCCAAGAAATCTCAGTACACGGGCTGTGGCTGTCCCTGTGGCTGTCCCTGTGGCTGTCCCTGCAGGCAGAGTGTTAGCCTGCCTGGCCAGACAGCAAGGCTGCGTCCAACCCTGGAAGACAGGAACAGAAAACAGGATTTGTTTGTCCCTTATTTTAAATAAATGAGAAACAAATGGCCCTTAGATCACTCACTTGTGCCATCAAGACATTTTATAGAATGTCCTAAAAAATGCAAGAGAGGAAGGAATTCCTATGGGTTGACACCAAGAAGCAGTGCTCAGTGGCTAGAGAAGGAGGAGAAGCTTATGAGGAAAGCGAAGGAATGGAAGTGGTACCCTGTGAAGTGTCCTTTCCTGGTGCCAGCCACTCTCACAGACCATTGTCCTGACAGAAATCTGTAACATCTTTACTCTCCAGGAAAAACAACTCATCTTCATAGAAGAGCTCCCTCCGTGCCTCCTTTGTATTTCAAAAATAAATTATTACCATAAAACAAGGTATAGAGTGAAGATAAAAGCACTCAATATTAATGAATCAAATATCAAATGTCGGTCAATCATGTGGATGTTTAATACCTATTCTGTTTAAAATTGCTTTTCTGCTTCCATTACGTTTGGTTTGGTTTGGTTAGGTTTGGTTTGGTTTGGTTAGGTTTGGTTTGGTTTGGTTTGGTTTGGTTTGGTTTGGTTTGGTTTTCAAGACAGGGTTTCTGTGTGTACCCCTAACTATCATGGAACTTGCTCTGTAGACCAGGCTGCCCTCGAGAACTCAGAAATCCAAATGCCTTTGCCTGCTAGCACTGGGATGAAAGGAATATACCACCACTGCCTGGCTTTCCATCTCTACATGTGTATCTTAATTCTGTAGAAAAGAAACTATAGATCATTGCAAAAACAAAACAAAGCAAAAAACAACCCACAAACAAACAAAAACTGGTAACCCGTTGAAACCAGTTAGAAGATATTCTAACCAAAGCAAAAGTCTCACTACACAATTTAGTTAGTTTTTGGTTTTGTATTGTTATATTTAGACTGTAGGTACTGAACTTAAAACATTACAGTGCTTAGCACAGGTACCTCTGTTCACTTCTATTCTTGCTGTTTTCTTAAGTATGACGTTAAGAATTGGTAAGAAAGCCGGGCAGTGGTGGCGCACGCCTTTAATCCCGGCACTTGGGAGGCAGAGGCAGGTGGATTTCTGAGTTCGAGGCCACCCTGGTCTACAGAGTGAGTTCTAGGACAGCCAGGGCTACACAGAGAAAACCCTGTCACGAAAAAAACAAGAAAAAAAACAAAAAAAAAAAAAACAAAAAACAAAAAAAAACAAAAAAAAAAAAAAACAAAACAAAAAAAAAGAATTGGTAAGAAAAACAGATACAGAAAATTCATCTGTGAATCAGTGAGTAGCTCTGGCTCATCCATTCCCCAACAAAACGGAAACATCCACTTGTGAGCTTCATTTAAGAGTCAAGACATTTTACGTAGAATTAAAGAATTTTGACGTAGTGAAACTTCTGAGCGGTTTCACGAATGGAGCTTTTGAGTACTGTTAAAGGAAGGGGACGAGCCGGTGCTGTGAGGGCGGAGATCCTGCAGGGGGCCGCAGAACAGGGCTGAGTGCAGTCCGAAGTGCTCCGAGAGGCGTCCAGGGCACCGAACCCAGGTAATTCGTTCTCGAGACGGGAGCCGAGCTTGATGGAGTAAAACAAGCCGCTTAGGAGCCATTTCTTCTTTCTCACTTAAAGCTAAAGAGGAAAAAAGCAAATATTGGAATTTATCGAAAATGGTTTAACTTCAGGTTCCACCTATGATGTTTAACATGTTTAGAGGGACTAAAATTTTCAGAGTTTAGGCAGTCTGAGAGGAGATTTCGTTAACATGGATTTTTATTATGCAAATGACAATAAACCGGTAAATTAATAGACAAGCTTAATTAGTTTATAGCCTCAAATGCCAAGAAAAAAATAAGACACTTGGCTCTGCTACCTTGGAGTTACAGCAATATAAACAAACAAACAAAAATCTATAAAACTTTTATCCCACTTCAGAAACGTAAATACTTTGCTATTTAGTTTTTGCTAGTTTGTTTTGAGACTGGATCTTGCTATGAAGCCTTTTACATGTAATCTGTAAAAGAAGAGGCTTTATCACCTAAAATTAGAACTAATAACTTAAAAACACAACAGCCAAACTTGTATTTGCTTCTCCTTAATTTTTAGAGCAGTTAATGTTTTGAGTTGCTAGACATTTCAAATGGAAAATCTTTCAAATTTATAACACAGTCAAAGGCAGACACAGACGGTGCACCTGCAACTCAGCACTCTTTTCTTTGTTCTTTTTATTTTGTAGCACGAAGGACTGTAAAGCCAATTAAAGCATCAGTACTGCACAGACTATGCTTGTAGCAGTGCCTGGAGGAGCTGTCCCTTCCCGTCAGAGCCTGAGCCTTGACTGTCTCACCTACCTCTTTCACAGGGAAGTAAATTCCAGGAGAGAATTTTTTCATCCATGTCAATAACTCCTAATCTCCCAGTAGTTTAAGTACTGCTTCATACAAAGTTTGTGCCTAAGAAATGTTTGTTCAATGGATGTGTGATGCTGTTGAGTGGCCAGCCTGCAGTGTATAAATTCTCATTAAAAGTGGTTGATCATCTAATTGCTGGTGTTCAAGTCTGACAAGCGTATACACACTCCCCTGCCCTCTAAAAGGTACTGGTGCCTTTTAAAGTGCAAGCCACTTGGTGGCGCACGTCTGTAGCCCCAGCTCCTCAGGAGACTGAAAGAAGGGGGATCTCCTATGCATTAGCGTTTGAACCAAATAAAGAAACCCTGACTAGTGTATGAATATGGGTTTTTTTTTCCCTTGAAATTTCTTTGAATAGCCTATCTTGAAAGGGTGGGACTGAGAATACAGACCAACATTTTTCCAACTCAAAGTGTCCTTAAGCTTCATATTAAATGTTCTAAAGATACCGAAAACCTTAGTCCTACTTTCAGATCAGTGCAGTGATACACAGTGCATCGCAATCTTTCATCATTTCCAACGGTGCCTTCCAAGGCCCGAGGTCAGAACTGAACTGAAGGGCAATGGCTCAGTGAGGCAGGACTCAGCACATTTGGATGAATGCAAAGACACCCCCCCCCTTTTTTTTATGTATTGGTTATAATCCAGACTGCATTTGAAGTCTACAGTTCGCTCTCTCTGCTGTCATCAAAAACATTTTTATGTATATTTACTTATCCAACAAATATTTATATACCCAAGTGCAGCACCCTGTGGGAGTAAGAAATGGATACATAAGGTATGGTTGCACGCCGAAGCTTACAAGGAAGCACTCCACCATGCATGTTATCCTTAAAGACATCAGTGATGTGCCCAGGAGTCCCTTAGATGTCTCTAAGGACCCGTGTCAAAGCTTTTGTTTGAAGGATTTATCTAAATTCTCTTCTCCCACACACGAACTTGTGGGGGAGTAGACACTATAGACGGCAGGGGTGCACACCAGTGTCCATGGAGGCCAGTAGAAGTGACTGTGTCCCTTGCAGGGACAGGCTTTGGGGGAGACACCTGGCCTATTACATGGATGCTGGTCCTATTGTGTTGTTCTAAGGGAACTGGTAGTGAGAAGCCATAGGAAACTCAGTTACCACCTAATGGAACACACACACACACACACACACACACACACACACACTGCATCTGGATTGGTAGCCTACTTTCTAACTTTTTTTAAAGATTTATGTATATAGGTACACTGTCCTCAGACACACCAGAAGAGGGCATCAGATCCCATTACAGATGACTGTGAGCTGCCGTGTGGTTGCTGGGGATTGAGCTCAGGACCTTTAGGAAGAGCAGCCAGCATTCTTAACAGGAGAGCCATCTCTCCAGCACCCTAATTTCTAACTTTAAATGCAGGATTTGGTCAACAAGTTGACACTTTGTTTCCTGCCAGCAATTTTGAGCCTCAATCATCAACCCTTTGATTTCAGCTCTCCAGACTGCCCATCATTAAACAGTGCATTTGAGCAAATCCCCCACCATCTGTCACCTTTTCCCAGATTGTTGTTTTCTTTGTGTTGTTCTGAGTAATATTCCACACCCAGGCCTTGGAGAATACAGGTAGAACACTGGAGGGAAGCTCTGCTTCCTGCCTGGGGTCGGTGATTTGATAGCATCTCCCAGGTGGCATTCTGGGAAGCAGCTGATTGAATGCCACACTACAGAACTTTGTCTCTTTTCAGGGGTGTGGTGTTAGCTCAGAGCAGAACCTTCCCCTCTTCCCTTCTTCCCTTGTTCCAGGGAACTCTTCCTTCTCTCGTCTGTCCCCTCTCCTTCCCCTCCCTAAATCAAAGCCTGTTTTGCATCTGTTATTTTCCTGGGAACACAAGTGGAGTAGATGCACCTTGACAGCCAGTATATTAAATCAACACATAGAAATGATTACTACGTCAGCCCCTGTTAACTTTACTTGCTCTGTTTTCTCGGATTTTGTTTTTTTTTTGTTGTTGTTGGTTTTTTTTTTTTTTTTTTTTCGAGACAGGGTTTCTCTGTGTAGTCCTGGCTGTCCTGGAACTCACTCTGTAGACCAGGCTGGCCTCAAACTCAGAAATCCACCTGCCTCTGCCTCCCAAGTGCTGTTGGTTTGTCTTTCTTTCTTTCTTTCTTTCTTTCTTTCTTTCTTTCTTTCTTTCTTTGTTTTGTTTTTTGGGGGAGTTTTTTGGTTTTTTTTTGTTGTTTTGTTTTGTTTTTGTTTTGTTTTTTGAGTCAGGGTTTCTCTGTGTAGCACTGGCTGTCCTGGAACTCACTCTGTAGACCAGGCTGGCCTCGAACTCAGAAATCCGCCTGCCTCTGCCTCCTAAATGCTGGGATTAAAGGCGTGCGCCACCACCGACCGGCTTGGTTTGTTTTTCAGACAGGGTTTAACTATATAGCCCTTGCTAGCCTTGAATTTTTGGTGAATCCCCCTGCCACTACCTCCAAGTCCTAAGAATATGAGTAGATGCCACTGTGCCCAGTTAACCCAGTCCTGTTTCCACCAATAGAATTCTTTTCCTTTCTGCAGGGCTAGAGAGAAAATCCAGAGCCTTGTTCATACTAGACAAGTATTCTACCCCTGAACACCTCTCCAGCTGCTAGCGTAGTCTTATTATCGACTAAGGAGAAAACACATTAGACTGGATGAGATGTCACACACAAACATAGTAGTGGACATTTTTGTTTTATTTATTTGCCTGTGTGGGGTGCCTGTGTGGGGTGCCTGTTGTTGGACCAAAGGCTGTCTTTGAAAATCTTACTTGGTCATTATCTTACTCACTGAAGCAGGGTCTCTCAGTTGACTCACAGATCACCAATATAACTACTGTAGCTGCTCAGCTTGCTCCAGAAATCCCTGTCTCTACCTTCTTCTGAATGCAGGAGTTGAAAGTAGGTTGCTCCATCCTGGCATATGCATGGGTTCTGAGAGCTGAGGATCCTACCCTAGTCCCTTGGGCTCTAATGCCCAGTTCTGACCTCCATGGGTAAGTACCAGGCACATGTGTAATGTGTGTGTGTGTGTGTGTGTGTGTGTGTGTGTGTGTGTGTGTGCACATCACACATGCATACATATAAAATAAATAAATCAGGGAGGAAATTACCTCACAGTGAGACAAGGAGAGGATCTTTCGTCCCAAGGCTCCCCTGAAGCAAGCAAGCAAACAAACAAACAAATGAACATTTCTTGAAGAATCCTAAAATTGGGTAGGTAGAGAGGAGGAAAGGTTTAAAATAAAAAAAAAAAATTTTTTTTTTCTGAGACAGGGTTTCTCTGTGTAGTCCTGGCTGTCCTGGAACTCGGTGATTCACCTGACACTAAGTGCTGGGATTAAAGGTGTGTGCCACTACACCCAGTTAGAACTTTTTAAAAAATGATTTATTTATTTATTTTATGTATATAAGTACACCAATGCTCTCTTCTGACACATCAGAAGAGGGCTTCAGACCTCATTGTGGATGGTTGTGAGCCATCATGTGGTTGCTGGGAATTGAACTCAGGACCTCTGAAAGAGTCGTCAGTGCTCTTAACCACTGAGCCATCTCTCCAGCCCTAGAACTTTTTAAAAAATTGCCATATATTTGTACATATTTTTAGGTACAGATAGTGGCTTGGTTTGTGTGTACATTATGCAGTGATGGATTCCGGGTGATCAGCATATTTTTTTTCCTGTTTTGAGAGAGGGTCTTGCTATTCCTCAAGCAGCCCTGCTGCCTCGGCTGCTCACACAGCTGGGCTGTCCCACAGCTGGGGCTGTTGGCACATGCCACTTTGCCCACGTCTCTCTGAACTTGCATTCGTTATGGTGGGTCCATCCTGGGTCCTCTTCTAGTTTCTTTTTAGGGGTGGGAGGAAGGTGAGCTCTGGTCTTCCCAAATGCTAGGCAGATGCTCTAGCACTGGGTTGTGTCTCCAACCCAACTAACAATGATTTAAAACAACTTTTTTTAGATTTACTTATATGTATGAATGTTTTGACTACATATATGTCTGTGTACTATGTGCATGCTTGGTGCCCACAGGAGTCTGTGGTGGTTTAGATGAGAATGACACCCATAGGCTCATATATTTAAATTCTTTTTTTTTTTTTTTTTTGGTTTTTCAAGACAGGGTTTCTCTGTGTAGTCCTGGCTGTCCTGGAACTCATATAGTTAAATCCTTAATCCCTAATTGGTGACTGTTTAGGAATGATTATTGGGGTGGCCATGTTGGAGGAGGTATGTCACTGGGGGTAGGCTTTGAGATTTCAAAATCCCAAGCCATGCCTAGTCTCTCTGTCTCTCTCTTCTTCTCCCTCTCTCTCTGTCTCCCTCTCCCCTCTCTCTGACTTACATCTGCAGATCAGGATACTTTCCATACCTGCCTGCCACTGGTTTCTCTGCCATGATGACAATGGACTAACCTAACAAAACTGTAAGTGCACCCTCAATAAGTGCTTTCTTATAAGCTGCCTTGGTCATTGTGTTTCTTTACAGTAACTAATACAGGGTCAGAGGAGAATATCAGATCCCCTGGAACCAGAGTCACAGATGGTTCTGAGACATCATGTGGATTCTGGGAACCAAACCCAATTCCTCTGGAAGACCAATCAGAGTTCTTAACCACTGACTGCTCTTCTTAGACTCCTGACTTCAATTCTCAGCAACCACATGGTGGCTCATAACAATTTATAATGGAATCTGATGCCCTCTTCTGGGTCTGAAGACAACTACAGTGTACATGAAATAAATAAATAATTCTTTTTTAAAAAGTAGAAGAAAGGCGGTGGTGGCACATGCCTTTAATCTCAGCACTTGGGAGGCAAAGGCAGACAGATTTCTGAGTTCGAGGCCAGCCTGGTCTACAAAGTGAGTTCCAGGACAGCCAGGGCTACACAGAGAAACCCTGTCTCGAAAAACAAAAAACAAACAAACAAATAAAGAAAGTAGAAGAAACTGGGTTTTTTGCTGTTTTGTTTAATTGAGGCATGGTCTCATGATTTAGCCCTGAGCTGAACTCAAATTTGCTGAGAATGACTTCGAATGTCTGACTCTCCAGCCTCAATGGCCAAGTGCTGGGCTTATAAACATATATCACCACACCCATCTTAAAAGTCGAGAAGACAGTAAGAGATAGAGAAAAAGGTGTTCCATGCTCATAGTGATAGAACAATGTGAAAATAGCTCTATTCCTGAAAACAATCTATAGATGTGGCACAATCCCCATAAAAATTCCAATGACATTCTTCTCAATGTTAGAAGAAAAGTCCTAAAATTCTCAGGAGAGCATAAATGTCAACAATCAGAAAAAAATCATTCTAAGTAGAAAAAAGAATGCTTGGGGGGGGGGGGGGTTGGAAGGTCAGACTATCTGATTCTCGAATTACATTACAGAGCTTAAAGGAAAATAAATAAATGAAACCATCATGAAGCTGGCACAGAACAAACACGTAGGGTGGGCATGGTGACACACACCTTTCATCCAGCACTCAGGAGACAGAGGCAGACAGGCTGCAGAGGCCAGCTTGGTCTACATAGTTAGTTCTAGATCTGCCAGGGTTGCTCTCTCAGACAGACAGTACAGGTAGTCTGGGGGAGTGAGAGAGAACAACAGATGCACACACAGGAGAAAGACAGCCTCTCTGATAAGTGCTGCCAAGTAAAACTGGGTTTCAACATGTACAATGAAGTGGGATTCATAGATATCAGCCTGAACAAAAGCCAGCTCAAACCAGTTCAAAATGGACCAAGACCTGAGTGTAAGACCCAAAGCCATTAGAAGAAATACTTAACATAGCAGCAAGCTGCTCATGGTGGCATCTACCTTTAATCCCAGCACTCCGGAGAGAGAAGCAGGCAGATCTCTGAGTCTGAGGCCAGCCTGGTCTACAGAGAGAATTTTAGGCCTGTCCAGGGCTATATAGGAAGATCCTGTCTCAAAAACCAAAATGAGAGGTATAAAGACTTTCTGAAAACGCAGTAATCAATCCGAAGAATTACCAAGTGGATTGCACGAAATTAAACATTTTTGTACATGTGTGGTGTCTCATGCCTTTAACCTCAGCACTCAGGAAGAAGCAGCAGGGAGATCTCGGAGTCTGAGGTCAGTTACTACATAGCAAATTCCAGGACGGGCAGGGCAACACAGTGTCTTTTTTAAAAAGACACCTGTCTTTTAAAAAACAAAACAACCAAACATACCATCAATAAATGAGCTAATATACTCAAAATGTCTCAAAAGAAGAAATGCCAATAAATTATTGAAACTTGTTCAACATCTTGAGTCATCAGATAAATGTAAACTACAACGGCATTGTGGTGGCTGGAGAGACGGTTCAGGGTCAGTCGTTAAGAACTGCTTTTCCGACTAGCGGTGGTGGCACATGCCTTTAATCCCAGCACTTGGGAGGCAGACGCAGGTGGATTTCTGAATTTGAGGCCAGCCTGGTCTACAGAGTGAGTTCCAGGACAGCCTACACAGGCTACACAGAAAAATCCTGTCTTGAAAAACCAAAATAATAAAATAATAAAATAATAATAATGCCCTGCTAATTACCTTGCTTGCTAATTCTTTTAACTTTTGTGTGTGAGTGTACAGGCTCATGAATGTCATGGTGCACTCGTGGAGGTCAGAGGACAATTTTCCGGAGGCGGGTCCCACTTGCAACCTTGTGGGCACAGGGGATGGTGGGCTCTCTCCACCTCCCATAATTCACACAGCAATGCTGGAATTACAGACTCGCTCGCACCACGGAGTCCGGTTTTTATTTGGGTTGGGAGATGGAACTCTGGTTATGAGGCTTGCAGGCCAAGTACTGTTACCTGCTGAACCAAATTCCCAGGTCTCCTCTACCCCCACCGCGGGGGGGTCAAGCCTTCCTAGCAGCTCCCACTGCTCCCCAACGCCCTGATCTTACGGCCTCTCTAGGACTGCTGCTGGGCAAGGCGTTCCCTCTGTGGCTCTGATTTAGGCTTAGGCTCTGGAGCTGGGATTCTCTCAATCAGCTGTGACACGACCCAAACTCTTCCGTAAGGTGGCCAGAGCCTGCCCTAGCTCCTGTTTGACAAACAGTTCCTCCTTTGTGATACTTTGTTAGCTGTACCTCAGGCTTCTGTCCCCTGACAAGGATTTGTTCAAGTCTAGTTACAGCTGTGACTCTCCAGTCCTCCCGCAGCTACTTTTGGATCAGCTCTGCCATGTCCGCAGTGAAAGCCTCCAGGGGTTGCAAGGTCTGGAAGGCATCCAAGCTACCCTACAGGGTCCTACTCCCTGTTATTAACCCTTGTTTTTTCTTTTCTCATCTTCTTTATTCTTTTACTGTTTTTAAAACAGGGTCTTGCTAGGTAACTCAGGGTGCCTTGGATCAGTGTGTGTTCATGGCTAGCTTGGTGTTCATAGCCAGTTCCAAGACAGTCATCAAAACACAAACAACAAAGCACGCCCTTTGCCACGCCCACCTTCCCCCCTTCTTAAACATTTAAAAAATATTTATTTTCTGTGTATGAGTGTTTTGCCTGTATAAATGTGCTTCAGCTGCATTGTCCGGTGACCTCTGAGAGGAGGGCCTCAGACAGGTTTTTCGTTGTTACTTGTCTTACAAAGAAAAGGGGCACAGAAGACAAGGGTTCAATTCCCAGCCTCACATGGTGCTTCAAAACTGTCTGAAGTGGTGTCACAGGCCTTTAATCCCAGCACTCAGGAGGCAGAGATGGGCAATGCTGGAATTACAGACTCGCTCGCACCACGGAGTCCGGTTTTTATTTGGGTTGGGAGATGGAACTCTGATTATGAGGCTTGCAGGCCAAGTACTGTTACCTGCTGAACCAAATTCCCAGGTCTCCTCTACCTATTTTATGCTATTTTATGTCAGCTTGTAAGACAAGATCTCATTCTGAGGCTCAGGCTGGCCTCGAAAACTCACCAGTCCTTCCAATTCTGCCTCCCAAGTGCAGGAATTACCAGTATGAGCTTACCAGTTAGGGTCAGTTCACTTTTTCATGGCCCATATCTGTCACCTAGCAGTGTAAGAACTCTTACTTTTTTACTTAGAATTTAGCATTCTTTCCCTGGCCAATTCAGTTGATCTTAAAAATCATAGAATTAATTCATATACGCTAGGTATTACAGAAGTTCTAAGAATAATCGATGTGAAATGACTTCTGCCAATGTAACCTTCTAAGTAGATTAAAATAAATGTAAACCACAGCTGTAAATGTTTCATCAAAATGTATCAAAGTATTTAAAAAAGGTCAGGGTGTGATGGCACACGTCTGCATTGCCAGTGCTCCTGCAGAGAAGCAGGATTTCCTGAGCCACAGAGCAAGACCCTGATGCAAAGAAAATCTCAGCAAAAAGCCTGGCAATGCATCCCTCTCCCGAGCATGTGCCTCTATGTATGCATGTGTCTGTGTAACAGAATACATGTGGGTCCCAGGGCTTGGACTCAGGTTGTAGGTACCCTGGTGGCAGGTGCCCCTGACCTGCTGAGCTATCTTGCTAGCTCTAAGCAGTGACTTTTGTATTAATAAAGTGTACTTCAATACAGGTGGGTTTTCAAGATCAGAGCTCAACTCTTGAGCCTTGGCTGAAAGGTAACTTCATTTTTTAAAAAAGATGTATTTAGTCGGGCAGTGGTGGCTCACGCCTTTAGTCCCAGCACTTGGGAGGCAGAAGCAGGCCGATTTCTGAGTTCGAGGCCAGCCTGGTCTACAGAGTGAGTTCCAGGACAGCCAGGGCTACAGAGAGAAACTCTGTCTCGAAAAACCTAAAAAAAAGAAAAAGAAAAAAAAGTTGTATTTAATACACGTGAGTACAGTTGCTGTCTTCAGACATACTCAGAGAGTATTAGAACCCATTACAGATGGTTGTGAGCCACCATGTGGATGCTGGGAATTGAACTCAGGACCTCTGGAAGAGCAGTCAGTGCTCTTAACTTCTGAGCCACCTCTCCAGCCCCACTTCTTAGTTTCTTAATAGTTTAGTTTCTGTTTGTGGGTGTTTTGCCTGTATGTGCACCACTTGCATGTCTGATGCCTGAATGGGCCAGAGGAGGGCATGAGAGTCCTTAGAACTGGAGTGAGAGATGGCTGTGAGTTACACATGTGGGAGCTGAGAATCCAAGCCTGGTGCTCTAAGAGAGGTCTTCATGGCTGAGCCACCTATGCTGCTATTTTATGTCAGCTTGACACAAGTAGGAGTCATCAGAGAGGTGGGATGGGAACCTCAACTGAGAAAATGCCTCCATAAGATCAGACTGTAGGCAAGCCTGTAGCTCATTTCCTTAGTGATTGATGGGGAAGAACAAGCCCATTGTGGTGGTTTCATCCCTGAGCTGGTGGGCCTGGATTCTATATGAGCCAGTAAGCAGTCCTGCCTCCAAGCTCCTGTCCTGTTGAGTTCCTGCCCTGACTTCCTTCAGTGATGGACTGTGACGTGAAAGTGTAAGCCAAAGAAACCCTTTCCTATCCAATTGCTTTTAGCATGGTGTTTCATCATAGCAAATGGACATGCATGCACTCCCTACAGAGGTCAGAAGAGGACATTGGAGCCCTTGGGACTGGATTACAGAGGATTGAGCCACAATGTGGATGCTGGGAACCAAACCTGGGTCCTCTGCAAGAACAGCAAGAGTTCTTAACTACTGTGCCTTCTCTACAAGCCCATGAAAGGTGATTTTAAAGAGATGATATAATATTTAATAATGGTATCTCCTAGAATAAGAAAAAACATTGAAGCCTGGCCTGTGACATAAGCCTAAATTACTAGCTTGTTGGAAGGCTGATGCAGGATTATAATTTAGCAAGATTCTGTCTCAAAATAAAACAGTAAAAGGGTTTGGGATGTTGTCTAGTTGTAGAACACTTGCCCAGCATTTGCAAACCTAGGTTCAATTCCTGAAACCATTAAATTAATTAATTCATTAGTTAATTTTTGTCTTTTCAAGTCAGGTTTTTCTGTGTAGCTCTGGCTGTTCTGGAACTCGGTTTGTAGACCAGGCTGGCTTCGAATGCAAAGTTCCACTTGTCTGTTTCCTACATGCTAGAATTCAAGATGCAGGGCAGTCTTTTATGTCGCCCATGTTGGCCTCGAACTCCTGATTCTCTTGCCCTCCCCCCTCACAGGCTGGGATTACAGCCATACATGATCATATCCAATTTACAGGCATATTTTTATTTTGCTTACAGTGATTAAAGAAATTCTAGGGGTTGGAGAGAGTTCATCAGTTTAGAACACTTGTTGCTAGTGCAGAGAGGACCCAGGTTCAGTTTCCAGCATTCATGTGGTGCTTCACAGGCAACTGCAATCCATTCCAATCCCTTTTCTTCCAGCCTCCATGGCTATCTATGCCATGTAAATGCCGGCATGTATGCAAGATATTCCATTACTTTGCTTTCTTTTGCTTGTGATAAAACACCATGTCTAGCCCGGCGGTGGTGGCGCACACCTTTAATCCCAGCACTTGGGAGGCAGAGGCAGGCGGATTTCTGAGTTTGAGGCTAGCCTGATCTACAGAGTGAGTTCCAGGACAGCCAGGACTACACAGAGAAACCCTGTCTCGAAAAAACCAAAAAACCCCACCATGTCTAAAAGCAACTTGGGGGAATGAAGCATTTATTTTGGCTAGTTGCTTATACTTACAATCCATCATGAGGAAGTCAGAACAGCAACGCCAGCAGGAATTGGAACAAGGGCCATGGAGAAACACTGCATACTGACTTACTCCCCATGGTTTGCTCAGTTTCTCTTTTCTTTCCTTATTTACACTTCCTGATCACAGCTTCCCCTCCCTTCCTCCTTCTCTCTCTCACACACACCCAATCCAACCTTCCTCTCCTCAGGACATCCCATGGGTGTCAGTGAACCAGCCTTGGCATATTGAGTCTAGTCATGGCAGCTCAGTTAGGGGAAAGGGATCCAAAGGCAGGCAATGTAGCCAGACAGCACGTTCCTGGTTGAATCACACATGAAGACACAGCTGCACAATTGTTACACGTAACACAGAGGGCTTACATCCTTCCTATGCATGCTTGCTGGCTGCCAGTTCAGTCTTTGTAGGTCCCTCTGGGCCCACATTAGTTGTTTCCTTCCTCCTCTTTAATGGGATTCCTAACTGGTTTGGCTCTGGGTCTCTGCATAGGTTTCTATTAGTTGCTGGGTGAAGCCTCTCTGATGACAGTTATGCTAGGCTCCTGTCTGCAAGTAAAGTATCATTAACAGTGTCGGGGTGGGTTCCCTCTCATGGCCTGAGTCTCATGCTGGGCCACTTTTGGCCCTTTCCTCAAATCCTGCTCCATTTTGTACCTGTGTACATAAGCAGTACAAATTCTGGGTCTAAGGTTTTGTGGCTGGGCTGGTGTCTCAGTCCCACTGGAAGTCTTGCCTGGTTAAATGGCTGGTTCAAGCTCCATATACCCACTGCTAAGCCCTGGCTTAGTTTCCATTGTTCTAACTCAACCCAGATATGCACTTCCCTCCCAACTCAGTTCTCTCTCCATCCTACCCCAACCTCACCTTTCCCCACCCAGTACCCTTCCTCCTTCCCTCCCAATGCCTAATCTGTTCTGAGATTCAAGTGTCCCCTATTGGGGCCTCCTTTTTACTTGGCTTCTTTGGGTCTGTTTTGTAGCATGGTTATCCTATACTTTATAACTAACTAAGATCAAGGTATAAGGGCTGGAGAGATGCCTCGGTTGTTAAACCGCTAGGCTCACAAAAACTATGAGTTTGGTTCCTACCACCTCCCTACAGTGGAATTCACCCAAACCAATAAATGGTCAAGAAAATGCCCAAGGATGTTCAGCAACAAATAATTTCAGTGCTACATAAAGGAACACACTAATAAATGGAGAATTGCAAAGCAATTCTTATAAAAAGGATGCACCAGAACTCAAACCAAGGTAGCAAACAAACTTTGAAAAGACGTTTACTTGGTTTCTATTCTAATGCAGGTCTTTTCCTCATTGGCTTCGTCTGACTCCATAGTCCTTCAAGATTGGCACAAACTTGGGCTCAAGGTGATTTTTCTGTCTCTAAAGAGTTCTGTACCACTGTACACAATAGGATTCCTTATTTATTTTTGAGACAAAGTTTATGTTGTACTAGAAATAGACCAGGCTAGTTTCAAAAAAGAAAACAAAACAAACAAACAAACAAAAAACAAAAAACAAAAAACAAAACAAAACAAACAAAAAGCCCACCTACGTCTGCCTCCATGTGCTGGAATAAACCTTAATTCCACAGGTTTACAAAATTTTGATCACGTGATCCTTGCTTCTACTTCATACTTTGGCTCACATTCTACACAGGTTTTAAAGATTAAAGGAAAAGGACTGGTGTACACACACAAAACAATAGTGTGGGAAACAGTACGTTAACTCAAGACGGGCAAAATTTTATATAACATATTGCAAGAATTTGAGAAAAATTAAAAACTGTGGAGAGACAGACAGCACTTGCTCTTCCAGAGACCCCAATCTACTGGCAAGCACCCACATGGTGGCTCACAACTCAAACAGTTCAAGTGATAAGACACCCTTTTCTAGCCCCCAATGCAGGCAAAACATTCATATGCACAAAACAAAACTGGCTTTTAATCCAGTTATAATTCCCACTGTTATCAAATAAAGAGACAATCTCATTTTCAAATTAACTTTTATTTGAAATTATTCTTCCCCACATGTATTTTAGGATCCTAATACAATAACCCATGTAACCAATGTCCCAATACCAAAATTTCTAACAGCAAGTTATACAATTGTTCTAGGTAATAAATAAAGGTTGTCCTTCAGTGATTAAGGGAATACTTAAGTTTCCGTAAATTTAACATAAAAATCACGCTTTAAGTTTATAAGGTTTAACATGTAAATTCAAATACAACATATCTTATAGGAATTACAAGCTTTTAATTTCTAAAAGGTGACTTAATTTTTAGGTTCAAAGTTATATTCTTCAAAAGAAATGCCCCACATTTTCTCCTAGAGCTTCTACACTCAACTATTCAACTGCTCCACGCCACTCCAGACAAACCTGACATGACTGACCTAAAGTGTTATTTATCTTCCCCCAAAGAAGATTAAAAGGCAGTTTGTCATAACCACAGATTTCTAATGTCTACTACAATATCATCAGAAAAAGCTTTCAAAAGATGGTTTCTGTCCTCATAGTAAGAAGTTAATCCTCTGTAAAAGCAAAGAACCACAAAGCATAACAGGGCGCTTCCTTTTACTCAAGACGGTCAACTACTGAAAAGACAATCACACCTTTAGAGTGTAACAAAGGTGGAAACAGCAACACAACTGGCCACGCAGAGATTAAATACATCAGGTTTTTTGTTTGTTTTGTTTTTTTTTAAAGGACTAGGAAGCATGGAAGCTTGGAAATCCAAAATCAAAAAGGAAAAAAGGAAAAAAAGAAAGAAAGAAAGAAAAGCAAAGTTCTTGGGCACAATCACTCCAGTATCAATAGCGTCCTGAAATAGAACAAAAACAATTAATTACAGTCTGACTTGTCCAATATCTTTCCAACTATTAACGGTGACCACATATCCAAGTATCCCAAAATAAACCACCGCTTAGAAAAAATGGTTTCAATTCTACAAAAGTAAATTTTACATACTTGGGCTATAGGAACGGGATCTTGATCGTGACCTGTAGCGGCTGTAGTAAGGAGAGGGCGACCTTCTTCTGTGAGAAACGAGAGCTGAATTAGCACACCTCATAACCACAGAGTCAGGCGAAAAGTAAATATAAATAAAAATTAAAAAACAAAAACCCCTAGTCATTAGAGTAGTGCAGGCTTTTAATCTCAATACTTGGAAGACAGTATCTGTTAATGGAGGCCAGGCTGGTTTGCACAGCCAGTTCTAAGCCAGTCAGGGCTACATAACTGAGACCCTGTCTTCAAACAAACAAACAAACCAAAACTCAACATATTTTTAAGCAGTACTGAAAATTAAGCCCAGGACCTAACACTAGAGAATCACAGCCCTAAAATCTACCAAGTTCCACTGAGTGACACTCTCAGCCCTAAAATTCACTCCAACTCCTGCCCACCCCAACCAAAAATATATAAAATCACCAACCATGTTGACAGGTCGGGCTTAAACGACCCATCTTTGTCTCTCAAACAACTGTCACCACCCAGCTACCACACCCAGCTCAAACATCCAGTTTTTACTCATATTCAACATTAAAGTGCTAAATGATACTATTATTTAAGTATAGATATCCCAAATTAAAATATTACCTGTACCGGTAATCATAATCTTCATATCTGTCATAGCCCCGATCATATCCTCTATCATAGTAAGAATCTCGTCGTCTGCCACCGCCACCACCGCCGCCACCACCACCTCCTCCTCCGCCACCTCCACCACCGCTACTACAGAGAAACGAAGGGGAAAGAAAGATAGGTCATTATCCAGATCATTTAATACAAACTGCTGGGACAAGTGAGTTGAGAAGGAACCTCCCCCGCAATGCAAACGCCCTCACACATTTCACTTTGCCAATGCCCATGGTGCTCTGCTTTGGCTCCTAAGGCTTTCACAGAACTCTGGAGAGATGGCTCAGCAGTTAAGAGTACCTGTTCTGTTTTCAGCACTTAGGGAGGCTCACAGCAGCCTGCCACTCTAGCTCCAGGGGCGCTGACACCAGTTTTCAGCCTCCAAGGGTATTCAATGTGCTTATGTGTACCCTCCCCCACACATATCTACAAACAAAACTTCAGTCACAGCACTTGGAAATGCAGAGGCAAGAGGAAAAGCCAGTCTACAAAGTGAATTCTAGGACAACCAAGGCTCTGTAGAGACGGTGTCTTTTAAAAGAAAGGAGACTGAAATTAGACAATAACTAACAGCATGGAAAGTAGAAACAAAGTGCTAAAACTATAAACCATGCCTAAGAATGTTGGGGTAAATCTCTTGCCCATAGGGAATCCATAGAAGAAAGGACACAAGTCAATAAATATCAAATGAATGCTGCATGCCTAGATTGGGCAGATTTACCATTAAACTACACTATTCCCCGGCTAAGAGAGCTCTTAACAACTTGCGGTTTCCTAGGTCTTCTTCGTCTTCTCTCTCTCCACCAACTGCCCTCTGCCTCGACCAACTGCCAACTCCGCCACTTCTCCCCTCCGTCTTCTCCTTTTCCTGCCTCTGGCTCCTCCCACTCCTCTTCTACTGCCCAATCACTGGCTGTAGCCTTTATTTAACAAATTTGATTGGACAGAAGGTTTACAAGATTCATTCCTCCTTCGCAGCCCCTCCCAGGAGTGGAGTTACCATGACAACAAGAGGCTAGGGCTATCCACCACATAAGAATACCTGAAAGGCAATGAAGAAGTAGCAAAGAGAGGCTGGAAAGAGAGGCCAGTGGGTAAGGGCACTCGCTGCTAAGGCTGAGTTCTACCTATGGAACCTACATGGATGGCTAGAACAAAAGTCTGCAAGCCACATGGCCCCTCCCTAAAATAAATATTGAAAAAAAAAAAAAAAAAGGACTAAATATATAGAAGTTTAACTAAACTAACCCTGAACATCAGAGAGAATGACTCCTCTAATACTATGTCATGATCTAAGGTGTTACAATCTTTGGGGTAAACTTAAATTAAGCCCTTTTTCCTGTGTTCTAAGTAAGGGATACTGTTTCAAGTCTGGTTTTCTGCAGGTCTTTTATTCCCTGCCTCTGCCTCCTTTGTATTCTTTAAAAGGATGGGAGCCAAACACTGTGCCCAGCAAAGAACACACACAGATTTCGTTCACTTGAGGTATATGCATAAAATAAATGTAATTAATCATGTTCTAATTTAGTCCTCTGTAGGACAGCAAATGTTTTCAGCTGATGAGCCATCTTTCCAGTCACCGCAAATGAATATATACTGATAAAAATGATACAGAAGGGAGGGGATGTAGGTATGTTTTCGATTTCCTAGTCAAATTTTGACATACATCATTACATTTCTAGAGTGTAGTTTAATCTTAGATAAACTGGCTTTATCTGTTTTGCAGTCTGGGACCTACACCCAAGCCTTGAACATGCTAGGCAAGTTCTCTACCCCTATAAACCCAAAGTCTTACTGAGTTGGTCTGCCCATGTAAATGCCCGGTGTAGGTGTGTGCGCTCTCTTAGTGATAGAATAATCCACACGGATTCTTCTCCCATCCAGCTCCATCCCATTGGCTCTTTCCATAGCCTAAAAGAGAAAAAAAAAAAAAAGCAATTCATAATTCACTAATCTTGAAGCCATTTTTAGCTAAAATGAAGCATGAAGTATTTATAATCCAAATAAATCTACCTTGGAAAACAACATAGTAATGCAGCCTGTATAGGGACCGTCGGTATTTCCAGAGCTCAGTACTGTTCAGAACCTACTTAAGTTGCCCAGACAGAAAGTCACTAAGCTCTGCTTCACTTACAAACATCTCAGATATTCAGAACAGTGAACTAAGTTTAACCTTTAAACTTTATAACCTCAGCCGCCCACCTAAGACCAGGTTATCAATGTCACCTCAGCAGCCCACCTAAGACCAGGTTATCAATGTCAACACAGTTGTAATAGTTTGCATGCCTTTGTTCAAAATTAACAAGTCTAAGCCAATACTGCCTCCTAGTGATTGCCAAACGTAAAGGAACATAGCCTGTCTGTGTTTCAGCTTATCCCACTAGGGATGGGAGGAACGCAATGATAGTAATTCTTTTCTTCCATTTTTGTCCCCAGTCTACCTGCCTGGATGGATGGCTGTACCTACCTACCCACCTAGATCTATTTCTGTTGATAATTATCTCCCAAGTGGTAGGACTACAGTCATACTATATCCCAAGCCTGGCTCATATCCTAACTGAAATAAGGTAAAGTAACTTCAAACAAACAAAAAACAGGAATAAGCAAGCCCCAATACACGCTCATAAAAAATAAAAATGTTCTGATAACTGAGAAATTAGTGTGCCGGCTGGGCGGTGGTAGCGCACGCCTTTAATCCCAGCACTTGGGAGGCAGAGGCAGGCGGATTTCTGAGTTCGAGGCCAGCCTGGTCTACAGAGTGAGTACCAGGACAGCCAGGACTATACAGAGAAACCCTGTCTCAAAAGACCAAAAAAAACAAACAAAAAACCCCAACCAAGCCCCCCCCACCCCCCGCAAGAAATTAGTGTGTCTATCAGATTAAGAAATTACAAACTAAGAATCATATAATTTCTTAACTTCAGTACCATTAAGATCTGGGCTTACTGATTCTATGGTCTGGGGTCATCCAATCCACTACAGGATTCACCCAAGTGTTCTTTCAACTCCCAAATTATATATGACACGTGCCATCACGCCAGCACGCTAAATATGCTCTCACCCTCAAATGCCATTATTGGGTACTATTTTTGAAATAGGCACCAGTTTTTATTATGATCTGTATCAATTTATGTTTGAATTACAGAAGAGAATAAGGTATTAAAAAATTTAAAAAGCCATTTCTGCATTTGTGCATGGGGAGTTAGACTAAAATTAGATCAATTTAAACATAAATATGGGCTCTTAAAAAAAAAGAACACTTATACAGACTATAGTTTGAAGCATTAACTCGTGTAATTCACCATAAGATCAGATTTCAATCAGCATGTAATCAAAACTAACTTTTTAACGGCGACAACGTGAGAGTTCCAATCAGGTCAGAGAATCAGAAGGCATGTTTACAAAAATGTACATCAACAGACCTAACAGTAACGTGTAATACTGTATCATTAAGCATAGCAAAAATTCTTCTAAATAAAAATTGTAAAACCATATTTACCTCCTTAGAGTCATCTATCCTCTCAAAATACACAAAAGCAAATCCACGCGACCTCCCAGTCCGCTGATCATAAACCACATTAACCCCACTCAGAGGTCCGTATCGGGAGAATACTTCACGAAGGTCTCTCTCTGTTGTATACAAACTGAGGCCAAATACTCCCAGGCAAGTGTTAGGATCTGGGTTTGCCTGTTGAATAAAGGAGGAATTAAATTTTAATCACAACTCAATACATAAGATGAAAACACATGAAGATCTTTTTTGGAATACTCTTTACAGAGACTTTATAGGATCTATAGCCCAGCAATTTTCAGAATGTATCTAAAGAATTCACCTTTCACATGCCTAGTCCTTCACTACTTATCTGACTTGTTTTCACTTTTAGCAATAACCTCAGTGCTGGAATTAGCCATGCACCACATACCCAATACTATGTGGTGCTGAAGGTTGAACCCAGGGCCTCGAGCAAAACAGGCAAGCACTCTTCCAGTTCAGTTACATTCCTAGCCTTCTACTTTCATTCTTTCAAAGATCTTAGGAGCTGGAGAGATGGCTCAATGGTTAAGGGTACTTCTGCTCTTGCAGGGGATCCCATTTCAGTCCCCAGCACCCAGAGGGTGGCTTTTAACCACCCATTAATTCTACTTTCAGGGGATCCAACACCCTCTGACTTCCCCAGGCAAACATGGTACGCATAGATAAGGTAGGCACTCACAAACACATAAAAAAAAAAAAAAAATCACCCCCTTCTTCCACCTGTCTGTCCGTGTGCATGTCCACAGAGGCCAGATGGGACAACGGATCCCAACTCTGCACCTAAGGCAAAGCATTTTAGTGCTCTTAGCCACTAAGCTGTATCTCCAATCACCATTTTCATTCTGTAGCAGGATATCCTTTGAATGTTTCCAAGATCCAGACTTTTTAAGATTATTCAATACTAACACAGTCTATCATGATTGTCAGCATCGCTGGCGTTATGCAGATGCACAGCAGGTAAAGCAACCTAGTTGAAACCTGGACTCTTGTTACCTATTTTTTAAAACACAGATTTCTACCTGTGTGCATACATGGACATACTTGTGCTATGAAACACATGTGGAGGTCAGACAACTCTTCATACAATGTAGATTCAGGTTAAACTCAGATCAGGCCTGGTAGCCAAGTGTCCTGATCCACTTGCTGGGCTATCTTTCTGGCCCCTAAGCCAACTATTAAACCAAAACAAAACATTTCAGTGTCTCACATCCAAACAACGTGTCACATAGAGATGTTAAGAATACACACATTAGCAGAAGAGAACAGAAAGGAAAGCTACTTAAGGATCAGTACAGAAAGCAGGCAGTTTGACCTGGACAGTTATCCTATCCATAGGTTGCAGAAAGAGAACAAGCTAGACACAGGTGAAGACAGAACAAGCCAGGCAGAGAATGAGGAGCCAGAAGATTAGAACATATTGCCACAGTTAGAAATAGGCCAAACAGCAATTTCGTCAGAGTTGTAAGAAGCCAGTTTGAGCGCCGGGTAGTGGTGGCGCATGCCTTTGATCCTAGCACTTGGGAGGCAGAGGCAGGCAGATTTCAAGAGTTCCAGGCCAGCCAGAGCTATACAGAGAAACCCTGTCTTGAAAAAACCAAACCAAACCAAAACAACAACAAAGAAGCCAGTTTGAATCAGTTGGAATTTTATTTTTTTTAGGCAGAAGAGACCAGCCAGCCAGAAGCCAGAAAGAACTAGAAAGGGTGAGCTTATTCAGCAGCAAGTCTCACAGGCTGAAGACATTGTAGGCCTAAATAAGACTGTGCAAAGCAAGGTATTATGCCATGACTACACATTCAGGAAAGAGAAAACCAATTTGCATGAACTCTTACACACATACCCTGCTGCCAGTGTGCCTTCTGCGATTAGACATTGGAGAGTGACTCCGGCTCCTCCGCCTCCTATACTCTGGTGTATAGGACCTACTCCGAGATCGTCTCCTGTGAGAGTGTGACCTGGATCGAGTGTAGCGTCTATGAGAATGCCTCCGTGACCTTGACCTTTGAAAGAAATAAACTTAGGTAAAATACTGGCTCACAGGGTTGGAGAGATGGCTCAGCAGTTAAGAGTATTTGTTGGTCCCTGAAAAGACTCAGGTTTGGTTTAGAATGGCTTATAACTATAACTCTAGTTCCAGGGGATGACTCTACTGGTCTCTGAGGACACTACAAGCTTGTGGTACACATATATAGACATAAAACATAAAAAAAAAAAAAAAAAAAAAAACCCACTCTGAGTACGTACTCTTTAAAAAGTACTAGATCAGGGGCTGGAGAGATGGCCCAGTGGTTAAGAGAACTGACTGCTGTGCTTCCAGAGGTCCTGAGTTCAATTCCCAGCAACCACATGGTGGCTCACAACCATCTGTAATGGGATCTGATACCCCCTTCTGGTGTGTCTGAAGACAATGACAATGTACTCAAAAATATAGTGTCCTACATAAAACAATTCCTTAAAATCAAATTCCCTCTGCATTCTATATTGCATACAAATGACTGTTTTTTAGCTGTCTTTCATTTTTGTTGGGTGAAACAACTCACAAATCCGCCTGCCTCTGCCTACCAAGTGCTGGGATTAAAGGCATGCGCCACCACTGCCCGGCATGTACACAACTTTCTGTAAGGGATTCCATCCCCTCTTTTAGACTCCGAGGGCACCTGCTTGTGTGCACACAGACACTTATTTTTACTTATGTATATGTGTACATGTTTGTAAACACCTGCCATAAGTGGACTGCAGATCTCCTGAAGGTCCTTATAGGTGGTTGGCTGTAAGCTGCCAAACACGTGTCCTGAGAACCAAAACCAAATTCAGGTCCTCTGAACAACAGCAAACATTCTTAGCCACTGTGTCGTCTCTCTGGCACATATTCTGATTCTTACAATTCCTATTTAGCCCATTTCTTCACCCTCATTTTACCTTCCATCAAAACATCCTTGAAAGACAGAGTAGAGCATGGTCACGCATGATTTTAATCAGGAGACAGAGGCAGGGGAACCCATTTGAAAACAGAAATGAATAAATAGTAGCAGCAGCAGGCACAGCGCTGCCTGCTTTTACTACCACAAAGATGGCTGCAAGTTCCAGGCTAGCCTGGGCTACATCATGAGAGCCTGTCTAAAATGAGACAGAAAGAGGCGGAGATGCACTTAGAGAATAGCAAGAGTAAAGTGTGCTTGACCTTTAAAGGAACTAATTTAGAGCAAGGAACACTGAGATAACCTGCATTAAGTTTTGAATAAAAAGACTTCTACAAGAAGGATAAAACTGTGCCTATTACCTGAGCAAAAGCACTTGCGTGGGAAAATCACTAATAAAGATGTCCCTTAGCTTCCTTAGTGCTAATTTCAGCCTAATCTACCACCTTAAACAGTCAGGTTTTGACTTGGGCAGACGGCTTACGGCGGAGGTCTAGAATGCGGCCCGTCAGAAGCCCTGTAAATGCTGGCTGGGTATGGCAACTGGCTGTAACTCCAGTTTTGGAAGGTGGAAACTAGGGATCCTTGGAGCAAACTCTAGCCCAGCTGAGAGGGGGATGGATTATGGATGTGTGTTTGTTCACTTATTTACTTTTGATTGTGTGCATATGTATCGTGTACTTGTGCGCTGGCACATGGGTAGAGGTCAGAGGACAACTGCAGCAGTCAGCTCTATCGTTTGGCTTCTAAGGACTAGACTCAGAATCAGGTATGGTGGCAGGTGTCTTTACTCAATGAGTAACAGCTAACATATGCTAAGAAAGGCTTCAAAATGCTGCAGTCTCAGGGTGTGGTAAACTTTCTATGGGAAATGCAGCTAAAAGGAGACCTGACAAACTACAGTGAAGAAAGCCATTTACAAAGTATAAGCTTACCTGGATTTTGATCTTGATCGAGAATGGGATTCAGAATGTTTGGAAACCCTTGATGGACTACGAGATCCTGACCTGCTCTCTGATTTTACACGAGCAGGAGTTCCCGTTGGAGATTTTGACTGAGAGCGAGACTCCTAACAAAGAAGACAGTATTACAAATGGCACTGGTCACGCAGATGCCTAACACCTAACATTTAAAGTACCGTAATTATTTATATTGATTGCTCCTGAAAAACAAATGGTTAGGCAGCACCCTCCAGAAAAAAATTTCAGCTCATTAATATCCCATTGTTAATACTGCTAACTATCCTCAATAATTCCCTACTTGAACCAGATCACCAATTTTCTATTAACTAAGTAATCATGCAAATTCATCTACAACTTGATCATACAGACACTGGAACATAAACCATACATTTACTTAACCTAGGACCCATTCATTCTTCCAGATTCTTTTAATTCTACTTCACTCTTGCTTTCTACTTCTCTTCATTCTTCATTGAGTTTTTCATTTTTCATACTTCGTGTATTCTTCCCCAATTCAAACAATTCAAAATAGCCTTAAAAAAATATTCAAGTGCTTCTATCTGACCAATCTTCTGTTCAATTTTTTCCCCCATTCAATTTTAATTTTCTGATCTTTAATACTTTTCATTAGCCTTCTTTTATCTTGATTTATCTTCCACATTCTTGGAAAAAACTCTTCAATTTCTTCACGAACATTAACCTTAATGGAAAAAGAACATTTAGTATATTTAAGCACGTGGGGATTATAAAACTCTGCTGGAGTTCAGAATGTTATCTACCAAGTGGGAAGGCCAGCAGGTAAAGTGCAAATAACTAGTTTATTTAAAAAATAAATTAAAAAAAAAAAAAAACAAATTTTATAGTATTTAAAAATGTTCAAAAGTGTAGTCTAACATAATTTACTGAATTTCTCAAGTTTTTAACCATACTCCTTACCCTCCTCCCCTTTCATGTTCCATTCTAGTCCCTAATTTTAATATAAATATGTAACTCAAACATTGAACCTGCAATCCCCCCACCTAAATATTCATTTTCCACTATTTTGTAGGCTGAAGGCTCTTACTAATCTTAGAATTAACTTTCAATAAGCCACACTAAAGAAATTCAGGCACTACTGAAGCAAAGCATCCCAGGCCGAAATAGCTGTATATACCATCTGAACTCATGATAGCACACATGCCAGAAATCAAGACATAATAGTAAAATTCCACCTTCTCCCAATTTTGACTACCATCTTCACTTATTGTGATTAACCAGAAAGATGTGTTGTAAAGCAAGCAGAGAAAAACTAAAAGGAAAGAACAAAGTTTCTAACAGTCCTGACTTTGGCTTATAAATTCCTGAAATACACGCTATTCCTGTTTATGAGACACATTTGCATTTAATAACCCAGGATAGACTATACAGTTCATAGAACCATCTCCTTCATGACAAATTGGTTATTGAAAAGTTCTATGTAAAAACTTACCAAATAACTTGTAACTGACTAAAAAGCATGGTAACTTGAACTGATATGAGACCCACACCAAAATAGAAACCAAGATTTGGTTTCTCCATGCACTTTAAGACTTGGTTATTAATGCAAAAATTAGCCCCATCTTACAAAGGTATATAATATGCACACCAGCTTTCATTTATGCAAAAAGATATCATACATCTCCTGCCTTTCTTTCTCTCCCAAGTAGATACTGGCATGCACAACCAAACTTGGCCCTATGTAGTGCTGGGCTCGAACCAGGACCCAGTGCTAGGCAAACACCCTATTAACTGAGCTAGATCCCGGGCCCCTTTTCTTAGTAATATCAAATACTTTCTTTTAATATAAAATCAATTTCTTAATATCAAAAAGATTTACCTAACAAGAACTCCACCCATTATTTTCCTGGTCAATGACATTTCCATTTAGTTATGCAGTGTTAAGTCTTTGATATCTTAGACTCTTAAATGCCTAAAGACTGGAGCAACATATTTATTACTTACAGAAAAAGAAAATAATTAATTTTGCATGTAACTTAAGTCTCAGCCGCTAGTTCAAAATCTGAACCTAGACAATGGTTTTTTTTGTTACCTTTCCTTTCTATAAAACAGACCCTCTGGGCTGGAGAGATGGCTCAAGTTAAGGGCACTGAATGCCCTTCCAGAGGATCAGGGTTTAATTCCTAGCACCCACATGACAACTCACAACTCTTTAACTCCAGGATCTGAAATCCTCATACAGACACAGTGCAGGCAAAACATCAATGTGAATAAAAAAAAATTTTTTTATTAAAAACAACAAAAAGGCCCTCGGGTATAACCTTTGTTGCTGTGAAAAGCAGTGTCTCGACAGCATTTATGTCAGCACCACAGCCTTTGTTATACAATGAGGCATCAGAGGGTCTTACTTTGAGGTACTATAAACCTTTAGCTTTATTATGATTTTTTTAAAAATCCTAAAATAAAGCATAAATTTACTCTTAAATGATTAATAAACCCTCTAACATGACAAAAATTTAATGGCCCAGATACATTTTTTAATTTCCAAGCTTCTCCTCATGTAAGTATTATCACTGAAAAATGACTTCTTTCAAAAAGTTACATTTAATTTATATTTTGTGCACATGTGGACAAAGAGCAACTTGTTAAGAGTCACTGGTACTCAAACTTCAGGCTGCAAGGACAGCAGCAAATGTCTTCTTACCCACTCAACTATCTTGCTGGCCTCCAAAATTTCTCCTGGAAACTTAAGTAACTCAGTAAAAAAAAAAATTGTTTTAATTTAAACAACTCCCAGATCTTGAGTAGCAACAAAGTATCACTGAATAGCAGAATGTCTTTTAAAAGAAAACATTTTGAAGGTGTTCTCTTCTTTCTGGCAGTGCTTGGGATTTAACCCCTAACTGTCCTACGCTAAGCACTGTAACACTGATTTATATACCTTTTTATTCAAAAGCATTATATTTAACAAGCATGTGCAACCACAGCTGGCTAATTTAAATTTAAAAAAAATCGTTAAAACTATTTAGAATTTGGGAACTTAAATTACAATGAAGAAAAAAATTAAATGCTGGAAAGAGTTGGTCATCTGTTTTGTCCCACTAGACTAACCAGCTCTTAAAGCTGGTTGAAGGGATATTAACAATTCCTTTTTTTAAAAAAAAGATTGGTTTATTTTATGTATATGAGTACACTATAACTGTCTTCAGACACACACCAGAAAAGGGCATCAGATCCCATTACAGATGACTGTGAGCCACCACGTAGTTGCTGGGAATTGAACTCACAGCCTCTGGAAGAGCATTCAGTGCTGTTAACCACTGAGCCATCTCTCCAGCCCCATGTTAACAATTCCTTAGTACCCTGGCTACAAACAACCCTTTACAATATGCTCCCCAGCTGAATGAAACATGTAAAAGGACTCATATTGACCCATATCACTGATTATAAAGGAAACACTAAATAGGCTTCAATCTACCTTAGATAGTACAAACCACAAAGAAGCCAGGCAGAAGGTTAAACACAACTAACTCAAACAGGTTTTGGTATTTGCTATATGGACAAATTGTTATAAAACATGAACCAAGCAACAGGATGATCAGTAAACTGTAGATGTAAAATACATAGGCTTAGTGTTTAATATTAAGTAAAGCCAAGCAAATTTATATATAACACAAACCCTTTTAAATACTAAGTCCAGGCAATGCTGCCAGGTTATAGGGACAAATTGATATACATTCAAGTATGGACATTATGTGAAACAAACTTCTGTTATTTCCCTAGTACTTTAGAAAGTGGAGATTTCCATAAAGTAAACTAGTGAATTTAAATCATATGCCAAAAAGAAAATCCATTTTGGCTGTCTAAATACCATACTGTAGGGACACATTTTTGCTCTCTTTCTCTGAGAACAATGGTGCTGGCCTTTATTAGAACTTAGGCTAATACAGCCAACATTTCCAGTCTCAAACCAAGTTGCTACTAAAAGCACCTCTAGAAAACAAACTAGTGTTCAAAATGTCAAATAATGACTTCGTTTCATTTAAGATCATACTTGTATGATGCACTAGGATGTCACTGTGGTCTCCATTAGGCTCGTGTATAACTCTAACATAAGTCTGTATAGTCTCTAAGTTTGGACATTATGCCCTGCTAGCTTTCGGGTTGTTTTGGAGCGTTCCTAACATGATGAAGCTGGCTGATGGCCACGAGTCATTTTTCTATTATACCTCTGATGAAAGCAACAGACTATGGACAAAAGTCTATGTGCAGCTCACACTTCCTACTGGCCTTCCACTTTCCTAGTGTTTAATACAACCTCTTCCTCAATGTGACTATTACTGTTTTTTCACTTGTACTTCAGTTATACACAACTTCACTGAGTGTAGAAATATATACCTTTTAAGGGTGATCATGATGCCTGAGCACCAACAAATGAAAATATTAAACATTTTTAGTCAGCTAGGTTCAACGAAATGACTATGCTGATCATTCATGCTGCTTTTATCTTATCAAACTAAGTTATCAAACAGTTCACTTGAATTAGCTATGCGCCCCCACGGTTAGCACTTCTCACATATCTGTAAGGTTACGGCAATGCACTATGGATAGTCACAGGCACTGCTTCCCCCCAAAAGCTTGCCTTTCCCACTTATTTTTTAAGTTTGCAAATTGTACAATTAAAAGTAGGGGATGGAGTGGAAAAAGAACAGTAGTACAACTGGCTTTATGATAGCATTTAACACAGAAAATAAACCCAACACACCAAATTTAGAGTTAGTACTATTCCTACTATAAGTAAAACAGCTTTACTTTCCCCCCTTTCTTCTACCTCTGGTAGTTCAGGCTATCTAGAACTCACTATCAGCTGGGCCTACAGTGCAGATTCTAGGTCTGAGTCACCGAAGCTGGCTAGCCATTAGCCCAACTTGGTCTTCAATTCCTGTTCCTCCTGTCCCTTTCAAGAGGGATTGACTGATTATAGGCAGGTTGATTAATTACAGGCCACAATGCCTGACTAGCTTTACCCCTTTCTGTAAATGTATTTACTTATTTACTGGGAGTGGTGGTCTGTGTCTTGGTAAGCATGTGGAGGAAGGGTCTGTTCTTTCCCACCATGTAGGCTGGAAGTACTGAAATCAGGCTGTCAGGGTTAGTGACAAGTGCCTTTAACCACTACATGAGAAGACTTACAAAAGGTTGTTTTCTTTCATTTAGGGCACCTCTGTGTTACTCTAGCTATAAGTGGACCAGAGTGCTGGAATTAAAGGCATGCACCACCACACCCAGCTTCAAGATCTTATGTGCACATGTCTGTATTAGTGTATGTGGGAGCCTGCAAAGGACAGAAATGGGTGATGGATTCCCTAAAGCTGGAGTTACAGGCAGCTGTGAGCTATCAGACATAAGTGCTGGGAGCCCAATTCAGGTCCTCTTGAGAAACAGCAACCCACTTAAAACCCAGCCATTTCTTTTGTTTCCAGTCTACACACTCCCTTAGGCATATTAATCTAAGTATTTAAAATTAAGTTGCTGAGGCTTCAGTAAAGCAGTATAACAAATCTCATTTCTAAATTTCACACAAACTTTCATTAAAATTGTGTTACTGCATTTATGCACACCACTTACACCCCGGTGCTAGAGAAGCAAGCTAGAAGAGGGCATTGGTTCCCTCGGAAACTGGAGCAAAAGTCCTCGTGGGCTACTTAGTCCCAGTGTAAGAAAAAAACCAGGGTCCTTTCAGCTAGGCCAATTCTCCAGTCCTCATAAAAACCTTAAACCCCAAATAAACTGTTTTAAAAACAAGCTAGTAAATCAATTCCAGGAGTGAAGCAAACACCTCCTATCTCTCCTTTTTTTAAAAGACAAGGTCTCCCCTCTCATTTGTTTAGGTTTCTCTGTGTAGTCGTTGAACTAGCTTTGTAGACCAGGCTGGCCTCAAACAGAGATCTATCTGCCTGCCTCTTCCATTCCAATGCTGGGATTAAAAGGATGCACCACCGCCTGGCTCATAAATTAGTTTTTATGTGTGTGAGTGTTTTGCCTGCACATGTTTCTGAGTACCCTATGTATGTCATACCCAGAGGCCAGAAGAGTGTGCCTGAACCCTTGGGACTTGAGTTACAGATGACTATGAGGTGCCATGTGAGTGCTGGGTATTGAACCTGGATTCTCTGCAAATGCAGTCAAGTGTTCTTAATCTCTCTCTGAGCTATCTTTCCAGCTCTGGGAGTCTTGTTGTGTCCCTGGCTGACTTCAAACTGGTGGTTATCCTCTGAACATCACTTCTGGAGTGGTGGGTTGCAAGTATAGACCTGTCTCTTCCATTTGTTAAGATATTAATACAAGCCGGGCAGTGGTGGTGCCTTTAATCCCAGCACTTGGGAGGCAGAGGCAGGCGGATTTCTGAGGCCAGCCTAGTCTACAGAGTGAGTTCCAGGACAGCCAAGGCTATACAAAGAAACCCTGTCTCAAAAAAAACAAAAACAAAAACAAAAATATTAATACATACAACTTTGTGTATATTTGCATGCTCACATACCTGTGAAAGAAAGTTAAGATAGCTTGCTCTATCATCCTCCACTTTACTGTTTGAGATAGGGTTGGTCTCTCACTGAACCCAGAGCTCATCTAATTAGCCTAGGGACTTCTGAGGATCCTAAACCCTTGGATTAGAGTAGAGGCATGCTCTGCAAAGCCTGGCTTTTTACATATAGGTGCCTGGCTTCAGAATTTAGGTTCACATGCTCTACAGCAAGCACCTTCCTCACTGAGCCATCTTCTACAGCACACAAATACAACTTTTAATCCCAATTAATACAGGTAAATTTGTTTAATTTTTTACTTTCATCGACAAATTATTCCATAGCAAAGAAACTTTGGAGTACTAGGCCTCTTTTTTTTTAAAAATTGGGTTTCTAAGAGCATAAGAACTATTAAGAGTTATGTCCGTTCTCAATCTCTACAAAGGACATTAAGATCAAAACTCTTTTAACTTTAGATAAGTTTTATGAAGCAGACAATTCATCATTTTTATTAAGGTGACAAAGATGCCAGTACTCAGGAGGCAGAGGCAAATAGATCAGAGTTTGAGGTCAGCCAGGAGTAAACAGTGAGATACTGAAAGAGAAAAGAAAGTTGAACAAACAGAGCCACCTTTCCCTCTTTCCCAGTTTCAAAAGAACACTGGGTGTGGTAGCCTCTGGCTGTAAATTCCAGTATCCAGGAGAAGCTGAAACAAAAGGATCTGGAGTTATGGCCTGCAAGAGCTGGAGCTTCAGTGAAACCCCGGATGGAAGCATCTTCTACACACTGTCCTAAACTGATATATGCATGCACCAAGTGAGCTGCTTAGGGGCCTGTCTGGACTTTGACTGGTTTGTTTTGGGGGCAGGACTTTACTGTGCACCGTGGCTGACTTGGAATTCAGAGATCTGCCTGCCTCTGGCTTCCAAATGCTGGGAATTAATAGTGTGCCATAGCACACCCAGCACTGGACCTTTTTTTTTTTTTTTTTTTGTAATGGCACAAACATTCTCCTATATTCCCTGAAAGGGGTTTCTGCCATAAATAATTCAAGCTGCACTCTACTGCTCCTGTGCCAGTCCTTTTGATCACAGATCTCCAAAACAAAGAGCACTTATTACGTGTCAGATTAGAAACCCTTTGTTATCTTGGCTGCACACATCTGTCACTATCTCAGCACTAATACACTTGATGACAGTACTTTTGTTTTTAAACCCAGGTTTAAATTGGCAGTCACCCGAAATTAAGACTGAAAGCTCTTGGTAGCTCACAACCATCTGCAACCCTAGTCCTAGAGGATGTGGTTTCCTCTTCTGGCTTCTTTAGGCATTATATGTGTGGTACACAGACATACACGCAGGCAAAACACTCATACACATAAAGTAAAAAAATACACAGTCTAATATGGCTTGAATAAATCCTTTTAGCAAACTCTATTAATGGGTCAATACAGTTAAGTACAATGTGCTCTTCACAAAGAAAAATCTAGACATATACAGGATCATGTATATACACACAATGAACAGTAAACTGGGGCTTATGTGGTCTTCCACATCTTGGTCTGTTCTTGTTCTCTCTTCCCTTCTTTCCTTTTATAATTTTTTTTAATTTTTATTTTTATGTGCATTGATGTTTTGCCTGCACATATGTCTGTGTGAGATGGATCCTGGAGTCAGACAGCTGTGAGCTGCCATGTGGGTGCTGGAAATCAAACCCAGGTCCTCCGGAAGAACAGTGAGTGTTCTTAACCACTAAGCTATCTTTCCAGTTCCTCTTTGTTTTGTTTTCCCTGTGTAGCCCTGGCTGTCCTTGAACTTGCTCAGCAGACCAGGCTAGCCTCAAACTCAAGAGATCCACCTGCCTCTGCCTCCCAAGTTCTTAGGTGTGCACCAGCAGCACTTCCTGGGTGGTTCTTTATTTCTAAAATGCTGACAGCATTCCAGCCCTTGCTATATTATCAGAAGTAATAAAGCCTCCAGCTAATTTTAAACACTGTTACTGAGATGGGATTAACACACTCCCTGTTACACCTGAAGAAAAAGTGCAATCATTCACTTCATGTATCAGATACAATCTTCTCAATAAATTCCTACAGAAAGGAAAAGAATAAAAAAAAAAAAAAACCTACATTAATAATCTTTTTACAATACCTGAGAGGCCAAGCATTTGACTACTGACCTGCCAATTCCTCCCCTAATTTACTGTAATGAGAAGAGTTTGAAGTCTAACTACCACATAAATAGCTTCAATAACACATCATCCAAATATCTCGTTTAGGAAGATGCCCTCAGACATCTTTACAGGTAATGCGAAGGGGGCATAGCAACTACAATCAACAGGGGGGAAACCCACAAGCACAGAACCCCCACAAAGCAAACATTTAAAGTATTTAAATATTGAGCTGCTTTAAGAAAGGAGTGGCAGAGCACTTGCCTGGCATGCAAAGGGCCTGGGTGTCACTCCCACAAAGCTCAACAACAAGCAAGGTGAACCCCTACAAGCCTCTACCCTTCTAATTCTTTATGTAATTACAAGTTTGTTCAATTACAATTTAAGAATACAAAACAAAAACTCTGTTGCATCTAGCCTTAACTGACCCTGAGGGTGCTGATGAGCCAACTTACTGAACTACACACAGGGACTGTTGTAAAAAGTTAAAAAAAAAATTTTTTTTGTTACTACAAATGGCAGAAGAAAGCTAGAAAAGTCCCTATGTGTTAACTAGGTTGTTAATAACGAAATAAATTAACAGAAAAATGAATAGGAATCTTAAATATTTGGGGGTGGGTAAGGTGGTAATTATCCATTACTCCGTCCACTAGGGGATAAATTAGAGATCTAGAGCAGCAATCAGAGCTATACCGGTGCAAACCCCAGAAAGCAAACCACGAACAACAAACACCCAAACGTCTTTTCCTAATTACTGAAATAGTTTCACAAGTAACACAACTACCTGCAAATACTCACTCCATGGTCCTAAAAAGTTTTTAGCACAACAAAACCTAAAAACAGTAAGCAGATTCAACTATATTGTGTGCAAATTTCATTCAAATAATCCAACCAAAGTTAAACGTAGTTATGATCTTGTACTAGTGCATTAAATAAAAAAGTAAAAAACAAAACACACCCTCTTTTCTCAAGAGCAAAACCCTAACTGACCATATGACCTGACCGACAGAGTACAGGCGTTTCCAATCCTGAGCTTCCAAAAGGGACACATTCTTTCCTTCAGTAAACCCCTCCAGCGGTTTTTCCCCACCCGCCCCTCCTCCACTAGAATACCAACACAACAGCCAGACCGAGCACCAGAAGACTTTTGTTTCCCTTTTTTCCTTCCATGGTTTTCACCAGAACTTACTTCCATTAATTTCCAATACTAGGGTAACTTCGGAATCAAACTCAAAACCCGGTAACGTCCTAATATTCTCAAGCTGGGCACACTGTTTATATTCACAAGCCCTCAAATAATGAAAGCCTTGCGCCCCTTCCTGGGGCATGGGTGAGAAAACCAGGAGAGGGTCTGTAAATTTCAGGTCATCTTTTGAGTTAACACTGAGTAGCTATTCCAAAAAACTGAGGCAAGAAATTCGTTCAGTTACGTAAGATTTAAAAGATGCCTTGGCAGTTTAGCCATAAAAACCTGTAAAGGAGTTTTCAGATGAATGGTCTCAGGAAGGAAAGCTTTAGAAGTTGAGACATAAAGAACCCAACATCTAGCAGTTAGAAAAACAGGCGCTACTGCATTTCCACATTCATTTTAGAAGCGAAAGGAAAGAGGACATTAAGGGGAAAGGCTCTTGCGTAGTTTTCCCTTCCCAGCTCTCGTCTTAAGGACTCTTAAGGGTCGCTGCGGTCGTTGACTAACCACTTCACTGGGCTCGTCCCACCTTCAACCTCAAGGCTTTCGCCTCTATAGACGCAACGCCGCCGGTTCCGACGGAGACGCGGCCGCTCACTGCAACAGAGAGCCAAGGAGACACAGGCCCCAGCTAGTCCCGCGCCAGCGATTCCCCGCCCGGACAACAGCCCCGCGCACTTCCGACCCCGAGACCCCGCTGCGATGGCCGGAGGGGTGGGTGGCCCGAGATGCCACCGCAGGAAGCACCTACCACTATCCGGCCGGAGGGAGCGCCCCGCCGCCTCCTGCCCCACCGCGCCGGGGACCCGCACCTCGGAGCAGAGATGGGAAGCTGAGAGGAAAGGGAGCGACAGGAGAGGATAGGACCAGGCCAGGTACCAGTGAGCCGCCAGAAAGGAGCGCTGCGGGCTAGTGGGGCATCTGGACAGGCAGGGGGACCCCGAAGCCATCTTGGGACGTGACGCGCTCGCGGTGGCCCTCAAGGCTGCTCCTGCGGGCCCCGCAACCTCGCCCGACCGACCGCGCTCGTCCCCGAGCCCCGGAGCATCGGGCCGCCGCCGAAGACGGCTCCCGCGGCTTTGTACTCACTCTGCCCTCGAAGTTGTTTTCCTCTACATCACTCATGTCGGCCAGGCGCTCCCGAGAACTAAATAAGAGATATGTCTCGGCTCGAGGGCCGACGGCCTAGTCACCGCGCTGTTCGGACTGTGGGGAGGAAGAAGGCGACGGCTACAACGGCCGGTGCGTTCCACTCCCACCAGCTCGCACGTTCAGGCAAAATGGCGCCGGTGCCGCCAGAAACCTCCTGGTGTCCCCGGCGCCTGACGTCAAGGGGCGGATCCGTGATGACGTCGTGAACCCCGCCTCCTCCCCGGGAGGCTTTGTGTCCGCCCGGCCTAACGCGGGAGATTGGCGGCTTTCAAGAGCCTGCAGTTTGGCATTGGGTCTGTTTGTCCTCCGGGTGCTGGAATTAAAGGCGTGTGTCACCGCCTGGCTTTGCCTGTGGGGTTTTGTTTTTGATCTTTCTGGGTATGGAACTCAGGTCTTGCTTGCACAGCAAAACCAACCAAACAAACAAAACCTCACTTTTCCAGCTGAGCTTTCCTCATCCTCAATATTTGCCCTTTTAAACATTCAAATAACAATAGATGCACAGATGGGGTTATACTGAAAAGCCATGAATTTCTTGCTCTTCTCTGCTTCCAACCTCACGACAGGGTTTCTGTGTAGCTCTGGCTGTCCTGGAACTCCCTCTGTACACCAGACTAGGCTGGAACTCACAGAAACCTGCCTGCCTCTGCCTCCGGAGTTCTGGGAATAAAGGCATGAGCTCCCATGAGCTCCCACCACAGCTGGAGGCATTTTAATTGAAATTCCCTCCACTCAGATGACGTTATCTGTGCTGTTTGTTTTGTTTTTTTCAAGACAGGGTTTCTCTGTGTAGTCCTGGCTGTCCTGGACTCACTCTGTGGACCAGGCTGGCCTCGAACTCAGAAATCCACCTGCCTCTGCCTCCCAAGTGCTGGGATTAAAGGCCTGCGCCACCACCGCCCGTCATCCGTGCTAAGTTGACAGAAAATTATCCAGCATACCTAGCATGTACCAGGACCTGCGTTTAGTCCTCAACACTGTAAAATACGTAAATAAATAAAAATAAATTGGGGAAATAATATTGTTTGGCAACATTAGTATTCATACTTCTTGCCCTAGAAAAATAAGGAACACCAGCACAAATAATGAATTCACAAAGACCTGAAATAGGTGTAATTTGTTGGGTGTGGTGATCCATGCCTGCGATTCCACCACTTAGGAGTCTAGAAGGAAGGATATCTGGGCCAACCTGGGGTATAAAAAGAGAATCTATCAGAAATGTCAGAGAGCTAGTTAATAAACTCTTAATGGTTTGGACTCAGCCACAACAGGAAGACTAACATTGTGGATATCAGCATGTGTTACAAATCAATTTTCTTCCTCTTTCTTTCAGAGAGCTCATTGCTAAATACTTACCCTTCTAGTCACATAATATCCTGTAAGTTAAGATACAATGTTATTTTGCAAGCGCATTCAAAACTGCACATTCCTGATTTACTATAATGTGTTTCTTGTTTAACTCCCCCACAGCATTGTGGGTTTTATTCTTGTTTTGAGATGGAGTCTCCCTGTGTAGTCCAGGATGGAGTTGAATGCATGACCGTTCCTGCATCAGCCTCTCTCTCACGTGCTTGGGTTCCAGGCATGTCACAGCACACCCTCTCCTGCTCTCAATACTGTGAGAATAAGATGTATTGAAGTTGATTATGTGCAACTCTCATTTATTCATTAATAATGTTGCCCTGCTTCACCTGCAAGATCCATAAAGATAGAAATGTCTTGAAGAAAAACTGTGAGGGCTGGGACTGTAGCTCAGTGCTAGAGTATGCCCCTAGTATGTGCAATGCCCTATACTTTCAAGTTTGAGTCCAGGTTGGGCTTCATAAAGCCTAAGCTACATAGTGAGATTCCGCCTCAGAACAACAACAAATGAAAATTTTTAGTTAATGTAGAAAATAATAGGTTTCAAAGCTTAAGAGATAGCTTAGTGATTAAGGGGACTGGCTGCTCTTCCAAAGGCCCTGGATTCAACACCCACACGGTAGCTCATACCCATCTATAACTCCAGTTTCAGGGAACTCGATACCCTTCGTTTAGTCTCTATGGGCACTAGGCATACTTGTGCTTAGACATACATGCAGGCAAAACACTCATTCACACACAATAAAAATAATTTAAAAATGATTGTTATGGCATTTCATACATACATTAGCATACCTTCTTCATATTTTTACCTCTTGCTACTCTTCCCCATCACCTCGTTGTTTCTAGATCCTTCTCACAAATAGTTCTTTGTACACACACACACACACACACACACACACACTTGACAGTTTCTGTTCCACATATGTATGAGAGGGAGGGGTGAATCTGTGACCACTGAAACCAGCAGAGTATTGATCCACTTGAGGTCAGAAGGAAATCTGATTCAACATGACTCAGTAGCTGGGGTTGGTTCAAAACTCCTTGAGTCCGACTTCAGGCAATTTATTTTAGGCATATTTAAACACAGCACAATTTTAGAAAAATGCTTCCTGATAATTAATTCAGTCCCATGTGTACCACAAAACCTAAGGCATGTCTACAATGAAAATCTTTGTAAAGTACATGACCTCTTCCATAAAGATGAGTTCCATAGATTGACTACTGTTGTATAAATTATTTAATCTCAATCCAGGGTTTCTATCCTACCTTAGATCATTTAGTTCCCAGACAAAAACACACAACCTTTATATTTATCATAAGCTTTAACTGGCACAAGAGCTGGCCAAATATCTATCTTCTATGCTATTATGTCTATTTCTCAGCCAATAATCCCATTATGTAATTTGTCATGTTTCTTCAGAGCTGCTCTTAACTTCAGTTAGTCCACCCACATGGTCATTAATTTAAGATTCTTACCCCGAGGTAGCTTCTCCTCTATTTTCCTTCTTCTCTCTCTCCACCTCATGGTTCTCCTCTGACCCCAAGCACTGGAACACTAAACCCAACCCACGTCTCTTCTGTCCAGCCGTAGGCTGTAGGCATCTTTATTCACCAATCAGGAGTAACTTGAAGGGCAAGGTCACTTACCTGGATCTAAGTGTGAGTCTGGAGCAACCAGTATTTAGCATAACAAAAGACTAAACGTCAACAGACTAGCACTTTAAGGATCTGGGGGAGGTATGGTCTCAGTCACACAGTGCAGAGGTCACCAGGCTATAAAGCACTTCCATTTGTAAAGTACATGCTGATATCTCCTGGAAGGATAGGTACTACAGACTGAGAAACAGTGCTCAAGATTAGGGTCTGGGGGATACCTGAGGTAAACATAACTGTCTGGGGGAGCCAGGTGTGGCCTTGTCCTAAGGATAACACAGAAGTCACCAGGCCTGAAGTGGAAATTTCTAGTTCTTTGGAAAGTTAGTTGTGCCAAATGATGTTTTGCTGGGGCACACAGCCCCACACAGTGAAAGGATGTCCTGCTAAAGCGAACACATGAAAGGATGTTTGGATATCGGTGACACATGAAAGGACTCTTTTTTTCTTTTCTTTATTTATTAAAGATTTATTTATTCATTATGTATACAGTAGTCTCCTACATGTATTCCCAAAGACCAGAAGAGGGCACTAGATATCATTAAAGATGGTTATGAGCCGCCATGTGGTTGCTGGGAATTGAACTCAGGACCTCTGGAAGAGCAGTCAATACTCTTAACCTCTGAGCCATCTCACCGAAAAGACTCTTGATGAAGGAGTATAAATATGACCCCAGAGAGTGGGAGAGGAGCACTGAGCCTTGGTTTGCTCCGCCTCACTATTCTTCCCTAACGACAAGCACAGTCGGTTCGTTCCCCTTACATAGCATTGTTGAACTCAACTTGAGGTAACTCCGACCTTGAGAGAAACTCATCCAGGAACTGCTCATGAGGTTCCTGCAGCAGCTTGCCGTTTCTGTGGCCTTGCTTCAGGCCGGTTGGCAAGCCTAGTGGTTTCTTCAGGACTGAATTACAGCTGCCTAGTGTCTGCTTCCTGAAAGGACTGGACTGTAGCTGCTGGTTTGTGCCTGGTGTCTGCCTGCCTAGAGGACTGGTCTGCAGCTGCCGAGTCGCATTTGGTGTTTGCTATGGGACTGAACTGCTCTCCAGGAAGGTTGAGCTCACCCTCCCCCCCAAAGAACTATTGCTGAGCAGATCCACTTCCCCCATATCCTAATAACTGTTCTCTTCCACTACCTCTGCTGGGTGGTTGCCTAGATACGAGATTGAACCCTCATTAGAAAAATTATGCCTCCACACACCCATTCCCAGTCTTCTGGGTGGGAATCAGGTTGTACATCTCTTGCTTTGAAGAGACAGCCCTATGTTTAACATTCCAGTTTCCCAAGTGCTTTTCTGTGCCCCCAACATACACAGGAAAGAACACATGCTGGGCTGGCTTTCTTGCCCTCATTTTCTCTCTCGCCCTCCTTCCTTCTCCATCTAGACCCTGTCCCCACCCTTCATAGTCCCACTTACATATGCAGCATATTCTATATACTGTCTACGAGAGAAGACATGCTATTGTCTTTCTGTCCAGGCTACTTTGCTTAATGGTATGATCTGTAGTGCCATGCATACAGAGGGCAAATGATGTGATCTCATTGTTCTTTATGGCGGGATGAAACTCCATTCCATGTATCTGGCACGAGTTCTTTATCCACTCACCTGTTGGGCATCTTGGCTGATCCATATTTTGGCTGACGTAAGTGCTGAAATAAACACCAATGGGAAGACACAGATTTCTTCACTATGTTGCTAGAACTTGGGGCAGTGTCTAGCACAAGGCAAATTTCAAACTCGTGAAACTGATGGCATAGGGGGTGTCTGACATTTGATGTCTGCCTCTTCCCTGAGTTAAGACCTCCCGAGTTACTGACCTGTTAGCTTGCCAAACCCTGCTGAGAATTTCACTTTACTTCCCGTCCAACTTGATCAAGCTTGAAGAAAGGTCCTCAGTGTAGGACTCTGCCTGGTTTGCAGGCCCAAGGCTGCCACCAGGTGGCACTAGGAACACGCTGGAAATGCAGGCTGCCAGGGCTCTCCAACAATGGTCTCCAACACACAGCTCCCGTGTCTTTTCTGCTTGGATATTGTTGTGACTGCATTTCGTTTTCATTCTGATCAACTTGTTCTTTATTAGTATTGCCCTTCTACAGAGTTATGCAAATGTGTCCTTCCTTCCTTCCTTCCTTCCTTCCTTCCTTTCTCCCTCCCTCCCTTCCTTCCTTCCTTCCTTCCTTCCTTCCTTTTTATTTCAAAACAGAGTTTCACTAGCTCTGGCTGTCCTGGAACTCACCATATAGACAATGACCCGTGTGAACTCACAGAGAGATGCCTGCCTTTGTCTTCCAAGTGCTAAGATTAAAGGTATGTGCCACTGTGCCCGGTTGCAAATGTATGATTTATGTTTACTCTTACGTCTGATAATACTAAACTTAAAATGCTGGAGCAGAACAGAGGGCACTGAGATAACAGTCACGTGACACAACCCTTTTACAGTGGGTCGTTTAAATGCACTTCCGGGGTTTCAGTGAGTCGTCATTCACTGAGTTCGTCTAGCGGGTGGGTTCAGTGTTTTCATGCTGTCCTGCAAACACCACCGTGTAACCCAGCACTTCGGCACCACCTCAGAAAAACCTGTCCTTATGAAGTAGTCACTCTATTCCCAGCATGGCATCTTATTGTAACAGCAAATCTGCCTTATGTCTCCGTAGATACCCCATTGTGGGCATTTTATATGAATGGCTCCAGTATGTCAGTCAGAGACTTACCTATGACATTAGTGATAAAGTTCTTTTTGTTAGTTTGTTTTGAGTTTTGTCTAGAATATTACAAAATAATGTACAAATAGAAAAAACACTTTGGAATTATCAGTAACTTTTTTTTGTTTTTTTGGTTTTTTTTTGTTTTTTTGTTTTTTTTTTTTGAGACAGGGTTTCTCTGTGTTGTCCTGGCTGTCCTGGACTCACTCTGTAGACCAGGCTGGCCTCGAACTCAGAAATCCGCCTGCCTCTGCCTCCTAAATGCTGGGATTAAAGGCGTGTGCCACCACTGCCCTGCATCAGTAACCTTAATTTAACAAAATAATACTCATACAAAATAAATAATATAGCGTATACCTTTTTTGCATTAACCATTGGACTTGTCTGCTCTCTTGGATAGGAACACTGTTTATGTTGTTGTTTTTGCTTGTTTAATTTGTTTTTAAAATTTATTTTTAATTTATTCGTTTTACATCTGGATTGCTGTCCTGCTCCCTGTCCTCCCCTCCTACAGTCCCTCCATCCCTTCTCCTCTGAGAGAATAGAGCCCCCTCCCCCATACCTCCTCCCCAGTACATCAAATCTCTACAGGGCTAGGGGCTTCTTTTCCCACTGAGGCCAGACAAGACAGCTGAGTTAGGGGAACAGATTCCACCACAGATAGGCAACAGCTTTAGGGATAACCTCTGCTCCCATTGTTCAGGAACTACCTACACATCAGCTACATTGTGTGTGTGTGTGTGTGTGTGTGTGTGTGTGTGTGTGTGTGTGTGTGTGTGTGGTTGGGGTTGGGGGAGGGGTGCTAGGTCCAGCCCATGTATGCTCTTTGGTTGGTGGTTCAGTCTCTGAGAGTCCCCATTGTTTTTTATTTTCAAGTTATGGTAAGTTAGGGAAGGAGGAATGCAGGTGACTGAGAAAGGTTTGTAGGGTTCAAGGAGTCTTAATTCCCTGGAACATTTAAAAGTCAAACAACAGCCAGATATTACCCACAATGCTCTCTGGCTTCTCCCGAAGGTGGGCTTTTTCTCATGGTCTTGTTGGCTCTGGGCCCAGAGCTGGCCACAAGTGTTTCTGGTGCGTTTGGCACAGCTCATAGCTTAGGCATTTCTGGGACAGCTGGGTTGCTCAGCAAATGCTGGAGGAAGGGGGTTGCCTCTGCCTTGTAGCATTCCCAAAGGCAATAGTGATGAATTCATAGCAAGCTCATTTATGGAGATGAACAAGAAATAAATGAGTTTCCTCATCGTATTGGCATAGGTGCCCACAACTAGAACAAGAGTAAGTACAAGCTCTCACACAAGATACAAGCAGGGAGAGCGCAAACATTCCTTCAAAATGTTTATCTCTGGTTGTTAATTCCACTGTTGCCCATGAGCAAGAAAACAATCCTTTGTACAGGTGTGAGAGGCACCAGGCACTACAGGCTAAGGGAACACATGGGCTAAGAGGAGTGTCACTGGCAACAGGAACACGGGGTGGAAATGGCAACCTAAAGTGATGATTGTTATCTTTTTTATGACAGTGGGTGTTATGAAATATAAAGTGATGGCGGCGGGAATAAGGGAGTACCCGGAGTAGTTGGCAGGCTCCTGTCGAGGTATTCCTCTGAGAAATCACAGAGCTGGCATTTTATTGTGGGGGAAGGGAGGAGGGTGGAGACCTGGAAAGGGGATAGAGGCAGGGAAAGGGCAAACATTGACCATTGACGGACAGAGAGAGAGGCATGCTGGGAACGTGTGGGAACACAGAGATTGAAGAGAGGGGAATAGGTGGAAAGGGGGGAGGGAGAGGGAGGATGAGAAGGAAGAGGAGGAGGAAGAAGAGGAGGAAGAGAAGCCTAGTAGAATTGTCTGTAAGCCAACAATAGGAGTAGCTAGGTTTGCCTCAAAAATTATTTTAAAAGAAATGTAGCTGGTACGGTGGCACAGGTTGCGACTCCAGAGTTTGGGAGCAGAAAAAGCAGTAGGATAAGGAGTTCAAGGCTAGTCTGGGCTACATGAGACCCCATCTTTGTTTTCTTTTTCTTTTTTTTTTTTTTTTTTTTTTTTTTTTTTTTTTTTTGGTTTTTTGAGACAGGGTTTCTCTGTGTAGCCCTGGCTGTCCTGGAACTCACTCTGTAGACCAGGCTGGCCTCGAACTCAGAAATCCACCTGCCTCTGCCTCCCAAGTGCTGGGATTAAAGGTGTGTGCCACCACCACCTGGTGAGACCCTATCTTTAAAAAGAACCTCTCCTCCAAAATGAAAGGATTTCTCAGAAAAGATAGGCATCAAATGAGAATTCTACTCATACATTATCCCTCATTAAATATTTACCAAGTGCCGATCCTTTGCTTTGTACTGTACTGTACATTCCATGATCAAATTTTTGAGTGATCTGCCCTCAAATATTCAATTATGGTTACATAATTTTTAAAAATGACAGAGTAGAAGAAAGAAGGCACTCGAGGCAGCCAGTGTGGTAGAAAGGGTGTGTCCTGATCACTTCCGGTTGTAACAAACAAGGTGGACCCGATAGAGAAAAAGAAAGCCATTCGGGGCTGGAGAGATGGCTCAGCAGTTTAGAGTACTGACTGCTCTTCCAGAGGTCCTGAGTTCAATTCCCAGCAACCACATGATGGCTCACAATGGGATCCGATGCCCTCTTCTGGTGTGTCTGAGGACAGTGACCGTGTGTATACTCACATACTTAAAGTAAAAAAATAAATCTTAAAAAAAAAATGACCTTCAGATTGAAAATGGTCAAAGGTGCATGAAAGGAAGACTCTCTGAAACTATGCAGGGGTCCAAGGGATTTTCCATTCTGTCATAATGGCCCCAGACCTTAGTAGGCCCCCAGGCCTGACTCCATACTGACTCCATGATGAAAGGACTATTTAAAAGGCCATAAAACTCAGCATGTATATACAGTACTGCCTGCCAAAATGGGTGTTATTTCTGTGCCTGTGAAATGAGCCAATTTAAGCCTGATTGGAGTATATATAGGCAGGCTTATTGGGAAACTGCTCTCGGGGAGGCAATGAGGCCAGGGAAGTCACCATGGAAAGAGGGAAGGGAGGGGTAAAAGAAAGAAAGAAGGCGCTCGCTCCACGTGTGGCGAGAGGGAGAGGAGTTGGGCAGAGAGACTACAATGTCTGGGTTATATGGGAAAGAGCCTCCAGGAGAATTCCAGCCCAGCATCTGGGCTGGAAAGTTCAGGATAGAGGGCGTGGTGTGCCAGGTAGGGATTGAGGGATGCTGGGAGAACCCCGGAGGTCAGGGTTAGGACTAGGGTTGCCTTCTGGCCAGACTGAGGGCTACACTTGGGCCCATGGCAGCTTGTCTTTTCTTTTTTGGGCAGGCGAGAAAAGGACAAACATTTACATATCCCACAGGCCTGGTGCCACTGGCACAGCAATTAACCACTGAGAATACAGGGGCAGACCTTAGATAGCTGATAGCCAACAAACCCCAAGTGAATAGTTGAACAGATAATTTGCATTTCTAAAAAACAACCAAACAAAAAGAATCAAATTATAAATGGATCTTGACAACCACAATCAAGGCCTTATACTGGGGGGGGGGGGGGGGGAAGACACTTGAATCACATACTTGTAACATTACTTTTCTTTCAAGTTTCAAGAAAAGATTATTTAAATCATAACTAATGAGTTCCTACAAAGAAATACACTATTAGAAGTAAGTAAGTTTGCTAGGGGGCCAGCAAGATGGCTTAGCAGGTAAAAGATTCATTGCCAGGCCTGATGATTTGAGTTCAATCGCTATGACCAGCATGGTAGAAGAAGAGATATGACTCCCAAGGATTTGCTTTGGCTTCTTCATGTGTGCTGTGGCACACAAACACACCACCACCACCAAAAGTAAATAAGTAAACGTAACTATAAAACATGAATTTGCACCAGGTAGTGGCGACAGGCACATACCTTTAATCCCAGTACTGGGATGGGGCTGGGGTTGGGTGGGGAGAGGCAGACAGATCTCTGAGCTTGAGGCCAGCCTTGTCTACAGAGTGAGTTCCAGGATAGCCAAGGCTTCACAGAAAAGTCCTGTCTCAAAGTGGAGGGGGTTGATTTGCTAAGAATATGTAAATTCTGATTAACATTCGCTCTTCTGATTAATTAATTTTTAAAAGTGTAGATGTGGCAATGAGTCTGAAGTTCCTCGGGAAAACCTCCTAGGTCCCTGAGTGTAGAGAAGTTTCTCATTTGTCTTTGTGTCCTCCAGTGCTGGCACAGTTCATGTGCTGAGGTCCGTGCTCTGGGCAAATAAATACAGAAACCAAGGGAAGGATATGTAAATACTGAACAGTATCTATCACACCAGACAAGTGGAGAATTCAAATTATGAAATAATAAACTGGACACTGTTATTTTGATTTTTGAATAAATGATCCATTTTCTTTTCTTTTTAAAAAAAAGATTTATTTATTTATTTATTTATTTATTTATTTAATGTATGTAATGCACCCTGTCACTCTCAGACACACCAGAAGAGGGCATTAGATCCCATTACAGATGGTTGTGAGCCACCATATGGTTGCTGGGAACTGAACTCAGGACCTCTGGAAGAGCAGTCAGCGCTCTTAAGCACTGAGCCATCTCTCCAACCGGCTCATTATGATTTTTGTCAGTAGGGTCAGATAGGCTTTTACTCCAAACTTGCCCCAATATTATAATACAAAATTATATGTACAATGTAACAATATAATATTTATATAATATGATAAATAATATAACAGACAACATAATTTAAAACAATGTTTCTATAACATAGTTACTTTCATATGTATAGATATTATGAATTATTGTGGAGCGCTTCTGGGGCTGCTTGGCAGGAATCTGACATTGGGCCATGACAAGGAAGTAAGTTCAGGCAGGAATCTAATTTTAGGCTAAAACAGAAGTAATTTCAGTCAGGAATCCAAGTCTTAGGCTAGAACAAAGAAGTAGGCCTCAGGCATGGATATGACTGTGGGCTAGGACAGGGAAGTAGGCTCAGATATTTTTGTCATCCTGATGAGCCCTTAGAAACAGCAATCATGAAAGTGATCACGGGAGTGAGGGGACAGGGGGAACTTTGTATATTGCCTAGTTTGTTTCTTGACTATTTGTATCTATTGTATTGTTGGTTCCTCAACCTAGAACTGACCTGAATACTTGCATGTATTAAAAGGGTTTAAAAGAAAAGTGAGGGGCTGGAGAGACAGCTCAGTGATCAAGAGAAGAGCACTGACTGCTCTTCCAGAGGTCCTGAGTTCAATTCCCAGCAACCACATGGTGGCTCACAACCATCTGCAATGGGATCTGATGTGCTCTTCTGGTGTGTCTAAAGACAGTGACAGTGTACTCGTATACATAAAATAAATAAATTTTTAAAAAACCAACCAACCAAACAAACAAACAAAAAAAAGTGGGAATAAACAAATTTGCTTTCAGCCTCAGAACTGGCTGGGGTCACGCTGCAATTTTGTCTAATTGTCTCTTTTCTTTTAATCCTCACTCCTGCACTGGAAAACCTGTTGACTGACTGAGCGGGCTTGGTAAATTATTATCATTAAAAGTGGGTATACATGACGTGTGATTGCATGCCATAGCACATGTGTGTCAGTCAGAGGACAACTTTCGGAAGCTGAGTCTTCTACCCTTGGTCAGCTAGTTGGACTTGCATGGCAAATGCTTTTACCTTTTGAGTCTTATTACTGGCTCCAGAATTATTTTATTTCATGACAATGAGGTAGGTAAGTGAAAGCAAGGTTGCCTGGCATGGTGGGGAACACCTTTAATCCTAGCACCTGGGAGGCGGAGGCAGGTGGATCTCTGTGAGTTGAGGCCAGTCTGGTCTAGAGAGTTCTAGGACAACCTATATAGTGAGACCTTGTCTAAAAAGCCACCCCCTAAAAACAGACAACAAGTTCACCTACAGTCAAATAAAATTAAAATGAAGAAAAAGAACACAAAGTGGCTGTGGTGGCTCATACTTGTCATTTCAGCCATTCAGCAAGCTGAGACAGGCAGATAGTCATGAATTCAAGGTCAGCCTGGGCTACATAGAAAATTTCAGGCCAGACTAGTTTATAAAGAAACAAAACCCCAAATCAATCAATCAAACAAACAAAATATAGACACCACTGTGCCCTCCCCCCACAGCCTTGAGCAGGCCTTCGAGCCATTTACCACAATAGACCAAACAACAGTAGGACCTGAGAGGCACTGCATTGCTGGCATTGGCCTTGGCCCCTGCAGTCTGCTACTAGCTAAGAAGAATGGACCGCCTGCTGAGCTTGCCTTGACACCTTCACACCTTCGGGCTGTTATCCCTTCACCCAGCCACTGGAGGAGAGACTCTAGGGGGTGGGGCTTCCCCTTTATATGTGAAAGCAAAATATTAAACTTTGGGCCTTGATCAGAATATGTTGTCTTGGCCCCATGCTTCTCCCGCCCTCCATTCCCCTTTCATTCCCAGCCTTCCTCTCAGGTAAACCTGGTTCCCATAGCTGTTGGCAGCTACACACCACAATAATGAAACACCACAAAGATTTATTGTATAGTAGTTTTTGTTTGTTTGTTTTCTGAGACAGGGTTTCTCTTTTTAGCCCTGAATGTCCTAAAATTCTTTCTGTAGACCAGGCTGGCCTCGAACTCAAAGGTCCACTTGCCTCTGCCTCCTGAGTGAGGGGGTTAAAGGCGTCTGCCACCACACCCAGCTACAGTAGATCATTTATAAGCAAGATACTTTGGTGTTAATACATTCAATAATTCAATTAAAGTTAAATCAATTCAATTAGTTTCAACAATTAATTCAATTAGATTTCCTAATTCTATGTAACATTTAAAGTTTAAGACATGTATTTTTTAATATGTTAAGGGCTGGGGAGCTGGGCAGTGGTGGCGCACGCCTTTGATCCCAGCACTTGGGAGGAGGCAGAGGCAGGCGGATTTCTGAGTTCAAGGCCAGCCTGGTCTACAGAGTGAGTTCCAGAACAGCCAGGGTTATACAGAGAAACCCTGTCAACAAAACAAAACAAAACAAAACGACCTAGGTAACTGCTGCCTGTCAGATATTACTGTAGCCATTTTGTCTTATGTCTGTGGCCAGCCATCTTATGCTGTTAATAGGAAACTTTCTCATGCCTGAGTCTATTGTATGCAGTTATGCTCTAGGCTTTAGTGACTTTGGAAACTCCCTAAACCCTCACCCTACTTTAGAAGCAGTCACAGTAAAGTTTAAATTTCCAAGACCCTTCCTGGGTAGCTGACATCCTGGTTGGCAAGTTGAGACATTGTGAGGAGCGGGTGTGCTCGAGCGCTGCTTCTTGGCAGTTTGCCCACCTTGTGTTTTTCCCTAACTGAGCCACAATGCACAGACTCACTACTACACAGGATCGGGCTGTTTGAAGTGCACCAATGAGGCATGCCCATGTGGCAGGTGCTGATTGGGACAGGCAGGGGTATAAAAAGGACAGCCGTTAAGGGGCTAGATCAGAAGAGCTTCTAGAAAGAGAGGAGAGATCAGAAAGGCATCCAGAGAGAGGAGAGGACAGAAGGGCATCCAGAGAGAGGAGAGACCAGAAAGGCATCTAGAGAGAGGAGAGGACAGAAGGGCATCCAGAGAAAGAGAGGAGAGAAGGGCTTCCATAGAGAGAGGATAGTAAAGGATCCTGAATAAAAGTGCGTTGAGAAGAACTCCGAGATTCGTCGTTCCTGTCTGCTGGTTGGATAGAGAAGCAACAAGACATGATTACTAACTAAGCAAGTCTCCCTACCACAGTTGAATAACCCAATCAGTGGGAACAGGATAAATGTACCACAAAGACATGTTCCTAAGTTTTCTTTTTCTTGTTTATTGTTGGACATTGTTTCACACATACATCAAACAGGCCAAAAAAATAAACAGCAACTTCATAGACAAAAAAAAAAAAAAAAAAAAAAAAAAAAAAAAAAAAAAAAAAAAAAACGAAAAAAAAAATCTTTTATCTTTGGCCTTTTTAACCATCTCATACAAACCAACTACTTATAGTACAGCTAGGTACATACACAAAAAAAGTTACTGGAATGCTTGGAATAAGATTGGGTTTTTTTGTTGTTTTTGCTTTTTTTTTTACAAGGTTTTTTTTCTCCTTTGAGATTATAATGAACATGGTCACACCACAAGTAAAGTCTGAAGTAGGACCGAAAACACTCTGAAGGATGGCTTGGTCACCCGTTATCATTAAAAATGGTTGACCCCTAACAATATGTACAAAAATATAAAATGTAAATAAAAAATACAAACAAATTTTTCTTTTAAAGTATTTTTAAGAAAAAAAAAGCAGGGCCTGGGAAGTTCTGGTTCTTTTTTCCTCCCATGTTGCCAATTCCAGTTGTGGTTTTGGTGGGGTGTTGGAAAGCGCATGTCATCTGTGGGTGGCACTGCCCGCTGTGGGCGGGGCCTGCTTCTCTACTCGAAGGTGACCACGTATAAATTCTGAGACAGGAAGTAGAGGGTCACGGTGAGTAAGGTTAGCTTTTCCTTTTGCTGTCTAGTCATCCTCAGTCTTCTGCTTCTTGGTGTCAACATCATCCTCCTCAGCTACCCGCTTGCCAGTAGGAGCCTCAGCTAAAGCCCAGACAATACCTGCCATCCTTTAAGTACCCAGTAGAAATGAGACTCTTAAAGCTTAATGATTATCTAAAGGATTTATATATTTAGAAATGCTCAATCAACAAGATGCCCACACAATTAGAGTTGTTACCCAATATCTAACCTTTTGATAGAAGTTGCTACCCAGGACAGCTTTTGACCCATCCTTGGTTGTCCGTGGCTGCTAGCCTCCTTCCTCTCCGCCCCTTCCTCTATTTCTCCCCTCCTCTTCCTCTCTTTCTCTCCCAGCTCCACCTCCTCTTATACTGCCTAATCACAGAGTTCCGCAGGGAATACAATGTAGCAGAATAAGTATCCTGCTACAGACTAACAGATTTTTTTTTTTTTTTTTAAAAGAATGGTTTGTTTCTTTGAGACAAAGTAACTCTATGTAGCACTGGCTGTCATAGAACCTGATATGTAGACCAAGCTAGCCCCGAATTTACACAGACTTGCCTGCCTTTGTCTCCCAAGGTGTATGCCACCACACCTGGCTTCCTTCTTGAAGAGTTCTTAAGAAAACTGTAGACAAGCTGGGTGTGTCTGTGTATATCCATCCTATCATTTAGGGAGACAGGCAAAAGGACTGCCAGGAAGTTCAAGGATACCCTGGGCCACACAGTTTCAAAAACAAATGAACAAACAAATTTTAGGGGCTGAAGGGACTGCCCAGTAGTCAAGAGCACTTGTTGCTCTTACTGAGGATTCAGTTCTTTTCTGAGCGCCATGTCACAGTCATCTGTGACTCCAGTACTAGGAGATCTGATACCTTCTTTTGACCTCAGTGCTTGGCATGCACATGGTACACACACATATATGCTGGCAAAGCACTTAGACATGTAAAATAAGTAAATCTAATTTGTACAAAAAGGAATTGTAAACAACTAGCAATCGTTTGGCATTAACGGATTGCCATACTCTCTGCCCCCCACCCTTCTCTGAGGCGCTATTGGCAGTTGATGGCAGTTGAGAGAGGGGAAGTAACTGTCTTTAGTGGCACAGCCACTGGTGAGCCCCCATCTCCAGTGGACAGTTCCACAGTGTGTTCATATGAGCAGCAGTGGGTCACAAATCAGAACACAAAAAGACATGAAAGCGTCTTTTTGGAGAGGGCAGGGTGGCATACAGTATGACAGGCTATGGGGGTGAGCATGATTATCAGAATGTAATATATACATGGATGCAATTGTCAAATAGCAAGTTTAAAATGACAGGTTAAGGCATAAATAGCCTTTAGTAATAATATACATGGAGCATAGTGTTTTTGGACTAGTGACAAGGATGTTTGTTAGCAATTCTGAGGCTGAAGAGATGACTCAGTAGTAGTTAAGAGTGAATATTGCTTTTGCAGTAGACCTAGGTTTGATACCCAGTATCCACATGGAGACTCAATTGTCTGTAGCTCCAGTTACAGGGGAATCTGAAGCCCTCTTTTGGCCTCTGTGGGCAGCAGGCACACACATGGTGTGCAGGCAAAACAACATCCACATCAGTTGAGACCCACACTGTCCCTTGCTTGGGGGCCACTATGTCCAGGCCCGAGCTGCTGCTCCAGTCTGAGGGTCAGGGTCTAGCAAGAGAGAGAGAGAGAGCAGGGGATGGAGGGGAAGAGACTCGAAGAATGGAGACAAGACAGGGTGTGTGATCAAGTCTCTAGTCTCCTTTATTGAAAGGAAATCCTGGGTATTTATATGCTTTGCCACGTGCCTTGCTGGCATGGATACCATGTGCACCTTGCAGCTGGGGGCACTAAACAGTAAAACAAGCTATGTGGGATAAACAAGATGTTTGTCAGCGTGTGCTCAGCTGTTGTAGGCTGTTGAAAACAAGTCTCTTGTCCAGGTATATGGCTCGAGATGGCTGCAAAGTTGATAGCCACTTTCTGCTAGGAGTTGGCTCCCAACACACATCAAATAAAAATAAATAAATAATTTAAATTTAAAAATTTAAATTTAAAAGTTTAAATTTAAACAATTCCTAACAACGTTTTTTCAGCTTTAAGCCTTGAGAAGTTTAGGATTTGTGCAAATGCAGTAAATGATTCAAGTTTGTAAGTTATATCCAGGCAGGTCACTAAACTAGATATGCAGAAAGTAAAAGATAAATACGGTATTAATAGTTCTTCTGGGTTTTTTTGTTTTTTTGTTTTTTTGTTTTTTTTTTTTTTTTTTTTTTTTTTTTTTTTTTTGGTTTTTTTTTTTTTTTTTTTTTTTTTTTTTTTTTTTGAGACAGGGTTTCTCTGTGTGTAGCTCTGGCTGTCCAGGAACTCACTCTGAAGACCAGGCTGGCCTCGAACTCAGAAATCCGCCTGCCTCTGCCTCCCAAGTGCTGGGATTAAAGGCGTGCGCCACCACTGCCTGGCTTAGTTAGGGTTTCATTGCTATGAAGAGACACCATGAGGTAACTTTTATAAAGGAAAACATTAACTGGGACTGGCTTACAGTTTCAGAGGTTCAGTCCATTATTATCATGGTGGGAGACACAGCAGTGTCCAGGCAGATGTGCTGGATGAGCTGGGAGTTCTACATCTTGATCCAAAGGCAGCCAGGAGAGGACTCACCTGCCCTGGGTGAAGCTTGAGCATAGGACCCCAAAGTCCAACCCACATTTTTAAAAACAAGGCTCCACCTATTGTAACAAGGTCATAACTCCTAATAGTGCCACTCCCTGTGGGCCTAGCATTCAAACACATGAGTCTATGGGTGCCAAACCTATTCAAACCAGTACAGTGGCTGACAACCACCCATAACTCCAGTTCCAAGGGATCTGAAGCCCCCTTTCACTTCTGCAGGCACCAGGCAGGCACATGATACATATATGCTTACATAGAGTCAAAGCATTCATACATATTTTTTTTTAAAGTAAATCTAAAACATTGCCACTTTATTAATGATACACTTTAAATCAGTGGTTCTCATCCTGTGGGTCACAGCTCCTTTGGAGGGTTAAATGATCCTTTCACAGGGATCACATATCAGATATTTACATTATGACTCCTAACAGTAGCAAAATTACAGTTACGATGTAGCAACAGAAATAGTTTGATGGTTGGGGTCAGCACAACAACAACTGTATAAAAGGGTGTCAGTATTAGGAAGGCTGAAAACCACTGCTCTAGATGGAAAGAAACTCTAATTTAGAGCCAAATGGATCCATAACTTTATTTCAAGTTAACTGTTAAGTGCATGGACCTGGGGGCTGGAGAGGTGGCTCAGTGGATAAGAGCACTGGCTGCTCTTGCAGAAGACCCCAGGTTTGATTCCCAGCCTCCAGGTGGCAGCTCACAGGTGTCTGTAATTTCAGTTCCAGCGAACTGAATATCTTCTTCTGGACTCCATGATACCTCACAGCTAGTGCAAAGATTTACATGTAAGGCAAAACACCTATACACATAAATATGTAAATAATAAAAAATAAATAAAATCAGAGTTGATGAACTGACTCTACAGATAAGGGAGCTTGCTGCCAAGCCCAATGACCTGAGTTGAAGAGTTGAATCCCCAGAACCCACACTGTGGAAGAAAAGAACTGATTCCTGAGTTGAAACCCCAGAACCCACATGGTGGAAGAAGAGAACTGATTCCTGAAAACCAAGAGCTCATGTTAGGAGAGGATGTAAGAGGAGGGCAGCATGCTCAGTCTCTCTCTCTCTCTCTCTCTCTCTCTCTCTCTCTCTCACACACACACCTCACACACACACACCAATGTAACAAACAATAACTAAAAACAAAGCAAAAACAAAACAAAACAAAAACAAACAACTGTGCTGCAAACACACATGCCATAATTTTAGAAAAAAAAATTTAGAAAGGCTCTTTTATTTCTTTACGTTTTAAGACAGTGTCTTGCTATTTGGCCTAGGCTAGCCTTGAACCAGTGGCCCTACAATCCCAGGCTATCTTGAGTACTGGGATTACAGGTTCGTGCCACTATTCCAGGCCTTCCAATGTAGACCAGGCTGGCTTCAAACTCACAGGGCTCTGCCTGCATCTGCCTCCCTCATGCTGGGGACGCAGGCATGAACCACCACTCAGCCAAGTATTGGCCCTTGGTAATCCTATGAAATAAGTGCAGGGTCACCCAGCACTCTCTCCACCAGCACCCCAACCCTGTCATCCCAGAGTCTTGCTGTGTAGTTCACACTTGCCTCATACCCTGGTCGCAGCCCCACAAGTGCTAGGATTATAGTCACGTGCTGGAGCCTGACTCCTCTGTTCAGTTTTCATTTGGTCAGGAAGGGAGAATGGGAAATGAGACACAGAATGACTAATAATTTTCCCATGCTCACACAGCTGATAAATGCAAAGCTGAGATATGATTGAGGAAGACTGAATTAGGGTCCTCCAATCTTAAAACTCTATAGCATTCACATAAATAGAAAAATACATTGAAGGACCTGGAGTTACACAGTGTGGAGGGTCCTGTCAGGGGAAAGGACCTGGAGTTACACAGTGTGGAGGGTCCTGTCGGTGGAAAGGACCTGGATAAGGGGTGGAGGAAGAAAAAGCACCAGAAACACAAGAGTAACCCAGGCCGACCAGTTGACAGTAGGAAGATGTGAGAGGAGTGGTCACCCTAATGCTGCGTCCCTGAGTGGATGTTTAGAGCCTTACAAGGTTAACAGTTGTTGTTTGGGAGAATGGGCTCATGGAAGATTCTCAGAAACGTTTTCCATCTGACTGTGTTTAGTTCTGTATCAGCACTATTAACATCGTCAGTATTTTCAGGGTCTGTGCTCTAGGAAGCAGACAGGCATCAGAAGCCTACATAAGGTAGGCTTATGTGCTTTGGGGAAAAAATATGTTTGAATTCTGCCTTCAGTGCTTCCCAAGGAAATATTAGGAGATATATCCTTAAATAAGGGATCTGGGTTCAAAATCCTGTGTCTACCACTTAGGTTCTCAGGCAAGTTGTTGGATAGATCTTTGTTTTTGACCTTTCTTGTGTGAAAAATGGAAATAAAAAATATTTTAGGGTGACTGTGAGGTGTTAATACGTCCACAGTGCTCAACTGGTGCTTGGCACACAGAGATTGCTCAGTTATTTATTTATTATTTATTTTTGCACAATGTTGGCATAATGTTATTGAGCACTGTGTAGAGATTATCTTTGTATTATTCAAATGCTGATTTCTCCGCCTCCATATCTGGCTGCAATCCAGTCATGGCATGGTAATGCTTGCTCTATCTTCTGTTTCAGTGTTCTGTAAACATTGCTCTGCATTTATTCTCTAATTTGTCAATAAAAGCTGGTCAGCCATTGACTGAGCAGGGGAGAGAATGGGGCTGGACTTCCAATTCCAGGGAGGGGAGGGGAGGGTAGAGAAAGGAGAAGAAAATTCACTAAATAAGAAGGGTCCAAGAGCCACCAGAACACACTTGGAGCAGAGAGAGCCAGATCCATACTAAAATACAAGTATCTCAGAGATTTTTGACTGGAAGGTGGCTAAACTAGTTTGGAGAATTAGAATAGATTAATCATCGATCAGATATGTGCCATAAAGCTTTTCAAATAAATCTATGGTATCTGCCTCATTTATTTGGGAGTTAGCCAGATAAAGAAAATAATATAACTATTAAAATTGCTCTGAATGATGCAGAAATCTAGACCTTGGCCAACTGTTTTGGGCAAATCTAAACCTGTTTCTTTTTCTCTTTTCTTTTCTTTCTTTCTTTCTTTCTTTCTTTCTTTCTTTCTTTCTTTCTGTGTGTGACCAGAAGAGGGCATCAGATGAACTGGAGCAGTTGTGAACAACTCAGTGTGAGTATAGAGAACTAAACTTAAGTCCTCTACATGAGAAATACATGCTTTTAATCACTAAGCTATCTTTTTTAGTTCTTAATAGGGGACTCTTCTCTCTCTCTCTTTTTCTCTCTCTCTTCTCTCTTCTCTCTTCTCTCTTCTCTCTTCTCTCTTCTCTCTTCTCTCTTCTTCTCTCTTCTCTCTTCTCTCTTCTCGACAGTGTTTCTCTGTATAGCCCTGGCTGTTCTGGACCAGGCCATAGACCAGGCTGGCCTTGAACTCAGAAATCTGCCAGCCTCCCAAGTGCTGGGATTAGAGGCGTGCATGTGCCACCACTGCCTGGCACATCTGATCCTATTATAGATGATTGTGAGCTACCATGTGGTTGCTGGGAATTGAACTCGGGACCTCTGGAAGAGCAGTCAGTGCTCTTAACTGCTGAGCCATCTTTCCAACCCTGAAGGGCGTTCTTTTTCTCTACCATGTATTTGGAAAGTGTCTTGCACTCATTGCTGGTTGCCTTTCTCCCTAGGAGGAGCAAAGACAGTTGGAGTTGCAAAGACAGTGGCTAGATGGGAGAAGACTGAAACCAATACTCCACAGGAACAGTGGAGGAACAGGATGTTGTATATTGATATAGGAAGTGTGACATTGTCTATAAAAAGATTGTCACACATTTTCCCCCTCACAGAATGCATTGCCCTTGCACTGTGACTCTGATCCTCTTCCAAGAAGATGGTCAGTTTCTCTCCATGCTTTAATCGGGCCTTCTCTGGTGATAGTTTTGGCCAACAGACACGTGCAGTACCCTTGCTGTTTCAGTTCTTAGTTGAGGGTCTTAAGAGTCCTGAAGGGTTTCTGCTCTGTTTTGTTTTGTTTTCAAGACAGGGTTTCTCTGTGTAGCCCTGGCTGTCCTGGAACTCACTCTGTAGACCAGGCTGGCCTCGAACTCAGAAATCCACCTGCCTCTGCCTCCCAAGTGCTGGGATTAAAGGCGTGCGCCACCACAGCCCAGCAAGGGTTTCTGCTCTTTCTTCTTTCTTTCTATTTGGCCACTATCTGAAAAGAATCTGAGATTTCTTGCTGACAAGCCATTACGTGGAGAGGAAAGACAAACGGACAACAGTGACAGCTGTCAGACATGTAGTTGAGGCCTCACTGTAAGATCCAGCAGAGGAGCCACACACAGCTGGGCTCTGCCCAAGTGGTTGACGCTCAGAACTGAAACACAGCAGACATAGAGGTCAAGAAGAACTTTCTGGTGATTTCCTGGTGACCTCCAGCCTAAAAGATGAAACTCTAGCCAGGATGTGGATGGTGTCGGAAGTAAGACTTCTTTTTCAATGATGGGAAAATTTTAAGTGAATTTTCCTAAAGCTGTGTTGGGAGCCGACTTGTAGCAGAAAGCGGCTATCATCCTTGCAGCCATCTGGAACCATATACCCTGACGTGAGACTTGTTTTTCAACAGCCTACAACAGCTGAAGCACACTCTGATATCCCACATAGCTTGTTTTGCTGTTTACTGGCCCCAGCTGCAAGGCGCATGTGGTATCCATGCCTGCAAGGCATGCAGTTCACGTGCTATCCACGTGCTATCCACGCCATCCATGCCTGTAAGGTGCACGTGGTATCCAAGCCTGCAAGGTGCATGGTGCACGTGCTATCCACGCTATCCCTACCTATAAGGCTTACGTCATATCCACACCTGCAAGGCACATGGCAAAAGCCTATAAATACCCCAGATTTCCCTACAAGAGGAGACAAAAGAATACAGGAGACAATGAGAGAGACAATAAAGGAAGAGTGACACAATAAAGGAGACTTGAGGCTTGATCAGACCCTCTGTCTTGTCTCCATTCTTCGAGTCGCTTGCCCCCCACTCTCTCTTGCTAGACCCGGACCTGCGGAACAGAGCGGTCGTTACAGTTTGGCCGCCCAACGTGGGGCAGCTCGGTCTTTACAAAGCTGAAATAAACTTCACTTAAAAATGCTTATTATCAATGGAAGAGGTTTTGGTTTGTTTGTTTTAGTTGACAGACTTTAAACTCAGAGGTAAGGCATGATCTTGTTTGCATCCTTCCTGTCCTTACAGTTTTGGATTTTTGAAAACGTGTACATAGCTTTAGCTGGAAGTTCTGAATATGTTTTTTTTTTTTTTTACTAGTCACAGATAGTGACAACTTTAACATTTGTCTACAAAATTTATAGCAACATCTGTTCATTGTAAACATCTGTGTCAGCTGCTTGGTTTTGACCATTTGAAAAAAAAAAAAAAAAAAAAAAAAAAAAAAAACAGAGTTTAGACTTACCAAACTTGTCTTCTGAGTTTGTTAGATCTCACAAATTCTTGCCCAGTGTAGTGGTGTTCCATTTAACCCCAGCACCCAGGAGGTAGTGGCAGAGGAAGGAGGATTTCTGAGAGTTCAAGGCCTGCCAGATCTACACAGTGAGATCCTGTCACAGAACAAACTCTTCTTCCTTGGAGAAACAGTAAGGGTGGATGGAGTTGATGCAGCTGGTGGCCAGGAGGACCTGAGGACCCAGGCACAGGAGGCCACAGAGGCCATGGTTATAGTCCTGGACCAAGGCTGTGGGGTGGATGAAGGCAAAGCCCCAGACAGGGAGTGGAGCTCTCAGCTGGGCCACCTGGTCAAGGATGAGATAATCAAGTCTCCGGAGGAAATTGACCTGCACTTCCCACCAGTCAAGCAGTTTGAGATCACTGTTTTCCCCCCCTGGAGCAACCCTTAAAGATGAGGTTCTACAGCTCCTGCTGGTGCAGATGCAGACTTGGACTGCTCCCTCAGTGGTCCAGGCTCAGTACTTTTGTCCCCTAGGGCCACAGGATGCTCCTGGTGTTAACCAATGTGAGGAGGTAGCCTCTGCCATCCAAGGAGGGGCTGTCATTTTGGCCCAGCTCTCCATCATCCTTGTGTAGAGCGTCACTGGGGAAGAAAATTAAGTCATGCAAGGTGATGGGCTCTGCTGGTGTGCTTCATCTCTGCTGCCAGAGGCCCTGGCATCTCTCTGACTCAGTGCCCAAGAAGCTGCTGCTGAGATTGATGACTGTTACACATCAGCAAGAGGTGGCATGTCGTTCTGGACAACTTTGCCAAGGCCACCTTTGATGTCACATGTAAAACGTACAGCTACCTAATCTCATCCACCACCCCAATTCTATCCCCCACCTCGGGAAAGAGTCCATGTTCACCAAGTCTTCCGTTTAAGGAAGAAAGACTTAATAAAACCCACATCAGAGTCTCCCTCCAGAGAACCCAGGCTCCAGCTATATCCAGCCAAAATGGTTGTGAGCCACCACGTGATTGCTAGGAATTGAACTCAGAACCTCTGGAAAAGCAGTCAGTGGCTCTTAACCACTGAGCCATCTCTCCTGTCCCCACATAAGATTTTTTTTTTTAATACCAGAAAAAAAAAGTGAATAGTCTTTTTAAAAAAGAATATAAGACTAATTGTTTTCATCATTCATTTTGCCATCTCTGAAATCAGGATGTGTTTACAAGTATTGTCAGCCAGGCAGCAGTTATACATTAAAGAAAAATGCAGATGTCTGCCAACGTAGTCATTAGTTCTTCAGATTTTCATCACTGCAATTGAATCAAATACATTATTGGTATCACATGTTGAGTTGGGTAGCCTTGCAAAACAGATGCCAGGAGTTCAGTAGTGAATCCTAGAAACAATTGAGAGGACTTTTTTGGGGGGGGGGATATTTTCTTTATTTACATTTCAAATGTTATCCCCTTTCCCAATTTCCTACCCCTGGAAATCCCCTATCCCCTCCCCCTCCCCCTGCTTTTATGATGGTGTTCCCTCACCCACTCATCCACTCCTGCCTCCCCACCCTTATGTTCCCCTACACTGGGGCATCGAGCCCTCACAGGAGCTTGAGAAGACTTTTTAATAAATGCTACACTACTGGGAGGGACGTGGCTCAGTTGGGATGCTGCTTGTTTAGTGTGCATAAAGCCTTGGATTCAGTCCCAGCACCGTATAAACAGGATGCATCTTAGAGTTATCACAACAGTGTGATAAAACACAGTGGCCAAAGCAGCTAGGGAAGTAGAGGGCTTATTTGTCTTACTTTTTCATATCACAACTTGTCATCATCAAAGGGCATGGGAGTCAGGGGACCTGGGGGCAGGAGCTGATGCAGAGGCTATGCAGGGGTGCTGCTTACTGGCTTACTCCCCATAGCTTGCTCAGCCTGCTTTCTTACAGAACCCTGGGACCACTAACCCAGGGATGGTTCCACCCACAATGGGCTGGGCCTCCCTCATTCATCACTAATTCAGAATATACCTTACTGCTGGAGCTCATGGAGGCATCTTCTCATTTGAGTTTTCCTCCTTTCAGATAACTTTCGCTTGTCTCAAGTTGACATAAGACTAGCCAGCATGGGGAGTGATGGAATGCACCTGTTATTCTAGCACGCAGAAGGGGAAACAAAAGGATCAGATGTTCAAGGTCATTCTCCCCTACATTCAGCACTTGAGGCCAGCCTGGGATACATGAAACTGCCTTGAAAATAAAAGCCTTCATTATCAATACTCTTGATGGCAAAGTGGGTGCAATTGTATAAAAAACCAGCTTGTCAAGAGAAAAGGTTTATTTTTAATTCAGCCTAATGGAACCATGGATTTGAGGCCTCCAGTTGGGGTGTTGGGTAGCAATGGTGGGAAACATGGTAGAGCAGACTACATTCTATTTCTCATAGGAAGCAAAAGAGCAAGAAGATAGGGCCAAAGACCCATGATCTCCTTATAAGTATACCCCCAATGACCTGAGGGTCTCTTCCAAGTCCTAACCTGTCAAAGATTTCACAATTTCCCCATAGTACCACACTGAGAACAAAACTACTGATACACGAGTCTGGGGGGCGGGGGTGGGATGTTCAAGATCCAAACTGACTGAAAACATTGTTTATTGTTTAATTGGGAGTGATTTCTTTTCATTGTCATTCATGAAATGATGGTGTATTTTGTAGTTGTTGACCTAGGTTGATTTGAAGAAACAGGATAACTGTTAATGAGCTAACCAGCATTAGGGCTTGGTATGTGTTGGTCACACTCAGTATAGAGGGTTTATATGGATTGTCTCAGTTTAAACTTTACTGGAACTCTAAGCATTTGTGGTACTTTGACTATGCTTGGCCCATGGTGAGTGGCATTATCAGGAGGTGTGGCCTTGCTGGAGGAAGTGCATCACTATGTACTCCAGCTTTGAGGCCTCCTGTGCTCAAGCTCTGCCCAGTGCAGAAGAGAGACTCTTCCTAGCTGCCTTTCAATCAATTTGTAGAACTCTCAGCTCCTCCAGCACCATGTCTGCCTGCATGCTGCCATGCTTCCCACCATGATGATCTGAAACTGTAACCCAGACCCAATTAAATGTTTGCCTTTGTAAGAGTTGCATTGGTCATGGTGTCTCTTCACAGCAATGAAACCCTAAATGTTCACTTTTAATTTTTATTTATTTATTTATTTATTTTTTGAGATGGAGTTTCTCTGTGTAGTTCTGGCTGTCTTGGAACTCACTCTGTAGACCAGGCTGGCCTCGAACTCAGAAATCCGCCTGCCTCTGCCTCCCAAGTGCTAGGATTACAGGCATGCACCACCAATGCCCGGCTATTCTATATTTTTTTAATGTGTGTAGGTGTTTGAGTGCATGCATGTCTGTGTACCGTGTGTATGCTTGGTGTCTATCAAGGCCAGAAGAGGGCATCAAATCTCCTGGAACTACAATTTTGCAGGTCTTGATCAACCCGGTAGGTGCTGAAATTGAACTCAGGACTTCTGGAAGTGCAGCCAATGCTCTAAACCAATGAACCATCTCTTCAGGCCCTCCAGGAAGTATTTTTATTAGTCAACTAAGGTTTTAAAAAAGATTTATTTTATTATATGTGTATGAATGTTTTTGTCTGCATGTATGTCTGCATGTCACTTCATTCTGGGAACTTGGTCCTCTACAGTATGTGTGGTTAACCACTGAGCCACCTCATCAGCCCCCACTGACTGGTTGATTGATTGATATTCGTCAAAAGCTTATGCTTAACAGTGGAAGAAAGCAACATTGCTTTAGGTATATTTTTTATGTTTTAAAGAAAGTATGGGACAGTTAAACAGGGGCTAAACCTCTGGTAAGCAGCCTGACTGGCACAGGTTCCTAGGAGTTTAAAACAGATTGTCCTTGTTTTCGGAATGAACTTAACTCTTAAAAGGAAGGAGTTCTAGTCTAGTAGGCAAAGGTAGAACTTAGAAGGAGGCAGTCAGGAGGGAGGCTGGGAAACCTTCCTGTCAGTCAGCCCAATGACTGCACTGATTCACAACTGTGTCCATAGTGTGTAAGAGTTCTCTTTTCTCTCCGTCCTTGATAACATATCTTTCTTGGTGGCAGCCTTTCTGACTTGGGTAAGGGGGCATCTCAAGGTATTTTTTCCCCTCACACTTAAAAGTTTTATTTTTAAAAATCAAATACGAAGGTGACTAAATTGTGAGTGTATACTGTAGTCTCTCATCTTCTCAGAAACAAAACAATGGCTTTTTGGTTTTTGCTTGTTTTGAGATAGGGTCTGATAAACATCTGTCTATGTAGACTAAGGTTTGAACTCAAAGTGATCCTCCTGCCCCTGCTTCTGGAATGCTGGGATTAAAGACATCTGCCACCATGACAGGCTGACAATGTTTTAATAATTCAGATGTGTGAGGAGCCGCATTCGCCATTAAAAGATGGTGCAGGCTTCTGCTTCCTGGTTCTTCACGGAAGCTTTACTTGAGAATGCGCCTGCGCATGGCGTGAAAACCGAGTATGACAATTGGAGGAAAGATTTGAGCCAATGAGGGATCTGCACGTCTTCCAAAGCTCTATTTAAGCAGTGGGCTTTCTGAGCTCGGCGTCCTTCCCCTTTTCTCCATCTTGAAGAGCTGTTCAATAAATGCTGTCAGAAGAATCCTGAGTGTGGCGTGCTCCTTATCGGCGAGGCTGTGCGCTACACAGATGCTGACTGTCACCTACTAATGTTCATTCCTGAGCATTTTATTTTATGGGAGCTATTGTGGCTAAATTGTTTTCTTGGTTTCTTTCCCTCATATAATTCATTGCTGGTGTGCTTTGGGAGGCTGTTGATTTTTATATGTTGATTTTGTAGCCTACTGATTTGCTGAAAACATCTATCAGAATTTTTAAAGCTTGTAAGTATAGAATGACATAATCTACAAAGAGGAATAATTTGACTTTTCTATTTGTATACCCTTGATTTCTTCATCTAACCTTATTACTTAGGCTGACAGTTTAGGTTTTTAAGCTTTACACTAAACTGGTTCCTTTAACATGTTTTTCAGCTTGTGATATATGTGATAGGTTGTTTCTCCACTGATGAAATGAGCCAATTAAAGTCAGATTAGATTATATATAGGCAGGTTTATTGGGAAGCTGCTCTTGGGTGCGTTCATTGCCCCCAAGGACTGAGGCCAGGGGAGTCACCATAGGGGGCGGGGCAGAAGAAAGGCCTCGGTGCAGAGAGAGAAAGGAAGGAGAAGCTGGGGAAGCAAAATGTCTGGGTTATATTGGCAGGCTTCTCTGGGAGAAGGGCAGCCTGTCCCCTGGGCTAGCAAGTTCAGGGTTGGGGGCAGGGTATGTCAGATAGAGACTGAGGGAAGTTGGGAGAACCTGAAGGCTTGGTCTGCTTTGATTTGTAAAATATACATGTCAGTCCCTTGTCCCCGGGATCTGAAACCAAACATCATGTTATTTTATTCTGAATTTTTATTTTTCAATGTTTTGTCTCCCCTTGTAGACTTTAAAGATACCTAACTGAAGAATCACACTTTTAATTGATTTTGTTTTTGCCTTACACATGGGTCTATAACACCCTGGTATTGTGTCTGGTGCATATATGTGTATTCTGACACATGACAGGAGCCATGTTCAGATTTGGTTTTATACCCTTTCCCTAGGAGTGTGTCAGGGATCATTCAGATTGGAGAAACAAGCAAGAGTTAAATTTGGTACCCTTTAGGTGGATGGCAACTTTAGGGAAGACTGAGCTGTCTTTCAGTCTCATTCTGCCTTTGATTGTCCCCAAAAGGAGTAGCTTTCCCCGCCCCTCTGCTGTCAGAGGACAAATAGGGAGCCTAGGCTGAGCCTTCAGCTTCTTCTGCTTTGGGCTTTAAATTCAACATACAACGCTCAAGTGAGGAGATGGTTGAGCTTTGTCAAATACTCCTTCTGAGGCTGGTGGTGCCATACTGCAGTGGTAGAGATACATTGGTCAGATTACCCTTGCTAGGGCTGGAGAGATAGCTCAGACGTTGAAGGTTAGGCTCACAACCAAAAATATGATTATCCTTGCTAGACAGTTGGGTGCTATGGATTTAACTCACTGGATATGACTTATCTAACATGTGAGGCACCCAGGGTTAATCCATCTGTGTGCAGGCAAACACACACAATTGTAGTAAACTTTTAAAAAGAGAATCTATGGCGCTAACTTGAGGACATGAATAAGAATGCATACATCTTTGTAAAAAGCCTATTGATACAACTACAGCCTCCTGGCTCTGCTTAGATGAAAGTCCCAGTATCTTCACTGCTATGAATTCTGAGTAAAGATGGAGTGCGCCCTCTAGAGGTAAGGAAATGTCATTCCCTCCCCCTACCAAGCTGTGTTATGTATGTCCATATTTAACTAGTGGGGACTGAATCGTAGACAAGTCTCTGAGAACTTACCTTTAAGCAAACAATTTCCCTAAATATTGAATAAGATTGGCTTTGTCGACAGAATTTATTGAGAACAGCTCATATGATCCAGTCTGGTGCAGGTGTTGGGAGGCAATTGGGAAGAAACCCAAAATTCCTGGATCCATGTAGCTGACAGTCTTTAGTTTATTTTACACATAGGAAAATACCCTCTTTTAAAAAAAAAAAAAGAAAGAAACATGCCATTCAATTTCACAACTGTCTGAAATAACAGATCGGTATTAATATTGAAAGGATATTGTGGTAGTTTGAATAGGTTTAGCCCCCATAGATTCAAGTGTTTGAATACTTGGCCATAGGGAGTGGTACCATCTTAGGAGGTATGGAGCAGACTTGTTGAAGGAAGTGTGCCACTGTGTTGGCAGACTTTGAGGTTTTATGCTCAGGCTCCCCCCAGTGTGGAAGATAATCTCCTCCTGGCTGCCTTTGGATCAAGGTGTAGAACTCTCAACTCCTGCACCATGTCTGCCTGCATGCTGCCTGCTTCCCACTATGATGATAATAGACTAAACCTCTGAAACTATAAGCCAGCCCCAATTAAATGTTTGCCTTTGTCTTACTTAGGGTCTTATTGCTGTGAAGAGACACCATGACTAAGGCAACTCTTGTAAGGACAATATTTAATGCAGCATCCAGGCAGGCACGATGCAGGCAGATCTGAGAGTTCTATATCTTCATCTGAAGGCTGCTAGTGGAAGACTTGATTCCAGACAACTAGGATGAGGGTCTTATAGCCCACACCCACACTGACACACCTACTCCAACAGGGCCACATAATCTAATAGTGTCACTCCCTGGGCAGAACATATACAGTCTTATAACAGTTGTCTTGGCTACTGTGTCTCTTCACAGCAATAAAACCCAAACTAAGACAAATATGTATTTTGTGTGTATGCATGTTCATGTCATGTGTTCATGTATGTGAATGGGAGTTCATGCCCATGCCATGGTGTGTGTGTGTGTGTGTGTAGGTCAGAGGACAACCTTAGATGTTGATTCTCATCTCTCATTGGCTACTGTGTACCCAAGGCTACCTGGCTTGTGGACATTTGAGGATTCTCCTGTCTCTGCTTCTGATCGAGCTCCAGGAAGGCTGGAATTACAGATATGTGCTACCATGCACACAGTTTTACATTGTTTCTGGTAACCCAAACTCAGGTCCTCACCTGCAGAGGTTCTCCCCCAGAAAGAATATTATTGAATACCAAATAAGATAGCAAAGTATCTAGCTTCTGCTCTTGATTCTGCTACCTACTGTAATATTTATCCATTTAAATTAAACTAATATTTATACCCATAGAGACATGGGAGGCATAAACTCAGGTAAAAACCTGAGTTTAACTCAGTGAGGTAACTTAATTTTTTTTTTAACCTCATACAGAATATCTATTTACAAACCTGATTCTACAACTAAACTGCTAGCTCTTTAAAAATCTTTCTGTGTCATACTACGGAGCTAGTCTACCTTTTCCTGAGCTCCTACAAACCAAAGAGGACCCTTTAGCTCTCTTTCCTAGAACACCGTCTCACCTGTGTTCTGCCAGCTGCTTCTCCTGTTCCTGCAAGCCCAAAGAGAAAAATCCCTATCACTTACCTAGAGTTCCTTCCATAAAGGTTCTTCCAAGCCAAAAGAGATGGAGCCCATGGAAAGTCCAATTACAATAAAAAAAGTCACTAGCTCCTCCCCCACACCCTTTGCAGGCTGAACCAGGTCACCCTCATGGTGGAGGCCTCCAAGCCAAGTTAGTAGGGGCTGAACCATTTCACCTTTATAGTGGGGCAGCTCCAGCTCAAGCCCATCCAGCTGACTTTGCCTCAGGTCATAGAACAAAGACCACAAGACCTTTCCCAAGCAACTTGCCTTAAACTAGGCAAGAACTTTCCATTCTTTAACATTCTTATCTATGGAGGCTTTTAGAAGCACACCCAAACTACATCTCTACAGGATATACCTACCTGCATCTGACACAGACATCTATTTAGGCTTTTATATTTTGCTGACAGTTAGGTTTTCTATGTATAATAATCAAATATCCTGTAACAACTTACAAGCTGTCTTCCTGGCCCAGCCATCTCACTAATCTAAGCCTTAGTTTCCTTGATGAGAAAATTAAGTTTCTATTTACATTTTATGGCGTTATATAAATAAGTGAGATAATAAAATGATTTGGAAAATGTGTATATTATACACATTAGTGATTAAAACCTCAGGTTACCAATAATGCATTAATATCATATTAAGGAAAGAAGTAAAAATACTTTTTCTTGAATTCATTTAACCTAGGTCAGTCCAAATTGTACTTCTCCATGCTCCCTGTGCCTTCTGTCTACTGTCTCTGTGTCTGTTCTCTTTGTGTGTGTGTGTGTCTGTCTGTCTATCTGTCTGCCTGTGTGGTGTGTCTGTCCTAAGGAAAGGGCTTTGCTTTGTGTTTATTGAATAGCACAGAAAGCATGATAGGAGTAAGTGGGGGAAGAACACGATACTTCACAGAATCCTTAACAGAATCTTACAAGGTATAAACTCACAGGCTCCAACTGAACCCAATTGACCCAGACAACAAATATCACTATTTATCAACCTATATCCATAAATAGATGCTTTTAATCTTTACGATAGATTTTAGGTGTTGCCGCCAGCAGCAACAGTTGAAACAGGTTCACCTGCAAGAGAGGCTGAGGATGGGAAAGGGGAGGGAAGAGATGAAGGCAGGACAAAGTCCTCTGATCAAGGCTCAAAGTTTAATGTAAGACTACCAAATAAAAAGGGGGAGACCCCACCCCCACAAGAAGAATCTCTTTGGCACTTCAGCTCAGCAGCCTGGGTGAGGGGTATGCGTCCTTAATCACCAGGGAGCGGAGGTGTATCAAGCAAGCTCAGCAGGCAATCTATTCAACTTGACTCCCGTGGCAGACTCCAACTGGCATTGTCTCCAGTGCAGGCAGCTTCCCAGGTCCTTTGTTATTCGGTCTCTAGTGGTAAACAGCGTGTTCAGCTTGCTCAGCCTGACAAGCTGGCGGCCTGGGGGAAGGGTACATTTAGGTAGTTGCTTTCAACTTCTGTATATGTTGCTGTCAGAAAATTATACATATGCATTATTCTGGGTCAGGGGGATGGAAAGGTACAAAACTTAAGATCTATCCTGTAGTTTAGGCTGTAAAAATCGATTACATGGGAATCCAAAGCAAGTAAGGTGGGTTATTACATGGTTTTCTTAGGGACAAGTTAAACAAACAGTATATAGTAGGATAGCAGTCTTAAGTCTTAAGTGACCCCAAGGTGTGTTAATAACTTTGGCTGTGAGGTCCAGCAAAAGTTCTATTCTCTTAGAATGTAAGAGATATTTTCAGAATCTTGCAAATACAAAAATTATACAAATGAGGCCATTGTTATGGCTAAAGAAGTTCTGTTTTAGGCTAGTCATCCATCTTGGTACCTACTAGTTGTTTGTTTCTGACTCCAGTCCCTGGAAGATAAATGAGAGGACTGAGACAGGCTGACTCCATGACAGGCTTCAAGCTGGCAATTCAGGAAACTAGGCCTAGACCTCTGTTTCCCGAACTGGACAAGTCCAGGCAAGTCAGTTAGAGGGGGGGGGGGGGAAAAACCCACAGCCTGAGGTCAGCCAATCAGAAGCTGCCCTGTCATCTGGCCTAAGGCAAGGGTGCTGAGTCAGCAACAATTTCCAGCCTCACCCCCAGCAACAGTTCTGGAATGTGCTCAAAGCCCTAGCCAATCCCAAAGAGCCCCAAACTCCTTGAGATTGAGCCACCAATCAAGATAAAGGTCACCTACTGATCCCTGGAATTACCCCAATGTGCTTTAAATTAGGTGTTTGAGCTCACCTGGGCATCTCCATTTTGGTAAATAGTAGACCCCTGTATGCTGGACTTCTGCAGAATAAAACACTCTTTGCTTTTGCATATTATTTGAGTCTGGGGTGCTATTCTTCAGACCAAAATTCACTGGTGACCCTCCCCCCCCCAGCTCAAATAGTAGAGTGTTTTTCTGATCATAAGTTTGGGTGCCTGGTTATCTCTTGTCTGTCTCTGTGTTTCTGGTTTCTGTTTCAGATTTAATCTGGAGGCTGAAGGGGATAAAGCAGACTCCTATTTTGTTACCCAGCCTGGGGCAAGGGAGGACATTCCTGACACCCTACCAGAAGCAGGAGAACTTGCTAGTTCTCATCTGGATTCTGAACCAGCTATGGGTCTTTGGGCCTCCCATGCACAGGGAAGAAGACCGTCTGAGACAGCCTTTGCTTTGCTTTTCTTTACTCGGGAACGTCTTTCTGTGTCTATCTGCCTGTATTCTGTGCTTTTTGTCCTCTTGTACAAAGTTTTCTTTGATTCTTAGGATGGGACAGGCACAGAGCACACCACTGGGCTTAGTCCTGAGGCATTTTAAGGATTTTTGCAGAGTTGCAGAAGACTCTGGTCTAGTTGTTTATCCTAGCAAACTAACCATCTTTTGCAGGAATGAATCCCCTCCCTGTAAAGTCGGATGGCCTGAGAAGTGGACTTTCCATCTCCTCATCATTTACAGGCTGAAGGCTGTAGTTTATGAGGTTGGGGCCACCTGGACCATATCACCATGTGGCAGTACCTGGTCGAGAAGCCCCCTCTTTGGATGAGAGCTTTTTTTTCCACCGTCTGCACCACTCCCTGCCTGCTTTCCTCTAAAGGAGAGTTGGCCTTAGCTCCTATGCCTTGCTCACTTTCTGCTCCCTGGGAGGAACTCTGTCCTCCTCCTTAGGCCCCTGCTCCTGCCATTAAAAGAAAATTTTATGGGTCCCATGAATTATAGATTCTTTTTCCCTAGCCTGAGTAGCTAAAGTTGCCCCTCTGGTTTGCCAACCAGAGGCCAGTTAATCCGTAAACAAAGAATGCAGAGTTACAGGACAATGGGCTACCGAGGCATCCCAGGAATGAAGATAAGAGATGAACATCTGCCTGCAGGAACTGCTCCCTGCCCCCATGGACCGGTTTGGCCAGAGGTTCAAAAATTGGAAAACAACCAATCGTGTGCACCCGCACGAAAGTTTCTCCTTTTCCCCACCCCGAGCTTATATTAACCCTAAACCCTGGAGCCACGAGGTGGATGCCCCTGTCTCCCACATTGAGACACGTGTCGGCCTGGAACGTTCCGCCATTAAACTACCTCGTGTTCTTGCAGCAAGTTGGTCTTCCGTGTGTCCTTTGGGTGCGCGCCATCCTGTGACTCGAGTGGGGTCCCCTTTGGGGGCTTCCCGAGCCTTACACCATCACTGCCCCTGCCCAGCCAGTGCAGGCAGGGGGAGGAGCAGTCCCTGATTCCCACAACTCTCCTGACTCCATATTAGGGCCTGTACTGCCCAGAGGATTGGCTCTGCTGTGGCCTTACCTCTCCAGGCTACGGGACCCCAGATGCTCAGGGGAGACAGTTCATGACACATGTGCCACTTGCCAGCAGTGACCTTTACAATTGGAATTTGCAGAACCAGCCATTTTTAGAAAGACCATCAGCTCTCATAGGTCTTCTAGATTCAATCACGCTGACTCACCTGCCCACCTGGGATGACTGTCAGCAACCGCTCCAGGTCCTCTTCATGACAGAGGAGAGAAAGAAGACAGTGGGAGCTACCTGGAAATTGGTTTTGGGATCGAATAGGCTGCCCACCAACGTCCAGGCTGATATCCATGCAGCCTGCTGTGGGAAAAAAAATCTCACGGGGGGGGGGGGGGGGAGGTAGTCTGGCAGTGGGGTCTCGGTGGTCCAGCAGTGGGTCGGGGGCATGCTTCCCACACCGCAGGCCAGGGGTCCCACATTCACACAGCCGCTGTGGGCTGGCGGCTGCGGTTCGAGGTTCCAGAAGTTGGCAATCTGGCGGTGGCAGGCCCAGGTGACACCTGGAGTTTCCCAAAGCTTTTATTGTTCAGGGCATGTTGAGTGGGTATAGATGGTATGTGCTCCCCCCCTCCCACTCCCCACCCCCCACCCCCAAAGCTAGGCTCACCTGGCCTTTTATAGGGAGGGAGAAGAGGGGAAGGGAATAACTTAATTAGCTATGGCCCTGGCCTTTAGATAACTCATTAATATTTAAATCTCTGGAGGTGGAGACTTGTTAATCACGCCCTCTACCTGTGTGTTACCTGACTGAAGGTGTCAGGTTAAATGGAGTTACCTCATCCAAGGCCCAACAGCCTTCCATTTGACTTGACCCAATTGAGATGTTAACACTGCTGAAGGTAGGGAGAGGCTCTGGGTCTACCATCAGATTCTGATAGGAGGCCTTCAAGGGGCCACCAGATGGCCAGGCTTATCTAAGATAATCAAGGTGATGGAGGGAAAGAATGAGAGCCTCAGAAAATATCTAGAAAGACTTTTTGAAGCCTATAAGATCTATATTCCTTTTGACCCAGAAGCCAGAGAGTACCAGTATGCTGTAAACAATGGCTTTTGTTAACCAAGCTGCCCTGACATCTGTTGGAAGCTTCAGTGCCTGGATGGCTTTGTGAGGTGCCATAGCTGAGAAGGTTTTTAACAACCTAAAGTCTCCTGAGGATTGATCAGCAGACCAGAGGACTGGTGAATGTGCTGCTTGATGCCATGAGCCGAGGCAGTCCTGATGAGAGAACTGAAAAACATAGCTCTTGGATGCAACAAAGGATAAGCCAGCCTCCACTGAGGAAAAGCCTGTCCTCTGTTAGAGAGGGACCAGTGTGCCTATTGCAAGAGAAAAGGACATTAGAAGAATGCGTGTCCTAGGAATCAGACAGAGGGCCCAAAGGCTCTGGAATTAGAAGAACTGGATGGCTGAGGCTGTCGGGGCTTAACTCTCCTCCATGAGCCCTGGGTAACCCTAAAGATGGAGGGGAAACCTATAAACTTTCTGGTGGACACAGGGGTACAACATTCTGTTTTGAAACAATAGCTGGGGCCATTGTCAAATTGAAAACCATGGGTGCAAGGGGTAATCGCCACCACGCCCTATTCATGGACTATCCGAAGAAAGGTGGACTTGGGGGTCAGACAGATAACCCACTCATTTTTTGTCATCTCTGGATGTCCATACTCCATGCTGAGAAGAGATTTCCTCACCAAAATGGGAGTCCAAATCCATGTTGGCCCAGAGGGAGTGGAAGTACTGGATAAGAATGGCCCCACCCATGTTCTGACCTTGGCCCTAGAAGAAGAATACAAATTGTTCCTCAACCAGCCCTACCTCCAAGTCTGTTATTTCAGAGGTTTCTGCCAGAAGTCGCTGAGGTCTGAGAAGAAAAAAATCTAATGGGATTTGCCCATCATCAGGCCCCAGTTCTGATTAAAGGCTTGGGTTATCCCAGCCAGAGATGAGAAAAGCCTTATTGGAGGTACAGGCCCTAGACATTCTCAAACCTTTCCACCTGTATGTGGATGAGAGAAAGGGAGTGCTTACCCAAACTTAGGGACCATGGAAAAAGACCTGTAGCTTATTTATCTAAGAAGCTGAACCTGGTGGCCCAAGGATGGTCAGCTTGCCTCTGGATTATAGCTGCTGCTGCCCTGTCCTGTCCTGTCTGTGTTGTCTGGAAATCAGCAGTTCATTTTCTAGGTTAGCAGTGGCAGCTGGATGTACTTGAAAATATTTTATAGATACCTGTAGCGGGATATCCCCCCCCCCACTACATTTTACAATAAACTTGGTAATTTGGGAGGCGCTATTGTGGGGAGAGTAAGGTGAGGAAGAGGAGAAGGAAGAGGTGGATCTAGAGGAGAGGAAGAGATGTAGGAGCCATGGAGAACCAGGCGTGGGTCCAGGACGGTCCTGGGTAACAATTTATATCTTTGTTTTGTTTTGTTTTGTTTTTTTCCAAGACAGGGTTTCTCTGTGTAGCCCTGGCTGTCCTGGAACTCACTCTGTAGACCAGGCTGGCCTAGAACTCAATGATTTATATCTTAAGGTTAGATATTGGAAAAGAACTCTAATTGTGTGGGCAAGTTGTTAATTGAGAATTTCTAAATATATAAAGCCATTGGATAATAAGCTTTAGAGTCTCATTTCTACCAGGTACCGTGTGGATGGTGGGTATTGTCTAGGGTTCAGCCAAGCCTTGTGGAGACAGCATGGTAGATTGGCAGAGCCATCTCCCACGCTGGTGTCTTGTGAGTGCTAGGTCCAGTGCTTCTGGCCAGCCTGAGCCATGGCTGCGGTGAGAGCACGCCACTGCTCTTGGCCTTAGGCCTTGTCTAGTTGGGAACATGGTGGCCCCAAAAGAACAAGCCATATTGGGTGCCACTGTTCTAAATATTAACCTCAACAGATACCCCAGTGTTACCGCCAGCAACAATTGAACTGGGTTCACCTGTAAGAGAGGCTGAGAATGGGGAAACGTGCGGGAAGAGATAGAGCCAAGACAAAGTTCTCTGATCAAGGCTCGACCTTTAATAATTTGCTTTCACATATAAAGGGGAAGCCCCACCCCCCAGAGTCTCTTCTCTGTTCAGCCCAGAGGCTGGATGGTTCAGCCTAGGGGCTGGGCAAGGAGATAGCAGTCTGGAAGGTGTCAAGGCTAGCTCAGCAGGCAGTCCATTCTTCTTAGTTCAGGTAGTAGGCTCCAAGGCGCCAAGGCTGGTAATGCAATGCATCTCCTAGGTCCTACTGTTGCTTGGTCTATTGTGGTAACTGACTTTGCAGGCCTGCTCAGGCCTGGGGGAAGGGCACACCCCAGCAGTCCAGTTCATTAGAGTTGGGATGGCACACCCCTTCCTCCTCCTCCCCTTCCTCTTCCTCCTTCCCACTCCACCCCTCTATCCCTTCTCCCCAGTTTAAAAAAAAAGAGTTGGGATGGCACAAGGCATGAGTCAGCAGGAGGGACCCAGAGGGATGCCAGGAGAGGTTCTCCAATGTGCCTCTTTCAGGGAAGTGAAGATCAGCGAAGACCAGCAAGCATTGCACAGCTAGCTCTATGAGCAAGCCAAGCTCAGCAGCCTCTGTCACTGTCCCTTGAGTCCTTTTATACCCTCCAAACATTACATGTCATTCACAGGTCTTGCCTCAGCAAGTGCATCTGTCTCAGCTGACATCACTCTGCCAATCAGCCTGAGTCCACAGAAGTAGTAGGAAACTGCAGCACACCACCAGAAATTTTTTGGTGTGTTTCTTCTATGGAGTCCTGACAAATAGAGCTCAACTACACAGTGTAAGGCAGACCAATGCATGCATTTTAGCAAAGAATCCATCATGTGCTCTTTCATGTCTTTGCTCTAGCAGAAAATCCTCTCTTCTGTGTCTGCTCCAGTGAAACATTGCTTCATGAGTCTGCCTTAGTCTTTTACCTGTGTCCATTTCAGGAAAACACTCCTTCATGTGTTTGTCCCAGCAAAACACTGTCCAACACAACTGACTCTCTAAAGAACCCTTAAGTTTCAACTTCATGTTGGTGTTTTGTTGTTATTGAGACAAGATTTCTTTGTGTAACCCTGGCTGTCCTGGAACTCACTTTGTAGGCTAGGCTGGCCTCCAACTCAGTGATCTGGGATTAACAACATCAGGCTTAAGTCTGAACATTTTGAGATGGGAAGATACACCTTAAATCTGAGTCATAATTTCTGGCAACCTGTAAAAGGACATGGGAGAAGAAAACCGTTAACTTTTGCTTGCTTGCCCTTGTTCTTGCTGTCAAGTTAATTTCTTTACTGGAATTGGAGCCTTCTCTTTCAGAATTCTGATGTATACTGAAGACCAACAGAGACATCCAGCCTGTACTTTCTACTGGGAGACAACCAGTCTCCCAGTAGACTATATTCTATTAGTTCTGCTTCTCTAGAGGACCCTTACTGATACAAGTCATTAACTTGTATCCATTAACTAACAGCAGGGTCCCAGATTTAACAGTTTTCTTAATATAATTGAACTTTATCTAACACCTGCTATTGCATTATAAACATTGCATAACCTTGAATTTCTGCAGTATTATCAATACTGTATCACTTAATAATATCTTGTATTTTTGTTGTTTGCTTTTCCTGTTGGGCATGTTATCTTAGTCTCCTTGGAAAAGTCAAAAAGTGTGGGCCTGTTTGTGCTTGCCATGTGTTCTCTGAGGCACCAGCATAAAACTGGGTAGTTGGTACTCTGGAAACATTCAATTCAGTGTTTGAGTAGAGGAAGTTATTTGTAATGGAAACTGAGAGTCTAAATCCTGTTTTTTCCTCAGCCCAATGGAGAGATGGTATAGTTAATGCCTGCCAATTTTTCTTCTTTTTCTTTCCTTCCCTCTCACTTTTTATGGACTCCAAGAGAGCTGCTGACATGATGTGGGCGGGAAAAGATGGAGCTGACGGGGACTTGGGTTTCAAAGATGCCTCTACCTGTTCTGCTAAAAGACTATTCTGCTTCAGGATTCACTGAGTCAAGTACAGTGGGGAGTGCACTGGAATGTGGGAATTCAAAAATATTTTTTTAAAAATAAAATTGATTTTCATGTTTAAATTGTGTGTGCGTGTAAGTGTAGGTGCTCTTGGAGTGTAGAGGCGTCAGACTTCTCTGGAGCTGGAGTTATAGGTGGTGGTAAGCTACCTGTTCTGGGTGCTGGGAAATGAACTCAGGTCATCTGGAAAAACAACGTGTGTTCTCAATCACTAAATTATAACTGCAGCCCTTATATGTTTTATTATAAATGTACAAACTAATCCTCAGGATTTATTAAATACAATAAAAACTGAATCTGTTTTAAGAGTTTTTTCATAGCGAGCAGGTACTTCTCATATCCCAAATTCCTCAAAAGGGGGAGGACCAGGTTGAAATCACTATGGGAAAAACCAGAGCATAGTTACTGGGCTGCAGGCTCAGGCCTTGTCCACGGAGTCTGACCTCACTTCTGATGTGTGTGTATGTACAGGTGTGCTGGGGGGTTAAAGCTAGAGCCCTGGCCCTGCTAGACCAATATTCTCCCACTGAGTAATAGCCTAGCCCTTTAAAAAAATTTCTATGTGACTAAGTCCCTCAGCTTGGCCTTAAAATTATTATGTAACCTCGTAGTTTTCAAGCCTGTGACCTTCCTGTCTCTGCTTTCTGAGGTCTGTGCAGACATTCATAGCCTGACTTTGCTACCAGCTTCTCTCCTTCCACATGGTTCCCCAATCTCAGTAAAGAGCCACTGCCTTCCTCAGGACAAATTCCCTGCAGGTTTAGTCCCAAGTCCTTTGCCAGGTGTCTGCAGATCTGAGAGGTATGTCCCAAGCATCATGTTTTATCTTAGGAACAAGAACAGTGCAGCTAAGGACATGGCTCAATTGGTTGGGTGTTTGCCTAGCATGTCTGAGATTCTGAATTCAATTACCAACACAAACAGAAACAAACCAAAACCAAAATGAAACAAAACACATGCTGGTGTATACCTGTAACCCCAACTCTTGGGTCAGCATGAGCTACAAAGCAAATTTGAGGTCAACCTGGGGTATGCAAGAGCCTGTCTTAATTTCAAGAAAAACAAATAAGACAAGAATGGAAGTAAAACTCCAACTTTACCTTCTTCCCAGTTGCCGCCTTAGCTCTTTTTCTTAGAGAACACATCAAACTCATGAGCAGCTTTTTGTTTTGTTTTGTTGTTTTTTGAGACAGGGTTTCTCTGTGTAGCCCTGGCTGTCCTGGAACTCACTCTGTAGACCAGGCTGGCCTCGAACTCAGAAATCTGCCTGCCTCTGCCTCCCAAATGCTGGGATTAAAGGCGTTAGCCACCACCGCCCAGCGCTGTTTTTTCTTGCCAGCTTGATTTCACTAGCCTTATTCTCTTGCTTAGGAAGGTAGCCCTTTGCTAACAGGTCTCTGATTTTGGTTGGCTGTGATTTTTCTCTTGGATTCTGGAAAGGCATGGCTTCCACTCTGATTTAATTCACTTGTGCAACTAATATCATATATTTTATAATATTATCTAATTATATGCTAAGTAAATTGCAATGATGGATGGGTTTGTCAGGCTCTATGTTGCTGGTATCATGGTGTTTCAATTTGGTTGGTGATTTGTGGCTTCATCACATCTGTTAAAAGGTAAAAATAGAAATCTTTGTGACGAGCCTGTCTGGAAGACATATCACTTTGCCACCATCAAGAATGTGATGGCTAGTTAGGTGGCATATATGAAAGTAACTTTCATTAGCTTGTTGCAATTGTCATCTTAAAGGCTTACTGCCTCCCTCTGCTAATCTAGGACTAGCCCTGGAAGCTTCCAGCCTCCAGACAATCTAATCTAGGCCTAGAATGTTTTCAGCCTCTGAGACTTGCTGCTGAATAAGCTCACTCCTTCCTGGTTCTTTCCAAGTTCTGGCTGGCTGGTTCAACTCAGCTGTTCTGGCTCAGACACCCAGCTGGCTGATTCAATCTGGCTTTTCTCTCTGCCTCTGAATTGCGTGGCTTGGCCTCAAACTAACTAGCAATCTTTTCTGATCTTCAGGCTCCTTCTCATACCCTTGCTCATTCTATCTTTACCTGTGTCTAGATTGTTCTCTCTTCAATCTATCTCTGTAAAACTCTCCCTCTCCCTCTCTGTGCTGCCTCCTCTCAGTTCCACTGTATTGCTCTGCATGAACTCTAGTGGATCCTGTACTGGACTCTTCTTCTCTACTGTCCCTCTCTCCCTTAAGTAACTTCCCTTTCCTCTCTCTTCTTGTGAGAGTTCTATTCTGTCAAATCTTTCTCTGCCACTCAGTTAGACATCACTTTCAAACTCAGTGCTTCTTTCTACAAACCAACTTTACCTTCATTGTTTGGGATTTAAAGCTGAGTCCTAGGGGTGTGTGTGTATTCCACACAGAAGTGTTAAAGGTGTATTCAGAAGCTGAGATACACCCTAACAGGTTCAGATATCCTGTAACAAGCTTGTGCCTTCAGTCACAGCTCTCAGGAGCCTGTGTGAGTTCTATGACAGTCAGTGCTTTGTACAGAGACTCCATCTTTTAAAAACGTGAAGGCCAGGACACAAGAGCCAGGATAAGGAAAGGACTCTCTTAGACCTCTCTTAGACCACCAAAGGCTTATCCCTATAGACAAGCAGCCAGAAGATGGCCACATTCTTTCTGACTACAATATCTAGAGAGCCAACTCTGTAACCCATCCTCCACCTGAGGGGTGGATATTATTTCTTCAGTTTGCACTCCTTGTAGGCATCGATGGTTTTATCCTGCACTATAGCCATTTGCCTGAACTTAGGTTTAGAAATTATAAATTTCAGTATTAGCTGACCCTCTCTTTAAAATGTCGATAAAGATTTTGCATGGTGAACACACACACACATACACAAAGATAAATTTTATCAGTGCATTTACTTAGCTAAATATATATAAAACATTTAACATTTATAGTTGCACTGGCTGGTTTTGTGTGTCAACTTGACACAAGCTGGAGTTATCGAAGAGAAAGGAGCCTCCCTTGAAAAAAATGCCTCCATGAGATCCAGCTGTAAGGCATTTTCTCAATTAGTGATCAAGGGTGGGAGGGCCCATTGTGGGTGGTGCCATCCCTGGGCTGATAGTCCTGGGTTCTATTAGAGAGCAAGCTGAGCAAGCCAGGGGAAGCAAGACAGTAAGTAACATCCCTCCATGGCCTCTGCATTAGCTCCTGCTTCCTGGCCTGGTTGAGTTCCAGTCCTGACTTTTTTGGTGATGAGCAGCAGTGTGGAAGTGTAAGCTGAATAAACCCTTTCCTCCCCAGCTTGCTTCTTGGTCATGATGTTTGGGCAGAAATAGAAACCCTGACTAAGACAAGATTCAACACTTTAAAATCCTGGTTTATATCTACATTCCTTCTTATGTAGCAAACCTTCAGTATCTATTTGGTGGCTTGCTGTTACAGTATGTCCTAATTCAGACTATGTTGTAGGTCCTGGAGGGTGATATATGGCTACATTGTAGGTCCTCCAGGGTGATATATGGCTAGCAGCACTAGAGAGAACAGAACATTTGTGTCCAGATTATTCCATTTTGTACACTGATTCTGTGGATTTTTTTCTCCTTAGTTAGGGGCCCCTTTGAATCCTCATTTCCTTCTCTCCACTCCCCTACCTTTTCCTGTGGTGTGGAGGATCAAACTATCTTCATCCAGGGTGTTAAACCCTTACACCTTTCTATGGTCAGAACTCCTTGTTTTGTCCTTGGTTCTTTTTCTTGTGATTAAAATTCTTATTTATTTATTTATTTATTTACTTTATGTATATGAGTACACTGTAGCTGTCTTCAGACACACCAGAAGAGGGCACCAGATCCCATTGCAGATGGTTGTGAGCCACCATGTGGTTGCTGGGAATTGAACTTAGGACCTCTGGAAGAGCAGTCAGTGCTCTTAACCACTAAGCCATCTCTCTAGCCCCCAGTGATTAAAATTCTTTATACATTCTGAATAAAAGGGCTTTCTTGAATTATATATTTCAAGGGTCTCACTCCACTCTAAGGCTTGTCTTTTGTTTGTTGTTAAAACTGTCTTTCCCAGGCTGTGTTTGATCTCCAGATTCTCCTGGGTTTTTTTTTGTTGTTGTTGTTTGTTTGTTTTTTGAGGTGTGTGTGTGTGCATGTGAGAGAGAGACACACACAGAGACACAGAAACACACACAGAGACACACACAGAGACACAGAGAGACACAGAGAGACACATACACAGAGACAGAGAGAGTATTTTATGAATATGGGTGTTTTGCTTGCATTTACCTTAGTGTACCAACTGTATTCCTGGTGAGACCAGAGGAAGACTGTCAGATATCCAGAACTGGGGTGACAGATGGTTGTGAGCCACCATATGTATTCTGGGAACTGACCTGAGTGCTCTCTAAGAACAAGTGCTCTTAACCACTAAACCATCGTTCCAGCCCAATTTGTCTTTTTAACGTGTAATTTTGGGGTGTGCTTGGCATTTAATCAGGGCCATATGCATGCTAGGCAAGTGTTCTGCCACTAAGCTGCATGCCCAAGCCCCGAAGTCCTTGATTTTTTCTTTTAAAAAGGAATTAACTTTGTCAAACTTTTATTAGTTGTAATAATTTGTCTACAAGTTGCTTTGTATTTGTCGTGTGTATACATAACTGTACCATCCGTGACAAGAATATTTTAAAAACACTTTATTTGTGTTCACGTAATTGTGTGTGAGTGTGCTGAGGTCTGCAGAGGCCAGAAGCGGGTGGGATCCGTTGGAGCTGGAGTTCTAAGACATTATAAACCTCTTGATATGGGAGCTGGGAATCGAACTCTGGACATCTGATCCCTCAGCAAACTGTCTGAACTGTTGAGCTAGGTCTCCAGTCCCCAGAAAAGGATAATTTGTTTCGATTAATCTTTAGTCCTTTTATTATTTTTTTTTCCTACTGCCCTGGGTGAGGACCTTGAGGAGCACAATGGGCACACTGGACTCTCCAACACTAGGATGCCCTCTAGAGTCAGACAACAGCATTAGAGGTTGCTTTTCTAGTGGAAAGTAGGGAGTAGGATGCTTCACCTCCAGTGGCAAATAGGGAGCTGCGTTTTCTCTAGCAGCGTTGCAGCTGCTGCGCCTCTTAGTTGCTAAGCGACCGCGTCGCCCTGAGCTCCGGGACCCAGAGCACGTGCCGGGTCTCCGCAAGGTGGGACTACATTACCCACAATGCCTCGCGCAGCGGGCCCTGGCCGGAGAGTGGGGGAAGGGTGGCCGGGAGGCGGAGCGGAAACGGGGAGTAGAGTCCCCGGGTGCCGAGCGCTCTCTGTCCTACCTCGGTTCTGGCCCGGAGGCTGTTGCGGCGCCGCTGACGCCCGCGGCGGGCTGTGGCTGTATCTCTAGTTTGTGAGCCTCGCGGCGGCGGTCCGGGTGATTGACGAGAAACCAGAAGGCCAGGTTAGACGGAGGAGCTAGGGGAGGCGGGAGGCGGTGTCCCTGCGGCCCCGGCTTTGCTACTTTGACAGCCTCGACCGCCGGGCCGGGCTCCGCGGTGCTCTGCGGGGATGGGCAGTCGCCGCGGCCGCGCTCATTTGTGACCCGCTCTTGACAGCTCAATACTCTCATTAGGAGGACATGAAATGCCTTTTAAACCTGCCAAACTCTTCTCCTGGGAGGCCGGTAAGGAGGAACTTTATCTGCTGTGGGTTCAGGCGGTGGCACTTGAATGGCCAGGCAGTCAGGATTCGAACCCTTGACGTCCCACTGTCCGCTGCTTCATTCAGGCTAATCAATGGCTCCAAGCCGATTTGTTTCATCCAGCAGATGGAGATCACACATAGTTTTAAGTTGTTAGATTTATGAATAATGAACTATTCCACCTTGTTCTTCATTTGATGAAAAGATGTTTTGAATGTGATTCGAAGTGTGTGATTAATCATTAGCGATCTAGGTTGTGTGTTCACTTTATATTTTACTCCTTACATGCAGAGAATTCCTTAAGATATGTTGGCTTCTTAATTTCCGCCCCTTTAAGATGGCTGAGAATGTTCTAAGGCGATTGATGACTCTGCCTTCCTGGGGATCAGTCTGGAGATACTGTACAAGGACTCACTCACCTCCCCCACCTCCCTAGCCTGGGCCCGCAGGAAGAAACCCTTAAAAGGAGATTAAAGGCTTTGTCAGATCCTCTGCAGCTTTCCCCTATGTCAACTTTCTGTACTGTTTCCCACTGGTTCATTCTTTTCTCTCCTCCCTCCCTCCCTTCCTCCCTCCCTCCCTTTTTCTCTCCCTTCTTCTCTCCCTTCCTTCTCTCCCTTTCTTGCTCTTCAATTTTCTCTGTGTAGCCCTGGCTGTCCTGGGACTCACTCTGTAGACCAGGCTGGCCTCAAACTCAGAGATCCTCCTGCCTCTGCCTCCCAAGTGCTGGGATTAAAAGCGTGCGCCACCATCACCCAGCACCTATTTAGGATTTCTGTTCCCAGGTTATAGTTTTTGTTCTGGAGACGCATTGAATGGATGCGGAAAAGCTGGTCAGGAACGACTTCAGTGTGTTCAAGTTTCATGGGTTGTTTTTACCCTTGCTTTCTCAATGTTACTGACATTGGGTTTTCAAGGAAATCTTTATAAATCTTTAACTGAATTTCCTTTTCATTTAAGGTGTCTGCCCTGTATGTACTATTTGAGTTGAGACACTATTGTGCAATATGTGAAATAATTGAGTAAATATTGTTTTGAATGTGCTGTTGTAATGGGGCAGTGGAGCCAGTGGGCCTGATGAGTTATTTTTCTGTGTAATTAATACCTTTAGGGAAAGGGAAGCCTTCTGATGATCGCTAGAACAGTAACAGTTCATAACTGGGAATTGTGGAAGAAGGCGTGTGCATGTAAGCATTTCTGATTAACCTTAAAATGTGTGGCAGAAATACTCATTTTGAAGAAAATGTTTCTTTTGGTGTCACTGAGTGAAGCAGAGAAGGTGAGAGCCACAGAAGGTGGCAACCTTGGTTCTTGTCCTGTTCTGCCATCATCTGCATGACCTTAGCTTTGCATTCTCTGCAGTTCCCCTTTCCCCGAGTCTACAATAGTGGACAGATCGATTCCAGGGACACTTCTATCTCAGACTTTCAATGCTAAGGATCTTGGAACATCCATTTTACTATAGGGGAAAACTATAAATTCCCTTAGGCATTTATCTGTGTCCTTGTTCCCTGCCCTCATCCACCCTGATAAAAAGGGACTCTCATGGAAGAGCTAGGAAGCTGCGGAAATCACAATTCCTACCAAGCAGCACCCCTGTCTTGTGCTGCCTGTCTCTGTGCTGTGGCTTCTCTTCCTTCCTTCCTGGTGGTCCCGGGTACCTCTCTCCTGCTCACTCATAGCTTCTGGTCTCGCTTCTCTAACCCGTTTTCATTTTTCCTCTTCATGAATTCATCTACTTCAGCCGTTGTTTTCTCTCTGGCCTCTTTATGTAGAAGGCCCCTGGCAAGGGTGCCCTGTGCTAGTCCAGTCAGCTGGAAAGGGGTGTAGGGCCACAGGACACAAGTTATGATTGGCTAAGGCTCTGAGCAGCTCAGCCTGTGACTGAAATATCTGATGCTGCGTAATATGTTTTAGATTAAACACTCACTATAGCACAGTGATTAAGCACTTTTCTTTTCATATAGTGCTTCCTGTTTTTAATTGCAGCCTTTACCCCTACCCCTCTGTCACCACAGCTCTAGGTGGACTGGAACTCGCTATGTAGACCAAGCTGATCTCCAACTTAGAGAGCCCAAACTGCTTCTGCCTCCCTCATGCTGGAGTTAAAGCTGTGCGCCATCAGACAAGAGTACTTTAGGATACTTTATTCCTCTTTTAACATCTATTTTTATAATTTTTACTGCTGCTTCTCTTCCCCAAGATGCCATCTGAAAATGTTAAGATATCTGTGTATCACCTTTGCAGGAACTCTCGTGTAGCTTTCTTCAAGGCAGTGGATTTTATTATTTTTTTTTAATCTTTAGTTCTTGGCAGTGTGGATTGAACTCAGTAGCTATATACCCCCAAGGCCTAAGCATCTTCAAGTTTAGACCTAATTATAGAGTTGGTAGCTGTCGCCTATGTTAATTTTTCCCATCAGATATTTGCTTCAGGCAGTATTATGTAGAGAAAATATTTTAGGAATGGACATTTTCCCCCAGAAATTCCATTCCAGGGCCAAGTCTGGTGTGTGTGTGTGTAGGGCTTAGTTCTGCATCTTGTATGTGTACTTCTGACTGCTGGTGAACATACCATATCTTTTTTATACTCTACACATGCCTTTATGGCTGTGAAGTTGTATGGAGACAACAGGCAGGTGTGATTCTTATATAGCACCTTAGGCTGAGTGCAGGCAGCTGTGCTTACTGGCCGCTGCTGCTGCTGCCACTGCCGCCTCTGTCAGACATTATTCATAACAGCACAGGACGTAGCACTGAATCAAGGCGAAATGGGATTTGAATGAGAGGTTTTAAGGTAGGATTAGCCATCTGTTAATGTTTTTAACATTACAGTTGCTATTACAGTGCTTTCATAAAAAATATATGGAAATACTTCATGACAGGCAGTTTAAAAGGAAAGCACTTGTTTTTTTTTTTTTTTTTTTTTTTTTACAATTCTTTTTAAAACTGAAACTCAGCAAGAAATCTTTATCTGTAGATTTTCATGGACATGCCTGTATGTAAAAATAAATATACCAAGACAAATTCTGCAAAATAAATGCTGTAGTGTGTACTTGTTTCTCTGATGATTTCTGTTTTTTTGTTTTGTTTCATTTTGTTTTGTTTTAGTTTTTTGAGACAGGATTTCTCTGTGTAAGCCTGGCTGTCCTGGACCTCACTCTGTAGACCAGGCTGGCCTCGAACTCAGAAATCCACCTGCCTCTGCCTCCCAAGTGCTGGGATTAAAGGCCTGCACCACCACTGCCCGGCTGGGTTTTTTTTTTGTTTTGTTTTGTTTTTTTGTTTTTTGTTTTTTTAAACATTGTTAATTGCAAATGATCTGTTTTGTTTGCTGTTTTTGAAAGCAATGGGGTCCTGAGCTGAGAGTTTGGATGTTGTTGGCTGGTCCTGATTCCCTCTGTGTGCTCCTTCCTTCTTTTCTATAATTCTTGTTTAAATATTTCATGGTTATTTGTCCTTCTTTTGTTCTAGTAATAAAGCTGGCCTGACAGGTTTATCTTTTGGTTTGGGGCTTGGGAGAAACCACTAAAATGTTGCTTAACTACTTGGTTATTTGCAAGCATACAGCTTGGTGAGGTGTGTAAGAGAGCTTTGAATAGTGCGGTCTTTAAAAGCTGCAGTTCTCAGCCTGGGGGTTGTGACCTCCACAGGGGTAGCATATCAGACATTATGACTCATAACAGTAGCAAGATTACAGTTATGAAGTAACAATAAAATAATGCTATGGTTGGGATTCACCACAACATGAGAAGTGTATTAAAGGGTTACAGCTTTAGGAAGGCTTAGAATTGCTGCTTTAAAGGTTTTTTTGTTTGTTTGTTTTTGTTTTAAAGCCAGGGTCTCATTGTGTAGCCCTGGCTGCCCTCAAACTCCGATTTTGTTTCTGTCTCCTGAGTACTGGACTATAGGCATGTACCACTGCACCTGCTTCCTGTAAAGATTTTATAAGTTGGAGTGGCAATAATAAACCCTGTAGCAAATAGAGAAATTTAGAAAAAAACTTCTGCCAGTCTTTGCTGCCTGATGTCTGTACTCCTTAGGGAACGTTTTTTTTTTTTTTTTTTTTTTTTTTTTTTTTTTTTTTTTTTTTTTTTTTTTTTTTTTCCCCCGAGTTTGACACATTGTGCTTAAAATACCTAGTAACAGTTTTCTGTTACCATTCTTGGACTTGTTCCCTAGACTTTGTTCTGCACCCCACTTCCTCTTATCCTCTTCCTATTAGAAAATACAAATTAAGTGTTTTGTGTTTGTAAAGATCATCACATCAGGTCATTATTGATCCTGTATATTACCAGATAGACTGACAAGCTCCTAAGAAATGGGACATCAGGGCTTTATTTGCCTGGGGTTTCTTGCTATTTGTGAGGGGAAAATGTCTTTTTTTCTATCAGAGGTGGACAGCCTATTGAGAGCCAAAATTCTGCAAACTCCCACACCTCTCATTTCTCCCGCTTAGTAAAACATTTATGCAAATCGTTTACTTTCCCCATATTTGTTTATACAAAGGTAGCCCTTCCCCAACCCTCCAGAATCTGACAGCCTAGGGTAGCCAACTCCTTCCCTCTTTCCTTCATTCTCTTTGCATGATTCTTTTAAAACTAGCCAATTGGAAAAGGCTGTGAGATTGGACCCTAGCCAATGTGGAAAAGATACAAGCACTACCTGTGTCTGAATAAAAACCTGAGCCTGCTAGCTTGGGTTGGGTTCTTAGTGAATTGTTTTTTGCAAGAAGGAATTGCTTTGCTAAGCTGCTTTCTCTTTGTTCCTGTGTTTACTTGTGGGATATAGGTATATTGTTTCTTTACTTTACTTTGGTTTGTCTAGACAAGGCCTTATTAGGGCTTGTGAGTCCTTTCCTGCTTATTTGCTTGTAGCCTGCCATTTCTACTACCCTATTTTAAGCTCTAGGTAGACACCCAGGAGCCACCCCATCCACCTATCGCTGTGGATGAAGCTTACACACACAATTAACTTATTTTTAATATGCTTTAGCTCAATAGCCAGCCTTCCTCTGCTAGCACACCCTTCTTTTCATTCCCAGCTCAGCACTCTGAATCTGACCTCAACTTTAGTTGCTCAGTTACCATTAGTCCTAACTCAGTACCCTAAATCTGCCCTCAGCTTAGTTGTGTTTCTAATCTCCCACCTGCTACCCCAGGCGCAGTTGGGGAAGAAGCCAATGGCCACTCTGACCTAGATCTCACATGGCTGGTGGTTCTTTTTCCCTCTGAAGCATGGCAGATCCTTTTCTCCTCTCCTGCATCTCCTAACCTGTCTGCGGGAAAACCAAGTCCCACTTCTTCTACCGAACCATTGGCTGCTTGCATTTTTTTTTTAAATTGGTTTTGATCAAGAACCAGTTGGGGAACAGGACCTTCAGCATTCATTCCCAGTCAGAGCATCAGAACCACCCCCTACATTTGCTTGCTTTTTTTGTTTGTTTGTTTTTTTAAAGATTGATTTTGCACTCGTGTGTGTCCCCGTCCATCTGTCCACCTGCCCATGTTCATGGTGGCCAGAAATGGGCTTCAAATTTCCTGTAGCTAGAGTTATAGGCAGCGAACCATCATGGCTGGCTTGAATTCCTTTCCTCTGAAAAAAAAAAAAAGCAGCAAGTGCTCTTAACCATTGAGCCATCTCTCCAGTTCTGCTATTTGCTTGTATTGAGAGTTAAAAAAAAAGCAGTTTCCTTTAAGATTCTGGTCAGAAACAAATGTTAATACTTTTAGTTGGTAGGAAATTGGGACCAGATTTTGTAGTTGATAGACCAGTTGCTAACCCCTTTGACCTTAGCCCATACCTCATACAGACTTCATCAGACACAGCCTCAGTTTTTGTTAATTTAGAGTAGTGCCTTATTGTCTCACATCCACTAAGGCACGGTCTTCAGGGAAACAGGAATCCTACTTCCACCTTTCACATTGCCAATTTCTGACACATAGTAGGTGTTTTCATAGATTATGTGAATGGATGGATGAATAGGTGAATGAGTAAGCCAAGCTTCCTCACATGTTATAGTATTGTCTAGACCTTTATCACCCTCTATTTCTTTTTCTATTTTCCATTTGGATTTTCTGCAGTTGGGAACCTTCCCATAGGAATGTTTAGAAAGTTATTTTAGACCAAAAAAAAAAAAAATGTGGATAATGATGGAAATGGTTGTAGCATGTAGTTTTAAGCTCTACCTGCCTTTGCTATGGGAAGTAGCTGTGCTACCAGCCTCCTCTCAGCTTCCCTTGAAGCCACGACTAAAAGACACAGACACACAGTAAATTGCTGTTAGTTGCTGAAAGTTCAAACTCCTTGTCTGTCCATCTGTCTATATGAAAGCATACCTGTAACTCCCAGTGGACAGGGACATGTGCTCATATTGATACCGAAGTGGTCAGTGGAGTTGGCTTTTCACCTTTATACTTGCCTAGTAAGAATGGAGACTTAGCCACTCTGGCAGTAAGAACGTGTGTTCTGGTAAAGGTCACAGGTTTCTATCTCCCTCAAGCAGCAGGATTCCAATGTCACACCAAATGATCTGATTTATAACTCAGAACTTACAATGCCTTCCCTGCAAATCTTGTTGTTGCTTCATTTCATGAGGAGATCTGAGATTCTGGGCAGCGTTCTTCTCTGACTTTGCTGTACATTGAGGACTAACCTAGTGTTCTCTAGAAAATATTGGTAGCAGCAGGCAGGATAGCACACGTCTGTAATCCCGGCCCTTGTAAAGGCCGAGAGGCAAGGTGATGGAGGCCATGGAAGTCCATATTATAACCCTGTTGTAAAGCAACTGTAAAACCAGCCATACTGACGCTGGCTGGGAGCATAGCTCAGTGGTAGGGAGAATGTTTGCCCACCGTGTAGGAGTGCTCACCAACACGTCATTAAAACCCAAGACAGGAACAAAGATGATGCTCGGTTCCCATCCCCATTCTCATTTAATTGGTATAGGGTATGATTTGGTACTGGGATGATAAGGAATCTTGCTAGGTGATTTTTTTTTTTTTTTTTTTAAATATTGCCTGAGAAAGAACAATGGAGGTGTGTGCCTTTAAAGACCTAGTTACTTCTTCCTGTGTTGCTTGGAATGGCTTGTTCTCAGGCTGATTCTCAGGTCTTGGGGTGCTGTATGGAACCCTTTTGAACGCTGGAACTTTCTAGCCCTTGGTCAGGCATAAACTGGCTCCTGGACATCTTTTTAACTTGGGAAGGGTTCTGGGGTGTTTCTTCTTCTTTGTGGTGTCCACGCCTACTTTATTCCTTGATGTCCTTTTAGAGCCCTAGTGTAGAGTGGGATCTGTGCTCCCAGACTCTTAAACCTTTGTTGTTCCCAAGACAATCCTATCCTTCCCTTCCCTTCCCTACCCTCCCTTTCCCTTACACTTCTCATTTTAGTGTACATTAGCTGTGCAGAGCAGTGGGTTCGTCGATATGGAAGGGAGTAGTGGAGAATACCCTTCATCATATTCACTCGGTCTATTATACTTTCTTTGCCCTTCCTCCTTTTTTGTCTTTTTTTCAAATTGTTCCCCTTTTCATTTCTTTCTTTTAAAGTTAACTGTCACCTACGAGGGAGAACACGACACTTTGTGAGACTGGCCTGTTCCACTTAATGATGATTTCCAGTTCCATCCATTCTCCTGTAAGTGACATAAGCTTGCTTTTCTTTGTTGCTGAATAAAACCTCTACTGTGTGCATCTAACACATCCGCAAACACTTTGCATAATAACTGTGTGAGAAATCATGGAGGAGACACCACCAGATTTCCTTATTATTATTGTCTGCGTCCAAACCCCTGACTCCCCATTGAGATGGGCATCTCATTCTGTTAGAGGCTGAGCATTGTCAAGAGTAGAAATACATGTAAAAGAATGCAATAGACCCATATATATCACCCTCCATAAAACTAAGGCCAAGTGGATCAAAGACCTCAACAAAGAACCAGATACACTAAATCTAATAGAAGAGAAAGTGGGGAGCTGCCTTGTATGCATTGGTACAGAAGACAAATTCCTGAACAGAACACTTAGTTCTCAGGCGCTGAGGTCAACAATTAATAAATGAGACTTCATTGAACTGAAAGCTTCTGTAAGGCTAAGGACACCATCAGTAGTACAAAATGGCAGCCTACAGATTGGGAAAACATATTCACCAACCCTACATCCAACAGAAGGCTAGTATCCAAAATATATAAAAAAATTCAAGAAATTAGACTCCAGCAAACCAAATAACCCAATTAAAAATGGGGTACAGAGCTAAACAGAATTCTCAATAGAGGAATCTCTAATAACTGAGAAACACTTAAAGAAGTGTTTGACGTCCTTAGTCATCAGGGAAATGCAAATCAAAATGACCCTGAGATTCTACCTTATACCAATCAGAATGGCCAAGATCAAAAACTCAAGGGACAGCACATGCTGGCAAGGATGTGGAGCAAGGGGAACACTCCTCCATTGCGAATGGGAGTGAAATCTTATACAACCACTCTGGAAATCAATTTGACAGTTTCTCAGACAATTGGGAATAGTTCTACCCCAGGATCTAGCTATGCCACTCCTGGGTATATAACCAAAAGATGTTCCACCATGCCACAAATATAACCAAAAGATGTCCCACCATGCCACAAGGATACTTGCTTATTTATGTTCATAGTAACTTTATTTGTAGTAGTCAGAAATGGAAGAAAAAAAAGCCCAAATGTCCTTCAACTGAAGAATGAATAAAGAAAATATGATTCATTTACACAGTGGAATACTACTCAGCTATTAAAAACAATGACATCAAGAAATTTGCAGGCAAATGGATGGAACTAGAAAATATCATCCTGAGTGAGGTAATGTAGACCCCAAAGGACATGCATGGTATTTACTCACTTATATGGTATTAGCCATAAAGTGCAGGATACCTATGCTATAATCCACAGACCCAAAGAAGCTAACAAGGAGGGCCTAAGGGAGGATGCTTGAATTTCTCTCAGAAGGGGAAATAAAATAGTCAATGGAAATGGATGGAGAGTGGGATATGGGTGGTAGAGGGGATGGGGAGGGGGGTGAGGGGGGCAGGAGTTTGGTCAGATGTGGGGAGAGCCCGGGAGAGAGGACTCTCAAAGACTGAACCACCAACCAAAGAGCATGCATGGCCTGGACCTAGAGCTGCCACTTCTGCACATTGTAGCAGAAGTGCAGCTTGGTTTCCATGTGATCCCCCAATAACTGGAGCGGGGGCTGTCACTGAATCTGTCACCTGCCTGTGGATCCAGTTCCCCTAACTGTGCTGCCTTGCGTGGCCTTAGTGGGAGAGGATGTGCCTAGTTCTGCTGTGACTTGATGTGCCAGGGTGGGTTGGCACTCGGGGGTGCCTCCCCCTCTTCAGAGGAGAAGGGAAGAGGCATGGAGGGGCTATGTGAGGGGATACTGGGAGGAGGGAAGGAGGGGAGTGCTACGATCAGGATGTAAAGTGTGTGTGTATGGGGGGGGGGGAAGATTAGAAATAACTCCTGATCAAGAAAATAGAATCTGTGGTCTGGGTGGAGACGTAACTTTCCAGCTGGGCATGGTCAAGGAGCCTGGGAAGCCATGCTTACTTTAAGGCATGGTAGAGATAGGTGCAGTAATTAGTCCTTCAGTGGGACATGGACCTTTCCTTCCCGAGCTCACCCCTGAACATTAGCTCACCAGACCACAGCTTCCTGAACCTGAACCTGCTGGCTATTCTGAATCCGTCAGAAAGTTCTCACTTCTGGTTTTTGTTCTCTTCGTTTTTCAGCGTGATTTCCTTAATACTTTGAATTTCCTGTTATTTTGTGCTTTTGTACTCTCCTCAAGGCCCTCCTGCTCCCCCCCTCCCCCAGTCATACTGCTGCTTGTCCATTATATGTCTAACTTTCGTGCTAGCTCAGATAAATCTGTTGAGATTTACAGTTTGCCTGTCCTTGGGGGGGGGGGGTTCTGGTTAAATGCTAATAAAAATGTCCTTGGACTTTCCTCTGGGCCCATTTTTAAAATCTCTTATTAATAAGATTGAGAGCGCTGAGAGGAGACCTGGATTTTCCCCATCTCAGTGCTGAGCAGATGCTGGAGAATCCATGCTGGAATGTCCTTCCCTTTATGAAGGTCTCTTTTCTGACCAATGGTGAAGTCAGATCTTATATTTAGACATTTGGGGTGGAGTAACTTATTGAGAGTTAATTGTTTTGTTTTCTTTTTCTTTTTAAATTGGGAAACAATAAAAGATTTCTCAGTGTGCAGCAGCTGGGCGTGAATTTAAGACCAAATGTGTAATGTGTGTTGAACCCAAGATGTTCGTGGCTGTGCGTATCCCAGGCTGCACCACGTGGCTTCACTGTAGCCTTGGTTCTGAAAGCACAGCATGCCACTCTGTACTACGCTGTCCTCATGCTGGCTTACACACAGGGCTGGCAGTCAGGCCCCTGGCGTGTTATACGTCGCTGTGCTTGCGAGGACATACATCCAGCTTTGCCGCCCATATGGTTTACCTTTGGCAGACGGCAGCTTTGCTGCTTTCCTGCTGCCAGTCCTCAGCACACGGTGTATGGTTGGATGTGCTTTCTCTTCCCCTCCTCTCTGTCATAGCTGCCATTTAACTCTTCATCTGCCAGAAACACCTAGCTGGCCTTGTTCTCAGTTCTCCAGTGGTGTTGTGTTTCTGGCTTGGCAGTCATGCCGACTTGTCGTTCGAGCTAACTGGAGAGTCCCAGCGCTCTTTTCATAGGGATACACAGTTTAATCTGCATCTTTGTTATAAATCTGAGGCAGTGGATCTGTATGAGTTTGAGGCCAGCTTTGATGTATGTAGTGAGTCCCAGGCCATCCAGGAGGCATAGCGTGAGCTTGTCTCAATAAAACAAAAAATCTAAAGCATCTCCTCTAGAAAGCGCATTTCTAGGGAAGAACAACTCCAGTGCATCCTTTGTGCATAACTCACTAGGTGCTCAATGAAAGTTATAATGGTCCGAAGTCTTTGGGTTGATTTGTTTGTCTTGCTGTGTAGCTGAGACTGACTTGACAGTCCATGCAGCCTAGGCTGGCCTAGAGCTCGACATACTGTTTCTGCCTCCCATGTGCTGGGATTGCCCGTGTGTGCCCTTGGGATTGCCCTTGTGTGCCCCTGGGGCTTGCCCGTGTGTGTGCCCCTGTGCCTGGCTTGTTACCTTTATATGACTGTACTGTATTCACCTTTAGTTGTAGACTCAAAGTAGGCTCTATCTGGTTTTGTTATTCCCTAGTAGACAGATCAGCATGTTTGTTTGCACTGCAGAAATGAAAGCATCCCTAAAGTCTATTTTTAGTAAGCTATGACGTAGTCATGGGAAATGCACTATAGATTTTTTACTTCGATTATTAACCTCCCTCTGGGTGATGAAGCCACCCAGAGCATTTCCTGACCACTTAGGTGGTTTATAAACACTAATTTTTGTATTCTAACTCTTTCCAAGTTTTGTGATTTTTAACCTTTGACTTGATTACTTTCCATTCTAGGGTGGATGCTTCATACGGTCAGTGCAGTCTCATTAGTAATCTCACCTAGCGAGCGGCACGTTCAAATGTCGGCACACATTTTATCATGGGAATTCTTGCTAGCTAGGCATTTTGATTTTCTGTATTTGCTTTTCATTGTTTCTGACTTTTATTTTGACACTCCTGTTTGCATTTCCTTTAGGAATCGCCTTTGTGTTGGTGTTGGTGGCTGTGTTTGAACAGACAGAACTTAGAATCTTGTAATGTCTGTCAACCTTATCAGTGGCTTAGTGACAGATGAAAACTCATTCAAAATTTTATGACTGTGGTGGCACATTTTTCAGCTATTAACAAATTTATATTTATTTCTAGCTTAATTTTGAAGATACGAAAAAGAACTGATAGATGACAGAGAAAGCTGTCAGGGAGGGTGACAGTAGCAAATCAGAAGGCTGGCAGTGTCCTTGTTTATCCTGGTGCTGGTGCAGGTGGCACTGACCCTTTGCCCTTCATTTACAGTTGTGTGAGAGCAGGCGCAGCCCTGGTGAAGATGGACAGACGGCAGTAGACAGTGGCTTCTCCTCTTTCCTCTCAGAAGACTTGATTTCCAGTTACTGCTCCACGATCGAGTCTGCTTGCTTCCTTCATCAGACATGTTCCGTACAATCTCAAGAAAAAATATGTCGCAGAAACTGAGCTTCCTGTTGCTGGTGTTCGGACTCATCTGGGGGCTGATGCTACTTCACTACACTTTGCAGCAGCCGCGGAGGCAGAGCAGCGTCAAGCTTCGTGAGCAGATCCTAGATTTAAGCAAGAGATACGTGAAGGCTCTGGCGGAGGAGAGCCGGAGCGCGGACGTGGACAGCGGCGCGTCCATGGCAGGCTATGGTAAGCCCCACTCGATGGCTCCCGTCTCCTTCCCAGCTCATCCCTGTGTAAATACGCGTACAAGACTTGAGCTCAGCATGTGTGCTCCTTATAAGTTGATTAAAAAAAAAAAATTACAGGTGAATATTTTCAAATGGAAAGTAGAAATATAGTACTTATATATTCTTCACCCAGATTTAAGTTATTAATATTTATATAAAATTCATTATATTTTAGTACATTATAGAAATTGTGACATTCATCTCTTTAAAATATGTATGTGTTATTACATGCATTTAAAAAATGAATATATAACAGTATTGTTATATATGTATATATTTAGATTTTTTTTATTTTTTGACTTCTCAATATAAAACATCAAATAGAACATCAAATAGACAACATTAAGTCTCAAGAAACAGGATTTACCTATAGTTCCAGCATTGCTTACTGCAACTCTCCCTTTCATAGCCTATGTTCCTGCTGTTTTAAGTTTTCTGTTGTTGTTTTGTTTTGTGAGACAGGGTGTCTGTATGTAGTTCTGGCTGCCCTGAAACTCACCATGTAGAACAAGCTGTCCTTGAACTCAGAGATCCACCTGCCTCCACCTTCCCAGTACTGGGATTAAAGGCGTGGAGCGCCACATCTGGCTCGTTTGAAGTTCTTTCTGTGTGTCAGTCTCTTCCTTTTAGATGAGATGGGAAGCTGAGAAGTCTGAATGAAGCCTGCTCATTCAGTGCTGGGAATCCAATCCAGGGCCTTCACATAATGCTAGGCCAGCACACTGTCTTAGGGTTCCATTGCTGTGAAGAGACACCATGACCACAGCAACTCTTATGAAGGATAACGTTTAATTGGGGCTGGTTTACAGTTTCAGAGGTCTAGTCCATTATCATTGTGGTGGGACTCATGGCAGCATGCAGGCAGACGTGGTGTTAGAGAAAGAACTGAGAGTCCTACATCTTGATCTGTAGGCAGCAGGAGACTGAGAAGCACTGGTCTGACTTGAGCTAATAAGATCTCAAAGCCCATCCCCACAATGACACACTTCCTCCAACAAGGCCACACCTATTTCATCAAGGCCACACCCACTCCAACAAGGCCACACCTCCTAATATTGCCACTCTATGAGCGACGCATTCCCTTGAATGAGTCCTTAGGGGCATTTCTATTCAAACCACCACATATTCTAAACCAAGCTATAACCCTAGCCTGTTTTATTTATTTAATTATTTATTTTGAGGCAGAGTCTCATGTTTCCCAGGTTGGCCTTGAATTTACCTTGTAGTTGGATATAGCCTTGAACTTCTGATCTTCCTATATCTCCCTGGTACTGGATTATAGGCCTGTGCCTTGACTCTTGGTTTATGTGTTGTCAGACTTAGGGTTTTGTGCATACTAGGTGAGCAACTTACTGATTGAGCTGTGTGCCCAACTCTATTTGCTGGTTCTTGCTTTGTAAATTAGGCTGACCTTAGACTTCTGTAGTAAGTTTGTTGACTGAGTGTTGGTTTGCTTTTGTTCAAGTCACCTTTTTCTTTCAGCAGAGGTATTTGTAATGCCTCCTGAGGAAAGGCTTTACTCACAGCTTTGTCACAGTATGTCAAAACGGCTGTGAAGTCAAGAGTGCAGTAGCATGCCATCTCAAGGCTGCTCTGACATTCTTTCTGCCTTTTTCTGTAGTATTTCCTGAGCCTTGGCGGAGGAGATATAGATGCCCCATTTATGATTTCCATGTTAGAAAGAAAAGGCCAAGCATGGTGGAGCGTGCCTGTAATCCCAGCATTAGGAAGGTAGAGACAAGAGGATCCCCGGGGCCTGATGATCCTAGTCTAACTGGATTGGCAAATTCTAGCTAGGTACAGTGTGAGACTGTCTCAAAAATAAGTGAAGGCTGACACTAAGTGGCTGTTGAATTGCTAAGCTCTGAGTTGGGCATCTGTCCCTGCCCCATCCCCATACCTTTGGTCTTTTGAGACAAGATTTTGCTTTGTAGCGCCATGGTGTCTTAGGGTTTCTGTGGCTACAGCAAAACACGGGAACAAAAGCAAGCTGGAGAGGAAGTGTTTATTCGGAGTTGTCGGTTGCTGTGAGCCTGATAGAGTGCTGAAGACTGAACCCAAGGGCCTCTGGAAGATCGCCGGTGCTCTTAACCACGGCCGTCTCTGCAGCCCCCTGGTTTTCATCAGCGTTTTGTTGATTGTCCACCATTTCTTTCTGAAAATTAAAAAATTTCGCATAAAATCGTGGACTGGCCATTTAATTATAATGTAATTCACTGGTATTAATTATATTCATAGAGGTGTGTATGTTTTATACTTTTTCTGATAGCACAGCTACTGTCAGCTTTATCAGCTGGGGTTATTTCCCTGGGGTCACAGACCAGGGGTGGAGCTGACAGTTTTGGTCTGGATCAACAAACAAATAACAGTATCAGTTGTCACTATTGAGTCCCTAATGTCTGTGAAAAGCCTACAAGAAACATGAAGGGCAAGTCACAAGAGAACCATCTTTTTTTTTCTTTCTCCTAGCTAGGAAAAATGTAGTAAGTCCTCTCCACCTTCCACAGAGGCTAAGGGTCTTTCTGGAAGAACTAGATCCAGGCCTGCAGCCCTGGCCAGGTCTCCTGAGTATGCAGTGTCAGCAGTAGACACAGTGTATCTTTCCACAAGGTCAGAATTCACGCAGTGATAGTAAGTTCACAAGTTTTCTTGACTGCAGTTTTTCAGATGGTTCCGGCTATCCTGACAGTGAAGCCATGAGATCCTTTATTCTGATCTTAATTGCTAATAACGCTCAGATCACATAGTTTGTTATTGTGTGCATGTGTATTGTATGGCTGTGTGTATCATCATGTTTCTGAGTGTGTGTGTGTGTGTGTGTGTTCGCACGCATGTCAGAAACAAGATTTAGGAGTCAATTCTCTCTTACTGTGGATGCTGGTGATTGAACTCCTGTTCTCAGGCTTTTACAGCAGTAGTTTTACCTATTAGCTACCTGGCCTGCCCTCAGACCACACATCTCCCTTCACAATTGTGTGTAGGTTTCAGGAACTATCTCATATCCTCAAATAGGAAACACACACATACAGACATACACAGACATATCTCCCTTCACAATTGTGTGTAGGTTTCAGGAACTATCTCAGATCCTCAAATAGGAAACACACACATACAGACATACACAGACACACACATACAGACATACACAGACACACACACACACACACACACCAGTTTTTATTAAAATGCTTTGACTAACTCAGTGACTGGACACTCCTAATCCTTCCCCTGCTACCCCAGGCCCAGTCAGGGAAGTGGCCAGAGGCCACTTACCAGAAAACTCACATGGTAGGTTTTCTCCTGCTATTACGGTGGTCCCTTTTTCCTCTGGAGTCCTCCCTCTGATTCTCTCTGTTTCTTGCTTACTCAGCTCTTAGTGGTTCTGTCCCATGCTCAGTCATTGGCTACTGGCGTCTTTATTGGTAGATCAAAATCCAATTGGTGGCAATGGCCTTCAGCATCAATAAACACAGATTCCTGATCAAAGGATTAGAACCACCCTCTATATCTGTCCTCTCTTGATACAGTGGGGTGGTTGTACCACAGGTAGGTGGACCATTGTCATGGCCTCAATGTTAGGTGTCTCTCTCTTTATCACACCCAGGTAAGGATGTTGTATCCTTCATAGTATCTACCTTCTTGCTCGTATGGAGCAGTTGCCAGTTAATGCTTCATGGTTAGTGCTGGCCAGGCAATAGCATCTGCATACAAACAAGAATGCAAAGTCAGAGGCCTCTGTGTTTGTCCTCAGCAAGGAGCCAGAGGCTGCTGGAGTAGCTTGGACTCATGTAGGCTGAGCCCAAAAGAATAACTTAGGTCAGAGCAGGTCACCCTGTGCTCCCCACCCCTGCTTCCCCTGGAGCATCAGGATCTGGCTTGTGTGGGGGTCTCTTGCTTATGGGGCTCTCCTTGCCTGCCTTCACTAGTTCCTCACCTGCCTGGACCACCCTTCTTACACCCTACTCAGAAACTCAGCATAGAGTCCCAAGAGAGGGCTCACTGGTGAGAGTGTTGGCTTCTCTTGCCAAGAACCCAGAAGCACCCACATGGAGCTCACAACTGTCTTTAACTCTAGCATGGAATTCATCACCCTTTTTGGCTTCTGGGCCCCAGGCATACGCATGGTGTACAGGCATACATGCAGATCAAGTACCTATACACATAAAATAAATATGTATTTTAGCAGTAAGAAACAGTCTAAATGTATTCCTTACAGAGGGACTGTTTTGAACCAGACTTTAAATCTGATGCACTGCTCTCAGCAGTGGGGAGTCCAGCTATGCTCGAAAGTCTGCTGCTTTGGGTGTGGTGCTAGCAGTGAATGTGGTGAGGCTTTCCTTGTGGGGGCTCCGAGTAGCTTCTCTGTAGCACGTTCTCTTTCAGATATCTGATAATTGTTTACCTCTTTCCCTTAAACTGTAAAGACATAAATATTAAGTGCTCTCTTGCTATTTAATATAATTGATTCCAGTTTTTCCCCCGTAGCTGATCTGAAGAGAACGATCGCAGTCCTCTTAGATGACATTTTACAGCGCTTGGTGAAGCTGGAGAGCAAGGTCGACTATATTGTTGTGAACGGTTCAGCTGCCAACACTACCAATGGCACCAATGGGAATTTGGTGCCGGTAACGACCAACAAAAGGACGAGTGTTTCGGGCAGCGTCAGATAGCAATGAAGGCCACCTCGCATGGCTACACCACTGTGGATTACATCCATCGCAGGACACCTCTTAAACTGCTGCCTAGGACAGAGTAATACTTGACAATAAAAGCTCTACACATTCCCACGGAGCTTGCTGGATTCATAGGATGCTAATTCTGTATATATAATCGCAGGCATTCTTAGTTTGCTTTGACACAAAGCTCTTTAATGCTGTTCTGTGTTCTTAACAGGAATTTGGTAACAAGGTTGATATGGTAAGCAGGGGGGTCATCTCTGTACAGAGATCAAGAAACAAAAGCATCAGAAAGACATGGAGTACTGTGTATAAATACTTACTTAAGTATATTAAATGTTTGTCAGATAAGTGGACAGTAACATTCGGTTCAGTCTGTCACCTGCCCTCGGCAATACCCCCGTGAGTAGAGAACGCGCTTGCTTCCAGAACTATATTTTGTTACTCAAATTATGAGCAAAGAAAGGAAGTGTCATGTTGAAAATCATGTTTTGAAGTGGACCCAAAGAGTGTTTTCATTTGCACTATCCTTCAAAATTACTGGAGGTTAATTGTATATTTTTAAAAATAGCATTTGTAAGAGGATAATTTTGAAATGGGTAGCGGCCACTGTCCATAGCTAACCATCGGGGACAATTTAATAGAGGTGAGAGTAATAGCTAATCTCATACTTTAAAATTTCTTACATATATTCTGCAGAATAATACATATTTTTATGATGAAATGAAAAATAAAATATGTATAATTTTTCACAATCACAGTTGTTGATTTGAAAGTAAATCTTGGTGTCATATGCCTGTAGCCATGGAACTTAGGATACTGGGACAGGAGAGTTGCAAGCTCAGTGCCAGCCTGGGCAACAGAGCAGACCCTATGTAAAAACCATTGACCTATGTAAAAACCTATTGTAAAAACCGTTTCTCCTATGAGGAAAGTACATCATTTCCATATTTTGGTAAGTGTTGCTTTGGTTATTTCGGTGGAGGAAGGAAAGGACTTAAGGACTTTAGCCAGATGTATATAATAAATGTTATTTGTGCTGCACAAAACTGCTTGGAAAATTAATGTGAGTTGATGTTATTTAAGAGTATCCTGTGTTAGGAGATGTCAGATTCATTTTATATGACCACTTTACAAAATTAAGAACATTAAAATATAAATTATGAAGATTGTTTATCTTTTTAGAGAAACAGCTACTGTATACAGCACAAGAGATCTTCACTTGGTTAATTCTAGTATAGAATAAAACATCTCTATTTAAATAGCCTTTGTAGCAAATCCAATCACTACATAGTATTCTATATTTCGTAGTATTTATTCTGTATAATAACTGCTTATGTGCAGCCAGCCTCTAGATTTAGACTAAATTGAATTTAGTTTTTGATATTTTTCATTTATTATAATGCTACCACAAAGTAGCAGTGATTATATTTTGTTAAAATAAGTATAAGAAATATATTGTTTCATGAAAGATAACTTTCTGAAATGTCTCCCCCATACCTTTATGTGAAGAAATGCTGTCCCATTGCCAGTAGATCTGCAGTACCGTTCAGTCTCTGCTGAGTCCTCAGCACCTCTGATTTCATTGCTTTCAGGGATAAAATAAAATATATTGTTTGTATTCACAATTGTTATGTTTGTTTTGGTTTGGTTTTGGTTTTGAGGATGAGTTTTTCTGTGTAACAGTCTTTGCTATCATGGAACTCAAAGACATCTGCCTGCCTCTGCTTCCTGAGTGCTAGAATTAAAGGCCCGTGTACTGCCCTGCCTGGCTTGTTACATGTTTTTAAAAACAGCAGTCATGCATTTAATAAATGGCAAGTGATTTCTTCTTTTCTTAAAGTGCTGGGTATGGAATCCAGGGCTTTCCACATGCAAAGTAGTTCTCTATCACTGGGTCTTATCCACAGCCTCTAATAAGACTAAAAAGAATATTAACACAAATTTGTGTTTTATTTAAAATCCAACAATCTTTTAATATATATATTATATATAGCATATATTATATATATATAAAATAGCAAAAAACCCCAAGAGACTGAGAATGTGACCAGTTGGTAGTGTGATTGCCTAGCATGCTTGAAGCCCTGGTTCCAACCCCAGCACTTAAACCAATGTGGTGAGGCATACCTATAATCCCAGCCATGAATGAATGAGTTTTAAGAACTTTGCTTAGGTGATGGTAAGGGTCATAAGTTTAAAAAAAAATTATATATATATATATATATATATATATATATATATATTTAATTTTCTTGTTTTTTTTTTTTTTTTTTTTTTTTTTTTTTTTTTTTTTTTTTTTTTTTGAGACAGGGTTTCTCTGTGTAGTCCTGGCTGTACTGGAACTCACTCTGTAGACCAGGCTGGCCTCGAACTCAGAAATCCACCTGCCTCTGCCTCCCAAGTGCTAGGATTAAAGGCATGCGCTACCACTGCCTGGCTTTGTTTTGTTTTTAATCATTGCAAAATGGGAAGAAAATCTGAAATTTTTCTAACCAGGGATAACTACTATTGACATTTTTAGCATATAAATGGAATCTCTGGGCTTGCATTGTAGTTGAGTGGTAGAATTTACTTTGTATGTGCAGCTGTGTGTTTCATCTCTAGCGTCAGCCCATTGCCCAGCCAATCATCCTTGTGCATATTCTCTGTTGGTTTTCCATTTCCACTTGGTGCTGGTTAGTTTTCTATCAGCTTGATGCAGCTAGAGTTCTCTGAAAGGAAGGAGCATCAGTTGAGAAAATGCCTCCATGAGATCCAGCTGTAAGGTATTTTCTTAATTACTGATCAATGAAGGGGGATCCCATCCCATTGTGGGTGGTGCTATCACTGGGCTGGTTGTCCTGGGTTCTATAAGAAAGCAGGCTGAGCGAGCCATGGAGAAGAAGCCCTCCATGGCCTCTGCATCAGCTTCTGCCTCCAGGTTCCTGCTGAGATCATGACCAAAAAGCAATTTGGGGAGGAAATGGTTTATTTGGCTTATACTTTTATATCGCTGATTCATCACCTAAGGAAATCCGGGCAAGAACTTAACAGGGCAGGAACCTGGAGGCAGGAGCTGATGCAGAGGCCATGGAGGGATAGTGTGTCTTCATTGTATATGTATTGTGTTTATGTATGTTTGTGTGCATGTTCATGTATGTGCACAGCACAACCTCAGAAATCATTCCTTAAGTGTTGTCCAGGACTCTACAACTCTCCCTTGCTTCTCTGGCTGCTGTAAGCAAAAGGACTGTCAATCAAATGGTCCACTAGATTCCCTGTATACCAATACCAGCCTTTGAAGATTTAACTGATAACCTGAGAAAGACCTATACAATATACCATTTTATAGGTATGTTAGTCAAATTGTACTGTGTACTCTCCAGCATCTCAAATGACAGTGTGAGGTACCAGACATTTTGTTTATGGTAAACCTCACTGAACTGTAGATGACTGAAGTCATTTCCACATAGGTCAGAGGGGTCCCACAGAGGGACTGTTGTGTGACTGGTGCACATATAAGCTATCAAGGCTTTCTGTTACTGATATAACACAGAGATTCATTTGCTGTGTGATTTGCTGCTTGGCTCACTGGGTAAGTCAGATGGTAGACGTCTTCCTCACCTGGGTGCTGACTACTTTCATTGCTGTCTCAGTTACTAGTGTTTCTATTGCTGTGATAAAACACCATGACCAAGGCAACGCAAGGAAGGGTCTGTTTGAACTTACGGATCCAGAGGGATAAGAGTCCGTCATAGCAAGGCGCATAGTAGGCACATAGCTGGCACAGTAGGTGAGAGCTCACGTATTGACCACAGGTAGGAAGCACAAAAGGCTACTACCTCCAGTGACACACTTCCATCAACAAGGCTGTACCTCCTGATTCTTCCCAAATAGCCAAGTGGGAAGCAAATAGTCAAATGCCTGAGATTTATGGGCAACATCACATTCAAACCACCACAACAGTCAGTTTGACTGGCTTTAAAATCACTAGGGATTCCTACCCCTGAGTATAATTATGAGGGTGCTTCCCGAACAGATTGAGAGGGTAAGAACCATCTGAATGTGTGGCACCATTCTGTGGCCTGTGGAGTCGTGAAGTGAGTACAAAGGAGAAAGGAGCTGAACACCAGCATCCCTTCCTCTCCACTTCCCGACTGCACACTCTATGTGACCAGCTGCCTCGGTTCCTACTGCATGAACTGGGAGGAAAGAGAAACCCATCCTCCCTCAAACTCTGTCAGCTATTTTGTAACAAGAAAGGTAACTGCTGCATCTGGTTTTACAACAGTAGGCACAATGAAAGACTTCTCTGCAGGGACGTCTTTGATGCTGTGGGTTAAGTGGGTGACATGAAGGAAGCATCAGAAGAGGAGCAGTGACATCTGGCATTTGGCATCTGGTACTCTGAGCCCTCAAAGCCAAGCTGTGGTGTTGGGAACCGACTTGTAGCAGAAAGCGGCTATCAGCTTTGCAGCCATCTGGAGCCATATACCCTGACATGAGACTTGTTTTTCAACAGCCTACAACAGCTGAAGCACACACTGATATCCCACATATCTTGTTTTGCTGTTTAGTGCCCCCAGCTGCAAGGCTCACGTGGTATCCATGCCTGCAAGGCATTCAGTGCACGTGCTATCCATGTACTAGCCACATTATACATGCTGGCAAGGTGCACGTGGTATCCACGCCTGCAAGGCACTTGCCTACAAGGTACGTGACAAAGTGTATAAATACCCCGGACTTCAGAGAGAAGAGAGACAATAAACGAGGGAGACAGAGAGACAATGAGAGAGACAATAAGAGAGAAGGGAAACAATAAAGGAGAAACTGGACTTGATCACACACCCTGTCTTGTCTCCATTCTTTGCGTCTCTTGCTAGGCCCTGACCCATGGACCAGAGCAACAGAACAGACATTTTGGCCCCAAAGTGTGAGGCAGAACGGTCTACAACACAGTAGCTCCAAGCGTGGATCAGTACGGGTCTGGACACTGTGGCTGCTGGATAACCAAAAATGAGATGCAACTGCAAGGTCAGCGGCAGCAGTGGGAGCAGCAATAGAGAGCAAGCAGCAGTAGCTGAATAGCAGCAAGCTTGATAGCAGCTAGAGCAGCAGCAGCAGGCAAGGGATCGAGATCCTAGGGAGTGGTGGGGCAGGATAGGATAGTGGCAGCAGGATAGTGGAAGTCACGAAAGCATGGAGACCTGAGATAGAAGTAGGGTAGAAGGCTGTGTGTGAAGAGCCAGAGGAGAGAACCTGCAGGCTTTCTTGCCGAGAGAGTTCTAGAGAACTGTCAAGCCTTTAGAGCCAAGGGTTATAATGTTGGCTAAGGCTTAGGGAATCTGAACTTAAGAGTTCTGCAATCCTAGGCTTGCATGGTTAAGTAGGTTACACTGACTACCTAGAAGACCAACACTGACTGCTGCTCCCTGCTGCATGGATACAGAAGCTGCCAAACACTGCCACGAAGTGAGCTGCCTTGCCCACCAGACTCCTATCTAGAGCGCAAGGACCCCCGTCAGTTAATGAGTAGCATCAGGAGCAGAGGCTAGCCGGATTTTTGCAGAGTAAGGGAGAAGATGGGGCTATTTATACAATGCCTAATGCATATTGAGTTAGTGAGTGAGGAGGGTTAAATGTCTCAGGAGGAGTTTGTAATTATATTGCCTTTTCAAGTCGTTCTGTTTTTATTTAGGGTGGAAGTATGGGGCTAGCTAGAGACTGAACCCAGATATGCTAAGTACATGCAATTTTGTAACGCTTGGCACTGAATAATTCAATAGTAGAGTACACGTAAGGGAGTTAAGCTGTAAAGATTTTTAAAAGTTTATTGCTTTTTAAATTTGATCAGTAGTACCAGTATCTTTTAAATCTCTGTTCAGGAGTTTAGGACCTCAACTCACTAAGTCCTTAGTAGGTCAAATGTATTTTCATATTCCTTTTGCATGTAGGTTAACAATGTCTTAAAACCCACTCTTTAAGAGGCTGGAGAGATGGTTCAAGAGTTAAGAGCACCAGCTGGTCTTCTAGAAGACCTGGGATGGATTCCCAACACCCACATGGCAGCTCACAACTGTTAATAACTCCAGTTTCAGGGGATCCAATTCCCTCTTCTGGCCTCTGTGGACTCTGGTTTTTTGTTTTTTTTGTTTTTTTTTTTTTTTTTGGTTTTTCGAGACAGGGTTTCTCTGTGTAGTCCTGGCTGTCCTGGAACTCACTCTGTAGACCAGGCTGGCCTCGAACTCAGAAATCTGCCTGCCTCTGCCTCCCAAGTGCTGGGATTAAAGGTGTGCAGGTGTGCGCCACCACCGCCCGGCCTCTGTGGGCTCTGTACACACACGATGCACAGACATACATATAGGCAAGACACCCATCCACCAAAATATTGTAATTGAAGAGAAAACACTTAAAATTATTTTTGGTGTTTAATTTATCTGTTTTTTTTCCCCTTTACTCTCATAGTTTGCTTTTCTGTTGCTATGATAAAACAATGACCAAAGGAGGGGGGTATTTGACTTATATTTCTGCATTATAATTGTTGATGGCTGGAGAGTTGCCTCAGTGGTTTAGAACACTTAATATTCTTATAAAGGACCTGATCTGGGTTTGATTCCTAGCATCACATGGAGGCTAGCATCTCCTCCAGCACCGGTATGTCTGTGGTTTACAGACATACATGCAGGCGAAACACTCATACACACTGAGTAAGATAAATCTTTAAAAACAAAAACAATCCATCATTCATAGAAGTCAGGGCAGGAGCTGAAGCAGAGTGTATGAAGGATGCTGCTCACTGGCCTGCTCCCCATAGCTTGCTCTGACTACTTTCTTATGGAACTCAGGACCATCAGCTCAGGGGGTGGTACCACGCACAGTCATCTGGGCCCTTCCACATCAACCATTAACCAATAAGAAAACATGCCCTAGAGACTTGGCTACAGGCTAATCTGACGAAAGCATTTTCTCAGTTGAGGCTATATACATGTTAGGGCCCCATAGGCTGGGCTGGTTGTGGTTGGTCATTCAGGGGGTGGTGGTGGTTGTGTTTTGTTATTAGATGTGCCCAAAGATGAAACAAGAAGAAAGAATCAGATTCCAGAGCTCTCTCATTCTCTCTCCCCACTCTATCCGTTTTTCTCTCCTGTCTGGTGATAGGAGCAGAAGTGGGGAAACGAAGAACCCACAAAGTAGTGAAGAGCAGCAACCGGGAGTGGAATGCTGGTTTTCTATGATTGTCATAAAAACAATCACAAATTTGATGGGTGAAAAAAAATTATTCCCGTATGGTTCTGAAGTTCAGAAATCTGCAATCAGTTATCTTGGCTGAGATCAAGATGTTGGCAGAACCTGCTCCCTCTGGAGGCCCCAGGTGGAAGAATGCATTCCTGGCCTGCTGTCCCTGCCCCCTCCCCCTTAAGACTCCATTCCTTGCATTTTCTGGCTCACAGCCTCCTTTCCATTCTCAAGCCAGCAATGCGGTCTGTCGGATGCCCCTGCCTCCTTCCTGCCTCCCCAGCAAGCCTTCCTGTTAGTTACACTCAGTGTTTCTGGATATCGGGACAATCTCCCCAGGTTCCTACGCCACAAAGTCTCTTTTAAGTCTGTTGTAACATGCACAGATTCCAGTGAGTTTGGGCTTGTTTATTCAGCCAACTACCAGAGGCAAATGGAGTTCCTATTTTGTCATCTAGGCTGAAAGTGGGAATCTTCTTTTCAAATATAGATATATTTTTAAATGTGAACTTGGATGATGTGTGTCAGTAGTAGAGCATGTACCTAGCATGTGCGAGGCCATATCTCAGACAAGTCCTCTTTCTTTCTTTCTTTCTTTCTTTCTTTCTTTCTTTCTTTCTTTTTTTTTTTTTTTTTTTTGTTTTGTTTTGTTTTGTTTTTCGAGACAGGGTTTCTCTGTGTAGTCCTGGCTGTCCTGGGACTCACTCTGTAGACCAGGCTGGCCTCGAACTCAGAAATCCACCTGCCTCTGCCTCCCAAGTGCTGGGATTAAAGGTGTGCAGGTGTGTGCCACCACCGCCAGGCTCTTTCTTTCTTTCTTTCTTTCTTTCTTTCTTTCTTTCTTTCTTTTTCTCTTTCTCTTTCTCTTTCTCTTTCTCTTTCTCTTTCTCTTTCTCTTTCTCTTTCTCTTTCTTTCTTTCTCTCATTCATCCAAAATGGGGGTTTCTCTGTGTAGCCCTGGCTGTCCTGGAACTTGCTCTGTAGACCAGGCTGATTTGGAGCTCACAGAGTCTGTCTTCCCTCTAAAAAATCCTTTGATAGCCTATTTCTCTGCTGGTGAAATAAACCAATTCAAGCCATATTAGAATATATTAAAGACAGGTTTATTGGGAAGCTTCTCTTGGGCTGGCAAGTTCACTGGCCCCAAAAACTGAGGCCAGGGAAGTCACCGTGGGGTGGCGGTGGGGGGGAGTGCGGGAGAAGAGAAAGAGCCCTAGCAGAGAGAAGGGAAGAAGAAATAGAAGTGAAAGAGGAGGGAGAGGGAGACAGAGACAGAGACAGAGACAGAGACAGAGACAGAGACAGACAGAGACAGAGAAGCAGAATGGCTGGATTATATACGGAAAACCCCAGCCTCTAGGCTAGAAAGTTTAGGGTTTGTTAGGGGCAGGGTAAACCAGATAAGGACTGAGGGATGCTGGGAGAATGTGGAGGCTAGATCTGCTTGATATGTAAAATATGCATCTCAGTCCCTTGTCCTAGAGTCTGGAGACCAAACTCCCTTTCCTTTCTTTTCTCCATCTCTTTCCTCCCTCCCTCCTGTCTTCCCCTCCCTCGATCTGCAGATCTGCCTCTACCACTGAGCTCTGTCCCAGCCGTGGTGCTTTAAATGATAAATGTCCCTGGTCTTTGGCACTGAATCCTCTCTGTGCTGTTTAGGAAGGCATAGGAGGTGATTTTGCTAGAGGAAGTATGTGAATCTAAAGACTCTTACTGTCTTGATTTGCCCTTTCTGCTTCCTGTTTGCTGTTTGAGTTGATGTGAGCTCTCAGATCTGTCTGTGATGTCCAATCTGGCACTTTCTGCCACGCTATGATAGATGTGAGACTAACACAGGAACAACACACCCTGCAGGTTAGGGGTTCTCTTCACAGTTAAGACAGTTAAGAATTAAGTTCTTGTTTGTCCTGTGTAGGCTAAGGTTCTGTATGTAGTTAAAAAGTAAGTTCCTTTTGTCCTCGCAAGTTAAGGTTTTTATTTGTAATTAAGAATAAGTTTCTTGTTTAAAAATGGCTCCAAAATCTTTGATGCTTGTAGTAGTTTGAATGAGAAATGTTCCCTCTTAGACTCTGGTATTTGAAAACTTGGCCTCTAGTTGGTGAAGCTGTCTGGGAGAAATTTGGAAGGTGGGACCTTGCTGTAGGAAGTATCTCACAGTGTGTGTGCGTGTGCGTGTGCGTGTGCGTGTGCGTGTGTGTGTGTGTGTTGATAAAGCCTCACTCGATTTTCATCTTACTCTCTGCTCCAGGCTCTGAGTAAAGGTTGTACACTCATAGCTTCCTGTTCCTGCCCATTCTCCCTGCTGCCACACTTCCCCCCTTGATGGACTCCCATCCCCCTGGGACTGTGAGCCCTCTATGAAAACATAAAGCAGGAATAAAAAAAAGTTTCTGTTTCTTAGATCCGGTGTAAACTGTAAACATGCAAACATGTTTTTAACCTACACTAAACTTGAGCCCCCATTCACACAATGCATATCCTTACCCTTGGTCTGGCCATTTCATTGTATCTTTCTAACAACGTATCACCGCCAACTCTCTCACCCCCGTGAGCACCATATCTCTCCTATGTGAGACTTCAAGAGGCCAGCAGAGGCTGGTCTCTCAAATCCCAACTTAGGGTAAGACAGCAGGCTGGCCAGTCCCAGGTGCACCCTAAAGTACAGCTTGTTTTACTTGGACAATTGCAGATTTGTCTTTTCTCCTTTCTCAGGTTTAACGGTGATGGATTCTTCTCCCTCTGGAATCTTATTCCAGAATAAACCTGTAAGTTGCCTTGGCCATGGGGTTTTTTCACAGCCATAGGAAAGTGACTAATAATACACCAGCCTTCTCATTATTTTTCTTAACAATTCAAAGAGGGTCTCGGTACACTGCCCAGGCAAGTCTCAAACACACAACTGACCTTTTCAAGTCTCCAGAGTAGCTGAAGTTACTGGTTTGTGCACTAGGTGTGGTTAATCCAATCCTATTATGTGAAACAAAGTTCTTTGTGGTCTATTTCAGTAGTTTCTACTCAATACTGAGAACCATTCATTATAGATTGTTTATAGTTTCTATTCAATACTGATACCACCCATTATAGATTGGCTTTGGCTTTGTTATGCAATGTTGAATTGTCATCTCATGGTTGGTGCAGCTTTCGTAGTAGAAATTCTGGCTGGCCTGAATTGAGATAAGACTTTGACATTGATTTTGTATTTGCTTTCTTCTAGGAATCTCTGGAACTAAGACTGACTTATCTTTTTGCCTAGGGACTAAAAAGACCAAGCAGTTACCCGAAGCTTCTGTGAGAGCATAGTTGTGTTTATAAAAGTCTGGGTAGGGTCTGGGAAGAAGCACTTGCTGCTTTTGCAAGGGACCTGAGTTTGGGTCCCAGCACATAAAACTACCTGTGGTTCCAATGGTGGTGGGTTGAGGAAGAGTGGTCCTGCAGCAGGCTCATATGTTGCATACTTGATCCTCAGTCGGTGGCTGTTTTTTGGAAGAATTAGGAGATGTTGGAGGAGGTTTATCACTTGGTGTGGGCTTGAGGTTTCAAAGCTTTCCACTAGGCCCAATGTGCTCTCTCTCTTTACTGTTTGCTGTTTGAAACGTGGGCTCTCGGCCGAGAGCCTGTCCTTGCTGCCTTCCTTCACTCTGCCATCTCGGACTCTAACACTCTGGAACCAAAAGCCTAATTAAATGCTTTCCTGGGAGTGGCACCATTAGGGGATGTGGCCTTGTTGGAGTAGGTGTGTCACTGTGGGTGTGTTCTTCTTTTTCCTCCTTCCTCCCTTCCCCCTTCCCCTCCATTTCCCCCTCCCTCCCCGCTTGCTCTGGCTCAAAGGTTTTTAATTTATTTATTATATGTAAGTACACTGTAGCTGTCTTCAGACACCCCACAAGAGGGCATCAAATTTCTCATTACGGATAGTTGTGAGCCACCACGTGGTTGCTGAGATTTGAACTCATGACCTCTGGAAGAGCAGCCAGTGCTCTTAGCCACTGAGCCATCTTAAGACCCTCATTCTAGCTGCCTGGAAGCCAGTATTTTGCTAGCAGCCTTCAGACGAAGATGTAGAACTCTCAGCTCCTCCTGAACCATACCTGCCTGGATGCTGCTATGTTCCTGCTTTGAACTGAACCTCTGAACCTGTAAGCCAGCCCCAATTAAATGTTGTCCTTTATAAGAATTGCCTTGGTCATGGTGTCTCTTACAGCAGTAAAACTCTAACTAAGACACACACACACAACTTAATTACTAAAATAAAAATAAAGGCATCCTTTTCTCCTCCCCAGAGTTTTGGGTTGAGGCAAACTAACTTTTTCTCTGTCATCTGCTAGTAGAGACACCCCTGTTATGTCATTACCTGCTGCCACTAGGTGCAGGTAGTGTATAAAAGCACAGCATCTCTCTCTGTTTCCCTTTCTGTGCCCTCATAGCTCTGTTCCCATCTGTCTGCCTCTACCCCTTCTCCAGTTCTTCACACCCCCTTCCCCCTTTATGACAGATCTGTTGCATGTTGTGATTTCTTGGGGGACACCTTGGCATGGGCCCACCAGGTACCCCCTCACTACATTATGTCTCCCAGCACCCGTCCCCCCTTTTCTTGAAAGGGTATCATCAGCTTTGGCCTTCTGACCTTATGTGACCTTATAAGCAATGCATTCACGTACTGAATGGCTATAATCTCCCATTCCATCCCAGCTTCCACCTGTGTTAAGCTGAGTCAGGTGGGTTGGGAATCAATAGCAGCCTGGGCTCCCTTATTCAAAAAAACTAGAACAAATTAAGCCAGAACCAAAAAATCCAAAGCTCCCAAACTTTGCAATGTTTTTCCACAGATCTAACGGTTGTTGCACCCCACATGTTTTGGCTATAATCACAGTATTGTCATCTATTGTTTGTAACAGTGATCACCAAAAAAATTGACCACTTAAAACTTATATTTCCCCCAGTTTTTATCAATCATGTGTGCAGGCACCCATTAGCTGGGCCTTCCCTTTACCATTCACGTAGAGTGGCAATCAAAGTGCTTGCAACTACGGGCAGCTTTTCTCCAGCTCATGTCGTACTCTCTGGCCTCTTGGGCTTTGGTCCCTTACTGGCTGCTGGCCAGAGGCTATCCTAGGTTGCTTAAAATCAGGCCTCTCGACATGGCAGCTTGTTTCATCAAACTGTCACCATGCTATTGGCATGTAAGAGAACGATTACACAAGGTGGTAAATACGGGAAACGGGTGCACGGTGGAAGGGAGACTTAAACACTACCTGCCATGGCCACATCCTCCCTCTATCCAGGACTCCTTCCCTCTTTTCCATGACTTAGTTTATTTGCCTGCTGTGGTCAAGTTTGCCAGTAGCAGAGAACTGGCTGCTGGGTTTGGCAGTGTGAAGCCATTGGCAACCAAAGCAGTTGAATGGTTTCAGAAATGAAAATGAGGGAGAAGGTCCTCATGGGTAGAGGGGAGATCCTTCTAGCAACTTGTCTCTATTCTCTACCCAACCAACAGCCCCCATTGTACCACCTTTCTTCAACGGGTTTGATGGTTTAGTCTGTACTTGTTAGTTTGTGGTGTAACTTCTGTCTGTCTTGTCTGTCTGGTGTTCTTACCTTCTGTAGTGGTTTAAATATAAATGACTCCATAGCCTTATAGGGAATGGAGCTATTAGGAGGTGTGGCCTTGTTGGAGGAAATGTGTCACTGGGGGTGGACATTGAAGCTTCCAAAGCTCGCTCAGCGATGTTCCTAGCACTGTGTCTGTCTGTGATCACCATGCTTCCTGCAATGATGTTGATGGACTAAACCTTTGAACCTTTAAGCTAGCCCTATTTAAGTGTTTTTTAAACTGTCAATTTAAAAACTCTTTATAGGAGTTGCTGTGGGGGCTGGAGAGATGGCTCAGGGGTTAATAGCACTGATTCTTTTCCCAGAGGTCCTAAGTTCAATTTCCAGCAACCACATGGTGGCTCAAAACCATCTGTAATGGGATCTGATGCCCTCTTCTGGTGTGTTTGAAGACAGTGAGAGTGTACTCACTTATATAAAATAAATAAATCTTAAAAGAAATAAAAAGATCAGTAAGCCCCAATTTTGGATATTGTTAAAAAAAAAGTTGCAGTAGTCATAGGATCTTTTTGCAGCATTTGAACACTGACAAAGACACTTCCAGGTTTGTCTGTATTATTGCATAAAACAGGTAGTCTCCATGTAGGAGACTGTGACACACAAGTCAGTTTTCTGGAGATGGCCCACCATTTTGCATGGCTGTGATGGATTTTTCCTAAGAGGCATGGGCCCCAGAGATTTTATCTTACATTTGCTTCTCACTGCTGATATGCCTTTCCTCCCACTATCATATAACCTAATGATTCTTGGGCGTCAGCCCACCTTACCGGGCAAATTTCCTGCAGATCAACATGAAGATCAATGTTCATGAATTAATTCTGTTTAGATGAATTATCAACTTTATAGAATTCCTGATTTGATTCAAATAATTTTAGGAAGAAAGTTTAAGGAGATGATTTTAGTTGTTTTGCTAGAAAGATGTAATAAAGTTGTGATTAAAAATAGAATTCGAGGTGCTGGAGAGATGGCTCAGTGGTTAAGAGCACTGACTGCCCTTCCAGAGGTCCTGAGTTCAATTCCCAGCAACCACATGGTGGCTCACAACCATCTGTAACAATTCTGTTGTATCTGAAGACAGCTACAGTGTACTCATATACATTAAATAATAAAAAAATCTTAAAAAAAAAAAAAAAAAAGAATAGAATTCGAGCCAGGCAGTGGTGGCTCACAACTTTAATCCCAGCACTTGGGAGGCAGAGGCAGGCGGATTTCTGAGTTCGAGGCCAGTCTGGTTTACAGAGAGAGTTCCAGGACAGCCAGGGCTACACAGAGAAACCCTGTCTCGAAAAAACCAACCCCCCCAAAAAAAGAATAGAATGCTCCCCTCTTCATAGAACAGTGAGTAAAGGCTGCACAAGTAAAGGAGTACAAAGAGCTTTCATAAATTACACTAAGAAGAGAGATAGGCTTGGGACAGATCTGTGATCAAACAAAAGCCTTCATTCTAGGTCAGGCCCAAGGATGAAGCCACAGGTGTGAGCTATGATAAAGCAAGGCCATGTGAAACTATTGCTGTGAACTTAGAATGACCCTGTCAGGGCAGGACCCTGGCAAAAGGGCAAGGGAAAGACCAGGGGCAGGGTATATATTTTTGAGGACCCTCCACCCCACCAAATGACCTACTACTTCCAGCAAGTCCAAACCTTCTAGTTTTATAAATTCTCAATAATTACATCAAGATATGAATGTGTGTGTACATATATGTATATTATGTATACACATCATATATATATATATATACATTCATACATACAACAAAACAAAACCTTTGAAAAGTGTCACAATTTTTGTTTAACTACTCAATCATTTAAGGTACCTAGTAGATATGTGTGGCTAATGGGTACTTGAAGTGTTGCTAGTTTGAATTTATCTATGCTGTGAATTTGTAATCCATTCTAAACTTAAAGACTTAGGAAGAAAGACAAAAATGCAAATTATCACACCAATATCTTGTTTTGTCATGTAACACAGTTACTTCATCTTAATATAATATTGTGGTTATACAGAACAAAATAAAATGTCCTTAACGTTTCACTTGTTTCTTTTTATTCTTCACATATGGTTCCTTCAAAATTTAAAATGACATCTGTGTCTTATGCCAAGTTTCTATGAGATCAGGCCCTGTGATCTGCTCTGCTTTCTCTCTGACCTCATTACCCAGAGTTCTGTTCTTTGTTTACACTTATTTCAACTACAATAACCTGTAGGCTTAGATTTTTTTAAAAATTTACTTTTAATAAGGGTTCTCAAATGCTTCGACCTCACGTTTAGCCCATCATCCAGTGACAGGCGAGAAAAGACGGTAAACAGGACAAGGGGATGTGGTCCTGTTTAGAAGTAGTTTCTTGAGGTGATTCCCATCTCTGTTTATCAGCAGTTTAGTTCAGTTGGTCAGGAGAGCAAACATGAATTAGCAGTGGTGGCAGATTCTACTAGGCAATGTCAGGTTTCCATTGAATTGGCGTGAGTCAGCAGCAGTGACCAGGACCAGCCAAGATGCCAGGAAAAGTTCTCTGCTGTGCCTCTCTCAATGAAGGGAAGATCAGTAAAGAAGAAGATTTGAGACCAACGAAGCATTGCAAGGCTAGCTATGTAAGCACACCCACCATCACTGTCTGTTGAATCCTATTTATACTCTGTCCAAACATCATGTGTTGGCCTGTGGGTCTTCCTGAAACAAAATACCACATGAGTCTGTGTTGATGTAATTATTTAAAATGGCTGCTGGTCAAGGTGACTATATAAGCTTTGGAGGCTCTGCCTAGCTCAGCTGCTTTGTTCCGTGGCCAGAGGCCATGTGCACACCGCAGCTAGAAATAGCCAGCCAGAAACACCAGCCCTGCCACGAGATGCCAGCATGGGAGATGGTTCTGCCAATCTTCCACGATGTCTCTACAAGGCTGGGTTGTTCCCAGACCATCTCCCATCCACACAGGCCTGATAGAAAATGAGACTCTAATGCTTAAATATTAATCAAAGGCTTTATATATTTAGTAATGCTCAATAACAATATGCCCATACAATTAGAGATGTTTCCCAGTTGGCTAACCTAAATATAAGTTGTTACCCAGGACTGTTCTCCATACCTGCGTGTCTCTTCATCCTCCTACATCTCTCTGTCTCTACCTCCTCCTCTTCCTTTTCCTCTTCCTCTCCTTACTCCTCCCACCTTACTTACTTAGCTCCTCCTACAAGTCTGTATGACCTCACATATCCAGAAACTTCCACTTCAATGACCCGTTTGTTTAGAGTACGTTTCTCTGCCTCAGGAGACAGGAACTTGCTAGTCTACTACAGAGAGTCCTTTGCTTGGGTTGCTCATCCTCTTCCTTCCTCCTGCTATCCATTCAAGCCACTACCATATTGGTGATACTTACCTGACCCCTAACACTCTAACACTTACTTCACTCTTTGTTTCCCCTGGATCTTCCTCCTGTAGGCTTAGACTTTTTCAAAATTTACTTTAATTATGGTTCTTTACTGCTTCAACCTCCCTTTCAACCCACCAGAGGTAGAGGAAAAGAAAAGTTAATAGGGAATGGGAATTGTGGGCCTGTTAAGAAATAGTTCTTTAGGGCAATTCTAATCTTCACTGTCAGCCATCTAATCCACTAGCAACACACCAAACACAAATCAGTAGCAGCAGCTCAACCAGAAGAAACCTTGAGGTTCTACCAATTGGCTCAAGTCAGTGGAAGCAGCAAGAAGTGACTGGCAGAATACTACCAGAAGTTTTTTTTGATGTATTTTTCTCTTCTAAGTCATGACAAGGAATGATCAGTGAAGAAAGCAAGGTGAAACAGTACAAGAGAGTCTTCAGTGAAGACCAATGTCATTGAAGCCCAAAGCAGACCAGCAAAGAGTTGCAAGGCGAATCAATGCAAGAGGGTCATCTATTGTCCATTGAGTTATACTTATATTCCTTCCAAACATTACATGCCTCTCAAGTGTCTGTTCCAGAAAAATATCACATGCCCTTTCACCAGAGAGCTTCCAGAAAAACACTACATTTCTGTTCTCACCGAAGTATCCTCTTACATGTCTGCTTCAACAAAACATCCTCTCATAAGACAGCTCCCAGCAAAACATCACAAGATACAACTAAGTCTCCAAAGAATCCAGAAATCCCCCTTTCAGCCTCCCCCTCTCTAATACTTATCATGGCTCTAGCAGTCTGCATTCTGTTTTCTGTAGTAAAGTCCTGGAGGTTGGTTACTTCATAAAGAAAAGGTTGTTTAGTTTTGCAGGCTCAAGGGTTGATTTCTGCTAACTGTGGTGAGGGCTCCCTTCACTTGTCCCCATCATGATGCAAGGTATCAAAGTAGGGGCATATGTGACCGGATGAGTTCAGATGGCAAGACAGGAACTGTAGCGGGTTTGTGTTGGGCCTGCTCTTTTATAGAACAACTCATGTTCACTGGGTCCCAAGAGAACTTCCTCAGTATCTTCTGTGGGCAGCAATCCAATGTCTCAGTTGTCCCTGTCTTCATAGGGTCCATGTCTCATGATTATACTACTTGGACATTGCCACACAGAAGATCAAACCTCCAGCACATAAAGGCATTCATTTGTCAGATTAGACTTTTCAAAACCTACTTTATTTAGATTTCTTAAACACTTCAACCTCCCTTCTCACCCACTGACTAGATATAGGAAAACAGAAGATAAACAGGAAAAGGATGTTGTTTAAGTGTTTAGAAGTAGTAGTTCCTTGGGGCAATTTCACTCTTCATTGGCAGGATTTCAGCAGTCCAGTTCAATAGCAAACACCAAACACTAATCAATAGTGGCATCATGATCCAGCAGAAACATCAAGGCTTCGCTGACCTGGCATTTGTCTGTGAAAATGGCCAGAACCAGTCAGAATACTACAAGAAGTTTCTTTGCACATTTCTCTCTATGAAGTGAAGACCATTGAAGACCAGAAAAGCACTGGTGTCCTTTCAATGCAAGGGCCTCCTCTCACTGTTTGTGCGTTTCTACTTACAGTCTTTCTTTTTTAGCAAAACACCACTTGTCCTCTCACAAGGCAGCTTTCAGGAAAACATCACGTGACACAACTGAGTTGTTAGAGAAGCCAGAAATTTTCACTTCACATCAAGGTCAGGGTAATTCATCATCTTATCATCTGAGCATGGGGGCAGTCTATGGGAGATGATAGTCATGGATCTAAAACAGGTATATGTCGACATTTGTAGGATGAAGAAATAATGATGTGAAGTTCAATACTAACAATTCAGTTTCCCTAAACATTTAAAAAGTAAATGTTGCTAGAGTACAAGATTACACAGGAAAACAAATTCATTCTAATATGACATGGATAGACTATTTTATTCCTTTTAAAAAAAATTGAAGTAAAATAAATGATATTATTCAATGTTGCTGTATTTGTATAAGTACTAAGACAGGGGTTTTAGAGATGTAAAGAGTTAAAGCAAGTAGGTCTGGAGAAGATGGAGCAACAGTTAAGGGCCCCGAGGGCTCTTTCAGAAGACCCAGGTCCAGTGCCTAGCACCCACATAGTGGTGCACAACCGTCTGTAATTCCAATTTCAAGGAGTCCAGCACCCTCTTCTGGCCTTCTCAGGCATTACACATATACATGTCTTAGCCAAGGTTTCTATTCCTGCACAAGCACCATGACCAAGAAGCAAGTTGGAGAGGATTTATTCAGCTTCCACTTTCACATTGCTGTTCATCACCAAAGGAAGTCAGGACTGGAACTCAAGCAGTCAGGAAGCAGGAGCTGATGCAGAAGCCATGGGTGTGTGTGTGTGTGTGTGTGTTACTTACCGGCTTGCTTCCCCTGTCTTGCTCAGCTTGCTTTCTCATAGAATTTAGGACTACCAGCCCAGGGATGGCACCACCCACAATGGACCCTCCCACCCTTGATCACTAATTGAGAAAATACCTTACAGCTGGATCTCATAGAGGCATTTCCTTAAGGGAGGCTTCTTTTTCTGCAGTAACTCCAGCTTGTGTCAAGTTGACACACAAAACCAGCCAGTACAATACATGATACACAGATGTACATACAGACAAAATACCATACACGTAAAACAAATAAATATGTAGAAAAAAGAGTGGAAGAATCTTAATAAAATACAGATTAATACAGATTTTTTGTTATGGAGAAATAATTTTCATACAATATATTTTGATCCAATTTTCCCTCCCCTAACTACTCCCAGACCTCCCCACCCTTTCTTTTCTTTGTCTGTCCTTAGAAAACAAATGGACAAACAGCAATAATAAAAACAATCCCCAAGCCAGGCGGTGGTGGCGCATGCCTTTAATCCCAGCACTTGGGAGGCAGAGGCAGGTGGATTTCTGAGTTCGAGGCCAGCCTGGTCTACAGAGTGAGTTTCAGGACAGCCAGGGCTACACAGAGAAACCCTGTCTCGGAAAAAAACAAAACAAAACAAAACAAAACAAAACAAACCCCGAAAACCCAAAAAACAAAAAAACAAACAAAAAAACAAAAAACAATCCCCAAACATAATAACAATGAAACAAAGGAAAAAAATAAAAAACACACACAAATGCATAAGGACAATCCATAAAAATACAAAATTGGAAACTATAATGTATAAGCAAAAGGCCAATAAGATAAAAATAAATTCCCAAACAAAGCTTAGATGAGATTAAAAAAAAAAAAAAAGTCTGTGCTGAGCAGTGGTGGCCCACGCCTTTAATCCCAGAACTTGGGGGGGCAGAGGCAGGTGGATTTCGGAGTTTGAGGCCAGCCTCGTCTACTGAGTGAGTTCCAGGACAGCCAGGGCTACACAGAGGAACTCTGTCTCAAAAAACCAAAAAAAAAAAAAAAAAAAAAAGGCTACAAATTTACTGGTGAGCTTGTTTTGTACTGGGAATGGTTAATAAACCCAGTGAGACTCCATTGGAGAGAACTATTTTTTCTTTGCAAATGAATGCCAGGATCGGAGCTCCTGTCCACTTCCCTGTCTCAGACCCTGTATGACTTGGACTTGAGCAGGACCTGAGCTGCCACAGTCTCTGTGAGTTCATATGTGGGTTAGTCCTGCTGTGTCTAAAAAACACCACGTCTTTGGAGTCCTCCATGCCCTCTGGCTCTTAGAATCTTCCTGTTCCATTTTCCACACAGATCCCTGAACCTTGAGGGAAGGGGTTTGATGAAGACATCCCATTTCAGACTGAGTGTTCCAAACATCTCTAACTCTGTGCCCTTGTGCAGTTGTGGGTCTCTGTGTTAGTTTCTGTCTATTGCAAGAAGCTTCTCCGATGATTGCTGAGCTGGGCACTGGTGTATGGGTGTAGTAGAATGTCGTTAGGAGTCATTTTATTGCTACGTTACTTTAGCAGAGCAGTAATATCTGGTTTTCCCTTGGGCCCATAGCCTTTCCAGTCTCAGGCTCTTGCACCCTAGCAGTGCCAGCCGTGGGCTCAGTCTTGTGGAATGGGCCTTAAGTCGATGGCAGTTGGATGTTCCCACAGCTTACATGGCACTGTTGCACCAGCACAGCATACAGGCAAGTCAGCTTTGTAGCCCACAAGGTTTGCCACTGGTTGGTTCCCTTTCTCCTCTGGCAGCATGCAGGGCACCTTTCAGTGCCGTGAACACTAGTCAAGGGGATGGAGGCTCTAGACAGGCGCCAGCTCGACTTCTCTGTGTTCAGTGAGCTCTGCAAGTGTTGTCTTTAGCAGTAGGGTCTTACTGTCAGTTTGTCAAGAGAGACCAATATCCTTGGGAATAGCCTGAGTTGTTTGAACTTTTCCTTGTGGCTCCTTTGGCCAATTAGACATAATCCATTTATGGTACTGTAGGTTAGGTTTAACCTAAGAGTTGGTGATATCTTTTATATAATAAGTAAAACTCTATTTCTCAAAAGAATTTTCCAAATTCTCTTGTTCTGGCATTTTTTTTTTTTTTTTAAATCATAAGCATAGAAACCCAGTTGTTGGCCGGGCGGTGGTGGCACACGCCTGTAATCCCAGCACTTGGGAGGCAGAGGCAGGCGGATTTCTGAGTTCGAGGCCAGCCTGGTCTACAGAGTGAGTTCCAGGACAGCCAGGACTACACAGAGAAACCCTGTCTCGAAAAACCAAAAAAAAAAAAAAAAAAAAAAAAAAAAAAAGAAACCCAGTTGTTCGGGGCATGTTAGGAGCTTAGAAATTTTTTGGACACACTGGAACTTTGGGATGCTGATAACTATAACAAAACTTGATCTGCTGTGAGCAAATCTTTGAAGGAGTTTGCTGTTCTTCATTCAAAGCTTATGGGTCACGGGAGTTGGGGAAGGTTGATTGCTAGCCAACTGTGAAACCTCAGGACTCCTTTGAGAGGTGCAGAGCCCCAGGTCTCTGTGCGTGTGCAGCTGGGATCATGGCTTGGGACCTCCCTCTGTAAAGATGCATCCAGGATCAGGACTTGGGATTGCAAGAAAGAATGTCAGGGACAGAGTAAAGCAAGGTCAGAAGGTCACTGCTTCACTGCAGGGCAAATGCACTTGAGGATGTCAGGGAGACGTATCCAAGTGCTGAAGCCACAGAGCTAGGAGTTACATTGTTTAAAGGAAGTGGTCTAGGCTAAGATCCAGGGAGAAGAGGTGTCCTTTTCCTCATTTCCTCATTGTAAGATGTACTTCTAAACAGATGAAATCACAGGGTGATTTATAAAAGTACTGGCAGGTTTATACCTGAAGAAGATATGGGTCAAATTTGTAAAAAAAAAAAAAAAATGCTATATAACCAACCAAAGAGTTTAAACAATGTATCTTGGTTCCATGTGTAGTTGATCTTAATAATCTTGTTTGTGATACTTTTGGTAACTGAGAGTGGTGTCTGTGGACTTAACAGTCTCTCTGGGGTTGTGTTGTAACTTTTAACACCAAACCCCAGAGATTTGAGTCAGGTCCCATCGATGAGACAAGCGCTCCTTTCTTGCTCCATGTGCCCCTGTGTGTCACGCTTGAGAGTGTATGGGTTTTTGTACGGGGACTAGAGGCCAACTTTGGGTGTCATTCTTCAATAGCCATCCACCCTGGTTGCTTTTGTTTTCCTTTTAGTGTATGTGTATGCATGTATACCAGTGTGGAGATATGTGTTGATATGTACGTGTGAATACTCTGGTGTCCATGGAGGCCAGAGGAGGACCCGAGTGTCCGGCTTTATCACTCTCTGCCTTATTGCCTTGAGACAGAGCCAGGGCAGATGACTAGCAAGCTGTGCTGATTTCCCTGCCTCTGCTCCCTTACAGTACTGGACTCACCAGCACTGGTGGCCACACCAGGTTTTTTACATGAGTTTTGGGGTTTTGAACTCCGGTCCTTATGTTTGTGCAGCTGAGCACCTTGTTTTGCTAGTTTATTTAAAAACAATTTTTTTTTTGAGACAAGGTCTACATATAGCCCTGGTTGACCTGGAATCCACTATATAGACCAGGCTGTGCCTAAACCCCGCAGAGATCTGACATCCTCTGCCTTCCTAATAGTGGAATTAAAGTCCTGTGTTACCGTGCCCAGCTTGTTTAAAACATTTTTAAAAAAGATTTTATTTTTATTTTAGTTATGTGCATATGTTTGTATCTCAGAGTGGGTTTGGGCATATTAGTACAATGCCCTTGCCTTTTAATTTTTAAAAACCTTTTTATTGATTCTTTGTGAGTTTCCTATCATGCATTCCAGTCCAGTCCATCTCATATCTGTCCTTCACTCTTGCAGCTTCCCCAGTACAATGTCCTCTGAGGTCAGAAAAGAGTGCTGGATCCCCTGGAGCTGAAGTTCCCCGTAGTTGTGAGCTGCCACATGTTGGGTGCTGGAAACCAAATGGGTCTTCTGCAAGAGCTGCGTGAGCAGCTGTGTGAGCTCCTAACTGCTGGGCCATCTCCCTGGCCCCAGATGGATTTCCTTTTTCTGACAGGTTCTTACTGTGTAGTTCCGGCTGGCCTTGGGTTCAGAGACACACCTGCCCTTTCCTCTCTAGAAGTGGATTAAAGGCCTGTACTACTCCTTACCTCCTTCCCTGCCCAGAACGTTATTTGCCTCTCATTGGCCTGAGCCCACTGGAGAGGCCGGAATGACCTGTAAGCTTTAGGTCCTTCTGTCTCTGCCTCCCTTACACTGGGATTACAGGCACACTCCATAGTGCCCAGCCTTTTATAGTGGGCACCTGGGATTGAACACGGATCCTGAAGAACTTTATTGACGGAGCTATCTTTCCATATCCCTACTTCTTAGCTCTTTTCTATCTTCTTATTTTTCTCCATACTATGAAGTAAGGGAATGGACCAGAGAAAGAAAAGAGAAAATAGTTACTTTTAGCTTTTGGTCTTAATTTATAATGTGAGATATCTACATGTCTAAATGAAATAAATTAAAAGCAAGAACCTTTTCTTCTCTGAACTTATTCACTGTTCTGTGTTATTTTCATGCAGTCTTGAACACAATTCCTTCAAAACAATGACAGCACAGGTGTCTGTGGCAATTTAGGCTGCCAAATGTCAGCAGACAGTATCAATGAATCAGGGCAACCACTGTACTTAAGGCCTAGTTTCAGACATTTAAAGTATATTCTTAGGGCTTTTAAAAAAATATCAACGTATACTTGTGTATTACATTTTTATAGCTATATGTTTTATGTCAACACCAGCGGAGGGCCCAAGACTGTGGAAGCAAACTTTCCCAGTAGATGTCTTTCTGTGTTAGCCAACAGTGGGCAGGCAAATGCTTTGTTGTGGCCTGGTTTGTCCCCCTTACCATCCTCATATAGGTATATAGGTGTATAGGTAGGGAGACAAAAGAATTTTTTCAAGAAGTTTGCCACCTACAGGAATGAGGATAACAGTACACGTAATATATGTGCTAAGGCTCCAGGGTGCCAGTGTGCAATGAGGAAAGGTGCTTAGGAGGACCAGATTCTATCCCAGAATTCAGAGGGAAGGAGGATCAGGGTGGAAAAAACATTTACATCATATTATTATATATTTAATATAGTGATATAGAAATAATTGTTATAACTAAATAAATACATGAATAATATATAATAATTAATATTAATATACAGAATATATATGGATACTTGCCCAGAATTCAGAGGGAGTGTTCAGGGGGAGGAAAATAATTATATTAATATATTTAGTATATTAATATATAAATAATTGTAAGTAAATAAATATATGAATAATATAATTCTATATATACATATGCATATATACATTATATATACACACTATATACACACTATAATATACACTATATATACACTATATACACACTATATATACACACTATATACACACTATATACACACGCACACACATATATACATATATATATAACATATATATGTATATATATAACACACACACATATATATAACATATATATAAAACATATATATAGATATATATGTTATATATATCTCTATCTATCTATCTATCTATCTATCTATCTATCTATCTATCTATAACAGAGTGTCACTCTGTAGCCCTAGCTGAACTCACCTGTAGCTATGTTGACTGGGTTGATCTTGAACTCACAGAGATTGTCCTCCCCTTGCTTTCCACATGCTGGGATTAAAGGTATGCAGCACTCCACCTGGTCAAGAGTGATGAATATTGAAAGCATGCATGAGGACACTGAAATCCGAAATAACCTGAGAGTGAGTGAAAACTTTCCTATATGCGTCTAGTTTGTTTGTCACGTGGCACACATTCTGTATTTTCTTATTTAAACAGAGACTGAGGCAAGGAGTTCCGGGGCTTGCGTCACTGGTGAGGGAACTGGAGTGCGTCTGGGGCCCATTCATACCCACACATTGGTCCTAGAGTAGCACCTCTGTAGTAGTTTCAAGGATGGGTTCCATTATGCAGAGCATAGTCTGTTAGGAAACAGATTCTGGGTGGGGGTGTGTGGCTCAGTGACTGCTGCTGAGGAGAAGCAGGAGAGAATGGGTCCTTGAAAACATTGCAGATCCTAGGCTGGGCAGGATGCAGTAACTGGCTGAGGCTTAGAGGCTGCTTCCTCGGTGGTCTGTGAATGCATTCGGCCTTGAGACACCAGCATGGGAAGACGGTATGCTGTGTATATACGGTTCAGGGGTGAGCCGTGACAGACCCTCTGGATTGGACCTGCTATTTGATTTTTAAACTAACACATCTTTGATCATCTTCTGGAAACTTAAGCTTGTTGGCTCAGCCTTCTTTGTGTCTAGAGGAGGCCACGTGACACTGTTCTGGTGAGAGACACTGAAAACCTTTTCCAGGGAAGTTTCTGGGAAACTCAAACCTGACAAAAGGACAGCTGATGTTGGTGACCCTCCTGTTTTCTTCCTTGAATTTGGGAGTAATTTCTGGAGTCATTGCTGTTCTTGCAACCATGTCAAAATGCCCTGAACAAATGCCATCAGCTGCCCTCTACTTTTGCACAGTACATAATAATAATAATAATAATAATAATAATAATAATAATAATAATAATACACCTTTGCCAAAGTTTAAGCTTACCCCACTGCCAGTTGGATTTCTTCATTATTTTGCAGAGAGAGCATTCCTAATGTCTACGTCTTTGCACAGTGCACACGACTCTTATCTTGACATTTCTTGAGGATTAAATGGACAAAACATCTAACAACTACTTACATAGGCAACTTTCCTAGCTCCCTGTCCATCCTACCTCCTGAAACAACTTAGCTATGCTTGAGAAGAAAACTGCAGTTGGATTTTGTCTGGCAAGCTACACCTAAGTACAGTATTGTGATTAGGAAAATGTTAGTTTTGTATGAAAGTGACAGAGTCAGGATTACACTTTCTGGATTGTTTGTCTGTCCATTTTTTTGCATAGAGTCCTTGACCAGCACCTTCCCAGAGAGTGCATAACTGTGCTGAGCCTGTGTAATTATTTCCCTTTGGATTCATTAAACACTTTTTGCCTTCCCAGACACTCCCTTGCCAGTTTTCTACCAGCTCATAGGGCCTGGCTTTTTCTGCTACTGTCTTTGTTAATTTAGCTGCAGCACCAGGTGCTCACAAAATTTAAGACTGGCATGAGCAAACACAGGTGTGACTGGAGCGAGCTTTGTGGCGACACTTCCCTAACCTGTGAACCTGATCCTAGAATTGCACATGTATCTGATAGTGAATTATTTTTGGTCTTAAATAGTCTCTATACAAATTCATGCATACCTGGGAGACTTCTGTGGTGGTCTGAATAAAAATGGCTCCCATGGGCTCGTAAGGAGTGGCACTCTTAAGAGGTGTGGCCTTGTTGGAGGAAGTGTCTCATTAGGGCGCTGGGCCTTGAGGTCTCAGATGTTCAAACTAGGTCTAATGTGGCATTCACTTGTGATGCCTTTGGATCAAGATGTAGAGCTCTCAGCTTCTTCTGTGGCACCATGTCTGTTGGTGTGCTGCCTACTTCCCACCATGATGACAATGGACTAGACCTCTGAACTGTAAGCCAGCCCCAATTAAATGTTTTCCTTTATAAGAGTTGCCATGGTTATAATGTCTCTTCACAGCAATAAAACTCTAAGACAGCTTCTAAGCTGGATGGCTTACTTATGACAATGTAGTAAAAGGTACTTAATATAGAGAGGTAGTTAAAGTGGGACAGGGACCTGTCTCTCTCTCTCTCTCTCTCTCTCTCTCTCTCTCTCTCTCTCTCTCTCTCTCTTTATATATATATATATATATATATATATATATATATATATCTTTTATTATATATATGCATATCCACATATATACATATGAGTTTGTGTATGTGTATGAGAGTGTGTGTGTCTGTGTGTGTGTGTGTTTGTGTGTGTGTAGTGCACCTTGGGTGTTATTCCTTAGGTACAATCAGCAGTTCCGTTCATAACCTGATCCACTTGCAAACACTTCACGGGTATACCAGCAGTCCAGTTCAGTAGCGTCAGGTTAGCAACAGTGCTAATATGATGTAATAGAGACAGCCAGGCCTCAGCCTTGGCTTGAGTCATCTGGAGGAACCCTGAGGGACACCAGGAGAAGTTCTCGGCTGTTCTCTCAGGGAAGCCAAGATCAGCGAAGATGAGAGACCGACAAGTGTTGCACAGCTAGCTGTACCAGCAAGCTAAACTCTGTCTCTGTCACTCTGTCGATTCCTATTTATAGCCTCCAAACATCACGTCCTGACAAATGGAGTTCAACTACACAATGTAAGGTGGACCAACACACGTGTGCTGTTAGCAACGAATCTTTCTTCATGTGTCCTTTCATGTGTTTGCTTGCCAGAACATCCTCTCTCCTGTGTCTGCTTCAGTGAAACATTCCCTCACGAGTCTGCCTTAGTCTTTCACCTGTGACCACTTCAGGAAAACACTTTTTCACATATTTGCTCTGGCAAAACACCATCCAACACAACTGACTCTCCAAAGAAGTTTTCACTTCAATTACCCTAGATAGCAAAGAAATTCTGAGCAAAAAGAGTACAGGCAGAAGTATCCCTGTGTCTGGTTTCATGCCATACTACATAGCCACAGTAATAAAGGCAGCATGCTACTGGCACAAAAACAGACATGTAGCTCAGTGGGATAGAAGATAGATCCCAGAAACAAGGCATACAATTAAGAGCTACCTGATTTTTGACAAAGGTGTAAAATATACACATTAGAGAAAAGACAGCCCTTCAACAAATGGTGTTTAGGAAGCTAGGTCTGTATGCAAAAGAATGAAACTGGATCCTTATTTTTCACCCTACAGAAAACATCTCCAAATGGATCCTCAAAGAACCTCAAAGTCATATCTCAAAGCCTGAGATGCATAGATGAGAAATCAAGGAGTACATTCAAGATACAGAACTCTGATTGCCCAGGGAGAACAATTATCAATACAGTTAAAAGCAAGAACAGAGCAAATTGTTGATCAGATTAAAAGAATGCATATAGATTGGGAGAAAAATCTTTGTAAACTATACATTCAACAGAGGATTAGTATCTAGAATATACAAAGAACTCAATAAACTAAACATTGAGAGATCACATAATCTAATCACT